>NC_081575.1:8776206-8864285 GCF_022355385.1 Mustela nigripes
GTGTGTGTGTGTGTGTGTGTGTAAGTGCATATATAATTTTTTTTTCTTTGCGAAGAAAAGAAAATTCAACGTGTGTAGTGAGATCTATCAGGAAGTCTTACTTCTAGCCAGTGGGTTGGTAATTGGCATAGCTGAGACACTTGGATCCGAGATTACTAAGCAAGTAAAAGTCATTTTGTCCCACCAAGTGTTTTCTTCTCCCATACAACCCATTCTTTTTTTCCCCTATTAAGCATTTAAAAAAAAGTCATCGTCAGTTTATGGTGTGTTTGAAAATAGGGAGACTTGCTTCACACCCTGTCTTGGTTTCTAAGGTCTACTCCTGGAAACTTTCTGTTAAAAGATTCAGTGTGTTTCACATGGAAATCTTGCAAGATCTTTCACTACCGTAAAGAGTATATACACAATTCAATACAATGCCTATCCTCTGAATGTCTTTTGGATAATTATTTTAATGTCATAATTCCCAAATAGGTAATGTGTTTCTAAATTATTATATTTAGTAAGCTATTTTTATTTCTACATTTTATCTCATTGTGATGTAACTTCTAGATCTATATTCATGTGTCTGTTGTTGGTTCCTGTTTCATTTTCATTCTTCAGACTTTTGGCTTATTGGAGAACATTCAAATTAATATTTCTGTAAATTAATGGTAGGGGTTTTACAAACTACAGAATGCAAAGGGAGGAAATGATCCTTCAAATTGGACAATCCAAGGATTATTTAAAAGATGTTTCCCTTGTTAATGCAACGAAAGAATGTGACAATTAGAATTGAACCATATGAACGTGGACTCCGATTGTGAACCCTAGAAAGGTGACAGTGTAATGAGATTTGACAGCATGTAGAAAGGTGGAAACTCATTAGCAAGCTAGGATCTGCGTGAAAAAAAAATTGATTAGCATTTTTCTATTATGTAAGAAGATTGCTTAGCATTTCAGGAGGAGGGCAGCAGTTGTGTGGCATTTAAATCTACTCTGAATTAAAAATGATCAGTTTAAAAAAATTATGGAAAATTTTTATGCAAATGAAATGTAATCAAGCCATGCTTCAGACTCATTATGCATGATGGATATGCACTGTAACTTGCTTACTAATTCAAGGAGCGGAGAAATTCCAGTTATCATATTGTTTATGCAGCACTGTGCCACACTGCTGGAAGTGATATTAAATTGATTACGATAAACGGTGTAAACCAACAAGATGGGTCCTTATCCAACTTGACATTTATTTTATATAAAATGATGAGAATTTCTTACTATCCTGAAAACCTCAGCTTCCTCATAAATGTTGAAATCTTTCTGAAGATCTTAAAGATCTCAAAATCAAGAGGATGAGAAAGAATATAGAGAAGAGAGAACAGCATTTGGTAATTCATTTAAGTAGAAGACATTTGCTTGTTGACGTAAAAGTTTGTTTGTATATTCGTGATGTGTAATTGAGATTTCCTTGAAGTATTTCTTTAGTGAGTTCATGTCTAGTTGTGAGAATACTTGGTAATGAAATGGTAAATTGGGCTAACCTTGGGAAAGGGTTATGTGAACATGCTCAAATTTCTCCCGTTTTCAAGGTTTTAGAAAAGTAACTTTTGCTTAGTGTTTTTAGACTTTTTTTTTTTTTTTTTTCATTTAAAAAAAACACTGGTTGGTTCAGGGCAAAAGCCTATGTTGGCATATCAAAAGTGTCTCTTATTTTGTAAGTTTTATGTGACAAATTTTAAGTTGCCTTTTTCATACTGATAACTTGTGATTTCTGATGATAAAGGCTTTTGCTGTTGGTAGCATTTTTTATTGGTGTTTTAAATGCTATTTAATTTTAACGATTTTAATAGTAATGTATTTTCATGGTAGAAAATTTGGAGAAAAATATAGGAAGCAAGAAAAATCATAATAATCATATTGAAAGGAAGCAGAGTATGTCAGCCTAAAATATGCCTCTCTGGTGTAAGGATTATTTTGAGTTGAGTATTTTTTAAGAAACAGCAGACAAAGGAGAAGTTCTGACAATGAGTGTAGTAAAAGTTACTATTTTGTAAGAGACATTTAAAATTTTAAGCAAGTCTCCATTTCTAAAGGTGTCTTCCTCTTTGTACCAGGAAGAGGAAAGTGACCCTAAATCTCTAGAAGCTCTTTATCAAGGAGGAAGGCAAGGACTTAAATCTACACCACAGTCTTACCGTGCTTTTTCTGGTCCCGTTGCATACCTGGCTCTCTTGCCTCACATCTTCTTTTGTCTTTGGCTGCAAATTATATTGGGTTGTAGTGTGGGCCATTTTGGGGAGTTGCTTATTCTTCTTGGGTCTCTATCATGTATACAGGAGGTATATATGTTATAAAACTTTGTTTTTTCTCTTGATAATCTGTCTTTTATTAGAGGGGGGAGGATCTCAGCCAAGAACCTACAAGAGTAGAGGGGAAATTACTTTTCCTCCCCTGCCAAATGTAATACTATAGCTAAGAGGTAACCTGTGGTTAGCATCTGTTATACTTCCTTCCAGTCTTTCTACTATGAGGATTGTCCAATGTTTATTAAAACCCAACATAAACTTTTAAATGTCTAAATATTAAGAAACATAACTGAGACCTCATGGGTTGAAACTGAGGACATCTTATTTATTTTATTTTTATTTTATCTTATTTTTAAAATTTTTTCCCTCCACTCCCCATCTTATTTTGATTTGAAATGTTCTGTAATAGTCATACTAAAACTTCTTTGCTTCTGTATTTTGTTGTTTTTTAGTGAGTTCATCAAGAAGGAGAGAAGGTTGTTCTCTTGTTTCTGCCAGAGATTGTTAGAAATTTATGAAGTCAGAGAAGTTTAGTATAGGGTGATAATCTCTAGAGCAGGGTTTCCCAAATTCAGCACTGTTGACATTTTGCTCCAGATTGTTCTTCGTTGTGGGGGACTGTCCCTAATGCCTTGTAGGGTAGTGTCAGATGTTCAGTAGCATCCTTAGCCTTGATGGAAGAGATGTCAGTAGCATTGCTCTGGCTAGTTGGGATAACCAAAAATGATTCTAGACGTGGACATTTTCCCAGAAGTGTGGAAGACAAAAACACCTAGGCTGAGAACCATTGGGTTAAATGGAGAATACTGGTAGGAAGAAGGGTGGAGGGTGCAGAATAGAGAAAGGGCACGAGAGGAGAGAGATTGCAGGAGGGAAGCAGGGTGGGTATAAGAGGGGCAGAGAATACAGGAGGGAGGAAAGGAGAGTGCAAGAGAGAGAAGAGGAAGGAGAGTTCTAGAAACAAGGTGGGAGATTACAAGGGAGAGCTTACAAGGAGCCAGCCACTACGCTGAAGGAGTGCTATAAACTTTAAGCAGGTGTGCTATAAACTTTATTGCAGGCAGCGTCGGGGCTTATGGCGAGCTAGGGAACACATGTTCAACTCGAGGGGCCACTTGTGTGCTGTTTCACCCAGATGCCCCTGTGTGGCAAGGCCAGCTCAGGATACTGCTTCTCCTTTTTTTCTAGGGAGACCAAAGATCTCTTTTGATTTAAGAGTCAAAATACTTTAAGTGAAATCTCTGATTTTTAATTTCAAGCAAGTCAACTGGGCCTCAGTAAAGTTAAATAAACTGTACAAGGTCAGTTCTCTCGTATGTAGTAGAGCCAAAAAGAGTTTTGGTTGTTCTGAGCCCATTTTACCACGTTGCTTTATGTCTGTGCATTTGTGCATGTGTGCGTGCAAGTGTCCTTGTGTGAAAGCATGTGTATTTTGTTCTCTAGCTGAACAGAAGTTAGATGCTTTGCTTTTTATTTTTTCCTCTCACAAATAACCACACGCATTTAGAATAGAAAGTTCTTTATCTTTAAAATGATATTATCTATTAGTTAAGAGTACCAAACTAATGAGAGGAATAACACATCCCCCAGCTGAAGAAATTACTGGGTGGAAGTAATCACACAGCACCCTGCCGAAGGAAGGAAACACCAGTATACAGTGAAAGTTTTTTATGTGTCCTCCCCGCTCCCATGTTTTTCTCTGCCCTTATAGCCTTACTGCATTTTTAGGGCCCACATATTTTTAAATGAGTACTCTTTTCAAATAGGAACAGTTTAGATTGTGTCTAAGAATAATTGCACATTTATATGTATGTATGTACAGGTGTATAGATAAATGAATGCTTGATATTTCAGAAATTTATTTGTTGTAATCTTAAGATGAATAATGATATATTGCTTTTCTATTGCAATTTACATTTACAGAGTACCTTGAAATATTTAATCACATTTACCTTTATTAATTGACATGTGTGCTTTAGTCCTCTGAACTTGCGAAGTCTCTGAAAGCTCCATAGATATGCATGTGTGAGCCTGGTTAATACAAGGTAATCATGACCTGAGCCGAAGGCCGAGGCTTTAACCCACTGAGCCACCCAGGCGCCCCCAATACAAGGTAATCACTTAAAATATTCTATATCCTAACCAATATGGGAAAGATGTTAGGGTTCGAAGCCAATGACCAAGAAAGAATTCTTGAGATGTTTTTGGTGCAAAAAGGTGGTTTCATTAAAGCACAGGGGACAGGACCGGTGGGCAGAAAGAGCTGTACTGGGGTCCTGAAGAGTGGCCCATTATATACTTGTAGGTTGGGAGGGGGTCAGAGATGGCATCAGTCTCTAAGGAATTTTAGAAGCAAGGTTTCCAGGACCTTGAGGGGGCTAGCTATTGCTGGGAAAAAGTCATTTATGACTGTCTAATAAAGCCTTAGTCACGAGACCCTTCAGATGTATATCAGTGAACCATATGCTTGGGGGATGATTGCCAACATGTATCTTGGGGGGCGTTTAAAGATAAGGAAAATTTCTAAAGGAATTTTTATATGTTAAAGTAGGCTTACAGGATCCTGGGGAGGGAGATGGGCTAAGATTGCCTTTTGCCCTTAGCGAAGTATTAGCACGGAGGCAGTTGAGTCCCTAGAAGAATGTCACTCTGCCTTTTTCAAGGACTTGTCAGTGGGCTGTGGGTCGTAAGGAGATTTAATAATTTGTCTTCTGCTCCTGTTTCCCACATCACTAACCACTGTACATCTGCTAGAGAATAATGCTTCAGAATTCCGGTTTTTGAATAGGCATTAATGTGAAGCAATTGGGGATTATTTCACTTTTGAGTTGTAATCAAATGCACCATCTATATGCATAAATACATTTTAATTCATGACACATTATTAAATATAAAAACTGACATAGATTTGACTAAGAGCAACACCTGCGGGTTTCTTGGAGCTTCTTGACATTCTTTATTGACAGTTCTCATAAATCAAATGTTCTCCTACGGTTCCTTTCTTATTTCTGGTTAGATAGAGCTGGATGGATTGCCTCCCTCTGTTTCATTGCTTGGGCTTTTCCAGAGCCACATTTTGCTCTGGGAAGGGGGAAGAAAAGTCAGCTGATTTTCTTTCTCAGATTCAAAGTGGGTGCAATAATTTTCTATAATATATTTAGGCCATTATTCTCATCTTCCAAAGCAATTTATCATCTTTAACCTGATTTTTTCCCTAAGGCAAAATCATCATTTTCATATTAAGGATAACACAGCTGCTGGGGGAATACATAAAGGCCCGAAGAATAGTTGAATTGGAAGAAAAGCAAAGTTTACCCTTAGCCAGCCACTGCATGCTAAGTCATGTAGGGAAGGGAATGGGATAGGTTTGTAGCCCCAGATAGCACAGGGTGGAAGGTGAGCCTCCATGTCATTTGTTAGCAGATTTTTGTCACCCTAAACAGAGAATTCAGTCTTGAGAATGTGGGGAGTGAGGACAGGTCCTAGATAAAGGCATGCTGATAATCTCTCTTTGTTGCTTAGATTTCTTACATTACCAAATGCGGTACTTACGGTAATTATTATTTTTTAAAGAACTGATTAACCTCAAAGGGATGATTCTATTAGTTAAGAAGTACCAAACTGGTACAAAGAATAATACAGTGATTACCCGTGTACACATGACCCAGCTGAAGAAATAAAACATTATTTACAGTTCAAGGCTTGAACTCACCATTTCCCCCCTTTGGAAATCTGAAAATCTTTCATTTGTACTAAATTAACTCTCTCAGGGAATTGAGGCTTTGCAAGAGATGATTTGTTCCATACTTAGCATGCTGCTTGGAAAGGCGGTGTTTAATATTCTATGCATTACCCAAGTTCCTAAGTCAGTAGAAGGCATTCTAAGAGGAGGGGTGGGGAGCTGTATCTCAAACCCAGGTTGGTGCGGTTCAGATTCTTCCAAACTTGCATGCGCGGCGTGAACTTGTCTAGAAAACTACTTGTGAAATTTCAAATCGAACTTTCCACTTGGAATTGACTATTGGGTATAGAGCAAGCTGACATATTAACTAAAAGATATTTCACTAATAGCTGCTAAAGAGAGTAAAGAGTAACTTTGCCACACAATATAGGTCAAGGAAAGCATAACAAGGAAAGATTATAGATGAACTAGATGTCACATCCTGATTAAGAAAATGTAGTTTTCCCCCAGCGATAGAGCCTGCTAGCATGGAATCATTTTGGCAGCATAACACTGCAGAATACTTGACAGTATTCCCGTGTAAACATTCTGCATGAAATCAGGCGTGGCCAAGTCTAGACTGACAACACAGTGGCTGGGTTAAATTGTAGTTCAGCTGACTACTTAGCATTAAAAACAAGAATAAACATGTAATTCCTGGAAACAAGGGATGGCTTATGAAATAAACATTTCCTGCATGGGGGGAAAAATCTTTATGAAATTCAAGAGGGTTTTGTTTTTAAAACATTACTTACTAATTGCATTTAAGCTTAAAAATAACTCTTAAGATTTTCTCTCAGTCTGCTCCATACTGTTGCATATACAATATTTAATTAGATGATTCATTAAATTTATGAATGTTTTCAACTCATGTTGAATATAACTTATTAAATTTTAATTTTAAAAGACAGTAGAATAACCTCTTTTGGAGCTGCCCTGCTCAGGCTGGCTGTGACTATAGACATTGATGTGTTTTTCCTCTGCAGCTGGAGGTACATGTGCACATGGAGCCCCAGACCAACTGTTCTTCCCTGTGCTCTTTACCTGCCTGCAGCTCAACTGTTACTTCTCCACGTTTCTTTGATGCTCTGCCCGGTGATCTACACATGGAAGGTATTCAACAACAAATGGTGAGTGATGAAAATCTATCTCTTGAGCACCCAGTGTAATAAAATGGAACAGTTGCAAGGCTTTAAAAAGCCAGGTGCCCCAGCACTGTCTTTGAGTATCTGTGCAATTTTGCACCATCCCTTGAACTCTCTGTGCCTTTGCTTTCTCACCCGTTCATCTGAATGGCTTAGGCCCAATGATTTCTGAAGACCAGCCCAAGATTAACCTTCTAGAATTCATTGAGTCCTTCCACTGTCATTCTGCCACCTACCTTCAGAGCCACATTTACATCCAGCAGAGATGATATTGTATAAGGTGTCATATAGCTCAGTACTTGTTGTGCTTTCAGGTTTAGGTTCATCAATAACTTCTACATTGGCCTGCAGAGAAAAAAAAAAAAAGCAGCCTCTTTCCTATAAACTGAGACCATTGCTACATATTTGAAATCTGTATTGTCAACCTTAACACTCTTCCAACTGGGAATGGCTTTTGCCTTCCTGCCCTTAAATTTCTTCTGTGAACATTTTCTGGCTGTTCCCATTTCGTGCTTCGATGGGGAGTCAGGAGAACTAGATACCTGATTACCATCTGTTACCAAATACCTGAGTCATGAAGGGCTAGTCATTTCCCAGATGATACCTCCATGTCCTCGACTGTCAAATAAGGGAATTTTATTTGATGATATCGAGAATGTTGTATTCTCATTCTATATGAATCTATGTTTGGGATGTCCATTACTTAAGGATGTGGAAAGTCAAAAGAACATTTAATGAGCACCTACCATGTGCCCAAATGGCAGGTACACTTTAAAGCCAAGGAAACTGAGGACCAGAGAGGTTAAAAGGCATGCCTAATTATTAATAAACTGACAAAGCTACAAGTGGCAGAGTCAGAACTTGAATCTGTGTCCGTCTGGTTCTATAAGATATACTAGTTGGACAGATTAGTTAGATCTGTTTATTTTATTTATTGTATTTGGTAGGTAATGGGGAACAAGTTTTTGATCCAGGTTAGTGTGATAAAAGGGTGATTTAAAAAGGTCAGCATGACCTTCTTCTATGAAGAAGATGGTGGCCATATTTAATTGATCCTTTTATTTTCACCATCTAACATAGTATTTAGCAAATGGTAGATCTATAGTCAATGTTTATTGAATGAATGGATGAATGGATGATGGTGATGAATAGGTCATAAAATCAGAGAAAGGAGAAATACTGGTGATAATGCTCCTGTGATGGTCTGAACACAAAGTAATAAAAATTTGATCTAGAGTAGTGGCAGTGAGGAAGGACACATGCAAAGAGGAAGAATGGACTGTACCTGGAAAGAAATTAGATGTGGGTGTGAGAGAAGCCAGAAATGATCCCAAAGCTTTGAAGCCTTGTTGGTTGCCATGAGGTTTTGATTCCAGTCTCAGAATTCTGGTGCATCACCTTGTAGCTAGACATCTATTACAAGTATAGTGGAAGTCTGCAAACAATAGAAAGCAAATGGAACATATTACCATCTGAATGGATTGATGAAAACTGAACCCATTTATATTTGAGTTAGACCCACTTGGGATCAAAATACGGTGAAAGCGAAGTGTTGAGAAGATAGAAGATATAGGTCTCCTGTAGAGGTAATTCCAAGAGTTTTGTTGACAATGATTTCTCTTCTTTTCTGAATCGCTTCTCCCTTTTCTTTCTTTAATCAAGATCTGCCAGTAAGTTGGTATTGAACTGGGTTCTCCTTATTCATGTGTAGGGGTCTTCCAGCATGGAAAAGCAGAGATCATTGCCAATTACCAAGGCATCTGTACCAGTCCAAATTATGTAGCTTTCACAAAGTGATCACCTCATCAATGAGGCTGCTAAGAGAATGAAGAGATGGTGAACTTCAGTACCATCTTTGATGCCAGTAAGCTGATTGGTCACAAGTTTGGTGACACCACAGTTCAGCCAGAATGAAGCACTGGCCTTTCCTAATGATTTGTAAAAAGGGAAAGTCCATAGTAATTGTAGAACATAAAAGAAATAATATTTTTGCCCCAGAAGAGATCTCTTCTAAGCAAGATGAAAGAGTTTGCTGTAGCTTACTTATGGGAGAAAAGGCAGAAAATACAATAATTACTGCTCCAACCTACTTCAATGATGTATACTGTCAGGCCACCAAGGATGCAGGGACCATCACTGATCTTAATATCCTAGATATTAAGGTATTAAATCAAGATACTAAGGATCAGGATACTATCACAGTAGCTATAGTTTATGGCCCAGATTTAAAAACAACAACAACAACAACACAAATGAAGCTTTGAAAAAGAAAGAGATGTTGATCTTTGACTTAGGTAGTGGCACCTTTGATGTATCTTTCCTAAACCTCCAGGATGACATCTCTGAAGTAAAATCCACAGCTGGTAACACCCACTTGGTTGGGGAAAAGTTTGATAACTATATGGTAGGTCACCTGATTGAAGTATTGAAATGCAAGCCCAAGACAGATTATAACCTCTAACAAGCAGTATGCTGCCTCCAGATTGCCTACGAGAAGGCAAAATGTGTCTTGAGTTTCTTTGCTCATGCCAAGATTGAAACTGATTTATTCTGTGTGGGCATGGATTTCTACATTTCTCTTTCCTGAGCTCACTTCAAGCAGCTGAATGCTTATCTCTTCCATGGTGCCCTGAACCTAGTAGTGGAACCTCTGAAGGATGCCAAACTTGACAAGAGCCATATTAATGAAACTGTGACAGTGAGTGGTCCCACTTGTATGCCGACTTTTCAGAAATTGCTGAAAATTTTCTTGAATGGAGGAGAGCTCAACAAAACCATCATCCCTCATGAGGAAGTGGCCCTTCTCTTTGCACACTGGAATGACAGGGAGGTGATGGCCGGGCTCATCAAGAGGGACACCACCGTTCTTACAAAGCAAACCTGTGTGGTTCACTACTATGACAACCAGACCACTGCTTAGTGACAGTGTATGAGGGAGAAAGGGCTTTACCTAAAAGAAATAAACTGCTTGGCAAGTTTTACTTTCTGGGATTTTCTAGCTTAGTGTAATATTCCTAAAATCTAGGGGACCTCTGACATAGACCCCAATATCCCTCTCAACATAATTGCTGCAGACCAGAGTACTAGCAGGAAGAACAAAATCAACATTGCTAATGACAAAGACTGTTTCAGGAAAGATGATACTGACCAGATTGTAAAAGAAGTAGAAAAATATAGAATGCAAGAGGAAGTTAACAGAGATAGGGTAGCAACCAGAAACACCTAACCTTCGGTGGCATGGGAACAGTTGGAAATAATACTCTGACACTGGGGTTGAGTAGAGAAAATAAAAGGAAGACTCTTGAAAAGTGTCAGGAAGTGTTAAGCTGCCTCGAGTATAATAAGCACATGGATGAAAAGAGACGAGTGTGAGTGCAAGCAGAGAGTTTGAGAGTCTTTGGGCTGAGTGTGATGAGGCTTCGCTACGCAGTGGTTCTGGCTGGGTCCCACAGCTCAGAGGAACCCAGATCTCGTCTTGATCAAGTGGACTGAGAAGTCCACTCTTTGGAAAAACTTTCCTTTTCTCTACAATCCCTTATGCAGTTACTATTTCAATAATTCGTGCTCAGTTTGCAGCCTCCATGTGTAGGAAAAAGGAAAGATTCAAAACTTAGTTTAATGATAAAGAATTGTAGACTTATTCAAATTGTAATATTAATGCTTCTGCATCTTGTGGGTTTGCGAACTTCCACACATTTTTTAATACCTGCAGTGTATGTATGGTAACGTGCTTGGGAATTATCACTAGTAAAATGTTTAAACACTTCACCTTGGTAATAAGAAACAGGTTATATTACGGCCCACAGCCTCACCACTTCAGTACCAGTTACTACTTGTGAGTAAATATTGTGGCTGCAAACTCGTAGTCAGTGAAGCATCTGCGCTAGGCTTAGGTCAAGATCACGGGGTCCTGGGATGGAGGCCCCCTGTTGGGCTCCCTGCTTAATGGGGAGTCTGCTTCTCCTTCTCCCTCTGTACCTCACCCCATTTGTGCTTGTTCTCTCTCTCAGATAAATAAATAAAATCTTAAAAAGACAAAAAGTCCTCATGACCCACTGATGTTTGCCTCTCAATTTACAGAAAAATTAGTCTTTCCTAGGTCCAAACTGCCATTAGAGATTTTAAATCTTTTCATTGTATGTTGCTTAACAAGGGCCAAACGTTTCATTGTTCATACTTTGACTTCTGTGCTGCATATGTAAAAACATCCATTGATTTAAGGAGGAACAGATCTGTTTCTTGATTTTAAGCTCAACACAATTTCCATGAGAAAATGGTTTTAATTACAACTTATCAATGAATCCTTTGTGAGTTACAGAAAAGGAATATTTCTTTATGCCTCACAATAGTTTTACTGTCATTGTTCAAGGTAGGAGTATATTTTGCTTACTTAAAAAGAGAAAGCATATTAAAGGGGGGATACTGACATTAGCAACAGTTACAATAGAATTTAAAGGAAACAAAGGAAAATATTCATTTTGGGTAGCTGGGATATCTGATTTGTCCACAGAGACAACACTGGTTTGCAGTCCCAACAGTACACAAGTGTTCCTGTTTTTTTACATCCTTGCCGACACCTGTTGTTCCTTGTGTTGTTGATTTTAACTATTCTGTCAGGTGTGAGGTGCTATCTCACTGTAGTTTTGATTTGCATTTCCCTGATGATAAGTGATGTTGAACATCTTTTCATATGTCTGTTGGCCATCTGGATGTCTTCTTTGCAGAAGTTAATGGTCATGTCTTCTGCCCATTCTTTAATTGGATTATTTGGGTTTGGGATGTTGAGTTTGATACGTTCTTTATAGCTTTTGAATACTAACCCTTTATCATACATGTCATTTGCATACTCTCTCCCATTGCGTAGGTTACTTTTTAGTTTTGTTGATTGTTTTCTTCGCTGTACAGAAGCTTTTTATTCTGATGTATTTCCAGTAGTTTAATTTTGCTTTTATTTCTTTTGCTTCAGGACACAGATCTAGAAAAATGTTGCTATGGCTGATGTCTGAGAAGTTACTGCCTGTGCTCTCTTCTTAGGAGTTTTATGCTTTCAGGTCTCACATTTAGGACTTTAATCCACTTTGAGTTTATTTTGGTGTATGGTGTAGGAAAGTGGTCCAGTTTCATTCTTTTGCATGAAGCTGTCCAGTTTCCCAGCACGATTTGTTGAAGAGACTGTCTTTTCCCATTGCATGTTCTTGCCTCCTTTGTCAAAAGTTAACTGACCATATAATAGTGAGTTTATTTCTGGGCTCTCTATTTCGTTCTGCTGATTTGTGTGTCTGTTTGTGTGGCATTACCATACAGTTTTGATTACTACAGCCTTGTGATAGAGCTTGAAGTTCAGTATTGTGATGCCTCTAGCTTTGCTTTTCTTTTTCAAGATTGTTTGGCTATTCAGTGTTTTTTGTGGTTTCATACAGATTTTAGGTTTTTTTTGTTTTAGCGCTGTGAAAAATGCTATTGGTATTTTGATAGGGATTGCATTAAATCTGTAGATTGCTTTGAGCACTATGGACATTTTAACATTTGTTCTTCCGGTACATGAGCATGGAATGTCTTTCCATTTCTTTGTGTCATCTTCAATTTCTTTCATGAATGTTTTATAGTTTTCAGAGTACAGGTCTTTCACCTCTTTGGCTGATTTTATTCCTAGGTACTTTTTTATTTGTGGTGCAATTATAAGTGGGATTATTGTCTTTCTTTTTTTATTTTAAGGCTTTATTTATTTATTTTAGAGAGAAAGAGAGTATGTGTGTGAGAGCATTGGGGGGGCAGAGGGAGAAGGACAAGCAGACACTCCAATGAGCAGGGGATCCTGATGCAGGGTTGGATCACAGGACCCCAAGACAATGACCTGAGCTGAAGTCAGATGCTTAACTGACTGAGCTACCCAGACAACCCTAAATGAGATTGTTTTCTTAATTTCTCTTTCTGCTGCTTCATTGTTAATAGATAGAAATGCGTTGGGGGGCACCTTGGTAGCTCAGTTGGTTACGCGTCTGCCTTTGGCTCAGGTCATGATCTTAGGGTCCTGAGATTGAGCCCCATGGAGGGTTAACCCTAACCCTGCTCAATGGGAAGTCTCATTCTCCCTCTTTATCTTCGCCTCTTGGTGCTTGTGCTCTCCCTCTCTCTCAAATAAGTAAATAAAATCTTTAAAAAAAAAAGAAATGCAGTGGAGTTCTGTACATTGATTTTGTATCCAGCAACTTTCCTGAATTTGTTTATCAGTTCTAGTAGGGTTGTTTTTGGGTTTTTTTTTTTTGTTTGTTTGTTTGTTGTTTTTTGATTTTGGGGGTTTTTGTGTGTGTGTGTGTGTGTGTGTGTGTGTGTGTGAAATCTTTAGGGCTTTCTATATATAGTATCATGTAATAGTGAAAGTTTGACTTCTTTACTGATTTGGATGCCTAAACTCGACTTGCTTTTCTTTTTCTTTTTTTTAAATACTTATTTGAGAGACAGTGAGGGCAGGGGGAAAGAGAAATCTCAAGCTGACTCCACACTGAGTGCAGAGTCCAACAGGGGGCTTGATCTCACAACCCTGGGATCACAACCTGAGCCAAAACCAAAAAAGTTGGACATTGAAACAACTGCACCACCCAGGTGTCCCTAAACTCAGTTTTCTGATATCTTAATTGTATGTATTACTTTAGAGTATTGAACTAACCAAATCAGTCTCTGAATGAGATTATTTCCTATTGGCTCAACTATAAAAACTTAATTTAATGTTGTATATTCAAATACCTGAATTAAAGCACTGTGTTGACCTACAGGAACCCACATGTCAGCGAAGCAGTAAGGACAAAAGGAGAGAGCTGAACATGTGAAGGTTACAAGACAATTCAGAGCAGCTGAGGGTATCGTACTGGTTTTAGAAGAGTAGAGGAAGGGGTTGTGTTAGACCTTGCCGAATACCTGCCAGTAGGAATTGTGCTTCACAAAGAGTAGTTAACTTTCTCCTCTCCAAAGCTGGGAAAGGGTAGATGCTTAGGGCCTGTTAACACTGGGTATTTTAAGAAGAGAACTTTGTGAGAAGTGGTGAGTCAGGGGCCAAATGATCATATTGGTGGTGCAGTAGGTGTGGATAAATACCACAAGGCAAAATTAAGGTGGAATTTCTTAAGTTCATACAAACAGCCACTAGGCAGTTTCTACGAGAGGAAAAGCCAGGCAAGTCAAGGCTATGTTCAAGGCTAATGTTCAAAGCCCACTGAAAATTAGAAAACAGGTAACACCACCAGCAGTAGGAAGTGCTGTATGACTTTTCCTGGACGGCCATAACAAAGTACCATAGACGGCATGGCTTAAACAACAGGAATGTATTTTCTCACAACTCTGAAAGTTTCAGAAGTCTGAAATCGAGGTGCTGGCAGAGTTGTTTTTTTTTTCTGAGAGACATGAGGGAAGGATCTGTTCTGGGCCTCTCCCCTTGGCTTACAGATGATCATCTTCTCCCTATGTCTTCATATGGTCTTCCTTTTGAATGTGTCTGTGTTCTAATCTCTTCTTTATAAGGGTACTAGCCATATTGGATTATCACCCATCCTAATGACTTCATTTTAACTTAATTCCATTAAGATCCTGTTCCAGATATGGTCCCATTCTGATAGTGGGGATTGGGACTTCATCATATAGATTTTGGGGAAAGACATAATTCAGCTTATGACAAGTGCCTTGGTTTTATTATTTTTTTTTAAAGATTTTATTTATTTATTTGACAGAGAGAAATTACAAGTACACTGAGAGGCAAGCAGAGAGAGAGAGAGAAGGAAGCAGGCTCCCTGCTGAGCAGAGAGCCCGATGCAGGACTCGATCCCAGGACCCTGAGATCATGACCTGAGCCGAAGGCAGCGGCTTAACCCACTGAGCCACCCAGGCGCCCAGTGCCTTGGTTTTAATAAACACCATCTCTTTTCTGAGTCACTGCTGGACTCTAAGCTAGATAAAACAGTTGAAAAAGACAACCCTTGCTCTTAGAATGCTCATTATCAATTGGGATAGGTATTTGGCATTTATTCTTCCTTGGCGTCTGAGTAAAATTTCACAGGACTTGGTGATTGGAATGATCCTAGAAAAATAAATGAGAAGAATTTGGAGGGAGTGTGAGGAAGAATGACATGGGTGAGAGAAGACACAGTATTTTCTTCATAGGTACAGAATTTAGACATCATCAGTGGTATAATCCTACAAGTCTAAGAAATATTAATATGGAGATGTTTAAATATAAATGTAACTATATATTAGCATCTCTTTCAGTGAAAATAAGCCTTTGTTTTACTTTTGTTTTTGAAAAACATTTAGACACACTGCCTTGATGACAGTTTCTTGTGGGGACATGAAATATAAACAAAACTGACAGGACACTGGTGTTTTTCCATCTGCCTGATGTGAATTTAGTGGTATTTAGAACTAAATGATTTTCCAGAATCTCATAATAGAAGTACAGTTTTTCTAAATTTTGTTGGAGACGCAGGAATGAATAACTTCTGTAGTGTTCCACAGAACACTGGGATAGGATTTTGAAGCTGAGACAGAATTTTGAAGGTATTGGCAGTTATTTTTGTATTGAGAAAAAAAGATACTATGTGGGACATAGTAATTGCTCAATACAATAGCTCATTGACTAATAAATTCTTAGATTTAATGGCCTTTAAAATCAAAATTATGCCTACTATTAGGTTTCCAACAGTATTACATTGAAAGTCTAAAAGCCAGTACTTATGAAAGATCATTAGATTTAATTAATCAAACATGGGCTATGTTTTCTAATATAAATTATATCTGCATATTTAACACATGCCTTCATATAGTGGTAAAATGGTGATTTATCTCTCTCTCTCTCTCTCACACACACACACACACACACACACACACACACACGAAATTGGTGTGTCAGATAAAGGCCACATGACATTCTTTCTACTGATGTATCCCTCTGTTAACATCTTATACCAAAAGATTCAACAAACACGACAGATATTAAAAAGTTTGTTGGGGTGCTTGGGTGGCTCAGAGGGTTAAAGCCTCTGCCTTCGGCTCAAGTCATGATCCCAGCGTCATGGAATCGAGCCCCGCATCAGGCTCTCGCCTTGGTGGGAGCCTGCTTCCTCCTCCCTCTCTCTCTGCCTGCCTCTCTGCCTACTTGTGGTCTCTCTCTGTCAAATAAATAAATAAAATCTTAAAAAAAAAAAAAGTTTGCACCTGTTTCAGTGATGTCTTCAGACCCCTACAGTAATGACCCCTGGGTTTCCTCTGTACTTGGTGACTAGCCTCACATAAATCAGAGTGAGTCCTAAAGAAGAATTGTTTTTAGGATTAAGGTAAATTCTTCAGGATAACCACACTGGATTCACTGTGGGGTAGATTCTTTTCATTGGACTCACCTGGGGCCTGTCTCTATTTTGGGGCTGCTCCACCTCACTGCTTAGTCATTGCCCCCCATACTCTATGGGCTAATTGCTGAGGTGTAAATTTACCTGAACTTTGGTTTCAGGAAAATCCAGAGAATCAGGACAACTAACTGTGTCAGTATCATTGTGGGTTTTAAGTTATAAACATTTTGTTCATTGAGCTCCTGGCCAATAAAGAACATTGATCCCTTTCCAGTTCTTAAGAGTTGAGAGCAAGTTCCATCAGGAGATACCAAAGAGGCCTTGTCAAGAGTGAAGAATACTCGAGAAGGGACATACCATGAAGGAAGACATTGTAAAGTGACGTGTCAACCAAAGCAGGTCATGTGTAGGCATTCAGCATGTAAACCCTAGGGAACTGGGAGGAAGGAGGTCAGAGGAAGGAGCTGGTAGAGGAAGGAGCTCTGGATCCAGCTGACCCCTATGCTTAGCTTTTGTATTCACCTGTTTGCTCTGATATTGAGGAAGCCATATAGAATAACAAATCCTTATATAACACTGTGTGACAAGCACTACTTTTATACACACACACACACACACACACAGCAATTTGATCCTTAGTAAAGATCTATGAGAGAAATACTTTCATTCTATGTCTTAGAGATGAGGAAACAGGCAAAGAGAGCTTATGTAAGTTTCCCAAGGTTATAAAACTAGAAAGTATTAGAGCTGGCATTTGAACCCAGGCAGTATGTGCTCCGTCCTTATACACCCTGCCCCTATACACACACTAAGAAACATACACAAGGGTTAGAGCCCCAGCCTTCACTTTCATGGCCACTTCCTGCACCTGGATGGGGGTTCTCATGCCCATTTTCTGCAAGTAGATGGGGTTTAGTGTGTAATTCTTAGAGTTGATTTTTATTTTTCTTTTCTAAAAATTGTATTCGCAGAAAACTCTGCTTACCTCTTCCTGGATGGCCCTGTTAAGCTCCTGTTGCTAACTCTTCCCTCTGGATGTTGTACTTTAACTAAGTGAAGACTTCTCACCCGTTGCCAGTATCTTCTGGATAAATTACAAAAACCTACAAAACCCAGCTACTTTCTCAGCCCTCCTAGTGGGCTCCATATCACAATAGATAGATCTATTGTTCTTGGACTTTGATGACACATGAAATGTGTGTCGTGACTTGTTTTTTTGTGAAGTGGAGGGGTCAGTGTAGATGATAGAAATGGAGGGCAAAGACTGGCAATTGTTAAAGTGACTCACATGGAATATTATTTAATATCAAGAGTTGACTTCCTTTCTCATTTCTTAAGTACTGGTTCCTTTACATCTATTGAGTAAAATAATAAAATGTAACATTTCCACTTTCCTAGCCTTAGAAATGGTTTTAAAGTTTTATGGTTGGTTCTATTTCAATATTTCCCTTAACTTCTGGGAGTGCAACCCATCACAGTCCATATTACAATGTTAAGTCCTACCTTACATACAGATATTGGGTAGAAAACTTGTCTTACTAAGTTATTTAGTCATTTTATGACCCCATGGTCTTTCTTTCTTTATTATTTTAATCCCAGTGTAGTTAATATACAGTGTTACATTAGTTTCAGGTGTATAGTATAGTGACTCAATTCTATCCACTACTCAGCACTCATCAAGGTAAGTGTACTCTTGGGGTACCTGGGTGGCTCAGTCGGTTAAGCATCCGACTCTTTCATTTAGGTTCAGGTCATGATCTCAGGGTTCTGGGATTGAGCCCTGTGTTGGGCTCTGTGCTCCATATGGAGTCAGCTTGAGATTCTCTCTTCTCCCTCTACCCCTCCCACTCATGCTGTCTCTCTCTCTCTCTCAAGAAATAAATAAATCTTAAAAAAAGATAATTGTACTCTTAATTCCTTTTATCTGTTTCACCCATCCCGCCATCCTCTGCTCCTCTGGTAACCATCTGTTTACACACACACACACACACACACACACACACACACACACCATCTCTTCCTTGTGCATTTGTCTTTCAATGAACACTTGGACTACCTCCATTGTTTGGCTATTTAAATAATGCTGCAATAAACGGAGGTGTGTGTCTTTTCGAATTAGTGTTTTTGTATTTTTTGAGCAAATACCCAGTAATTCTATTGCTGGATCATGAGGTAGTTCTATTTTTAACTTTCTGAATAGCCTCCTTACTGTTTTCCACAGTGGCTACACCACTTTGCATTCCTACCAACAGTGCAACAGGGCTCTTTTTTCTCTACATCTTAGTCAGTACCTGTTGTTTTTTGTGTTTGTTTTAGCCATTCTGACAATTGTGAGGTGGTATCTCATCATGGTTTTGATTCACATTTCCCTGATGATGAGTGATATTGAACATCTTTTTGTGTGGCTCTTGGCCATCTGAATGTCTTCTTTGGAGAAATGTCTGTTCCTGTTTTATGTTCATTTTTTAATTGGATTGTTTGTGAATTTTTAGTGTTTCAATCTGCATGCATTTGCAATCTGAAAAATCTGAAATTAGTCTCTTGTAGGTACCAAATAAATGGGTCTTGCTTTTTTATCCATTCCAAATCTCTGTCTTTGGACTTGACTGTGTAGTCCATTTACATTCAAAGTAATTATTGATAGTTATGAACTTACTGCCATTTTGTTACTTGTTTTATGGTTGTTTTTGTAGCTCTTCTCTGTTCCTTTCTTTTCTTCCTCTGCTCTCTCATGGTTTGTTGGTATTCATTGTATTTCTTTCTCTTTATTTTTGCATATCTATTACTGGTTTTTCATTTGTGGTACTATAAGGTTTATATATAACATCACATATATAGGAGTCTATATGAAGTTGATGGTTGCTTGAGTTTGAATGCATTCTTTACTCCTTTTCCACACAATTTAGGTATATGGTGTCATATTTTACATTCTTTCATTTTGTGAACTCCTGACTGATTTTTATAGATATTTTTATTGCTTTTGTGCTTCCTACTTTTCCTACCCCTGCTTACAGTCTTTCCTTTCTTTTTTTAAAATATTTTATTTGTTATTTTAGAGACAGAGAGAGAGCAAGCGAGCGAGCACACAAGTGGAGGTGGGGAGAAGAATTGGGGAAAGGAAGAGGGAGAGGGAGGGAGAAAGAACCCCAAGCAGATTTTGTGCTGAGCATGGAGCCTGACACAGGGCTCAATCTCATAACCCTGAAGTCATGACATGAACTGAAATCAAGAGTCAGACACTCAACCAACTGAGCCACCTAGATGCTCCTGGTCTTTCTTTTCCATTTAAAGTGTTCCCTATAACATTCCTTGCAGGGCTGGTTTAGTGTTTGTGAATTCCATTAACTTTTGTTTGTCAGGAAAATTTATCTCCCTTTCTTTATTTTTAATTTTTAAATTTTTTTATTAACATATAATGTATTATTAGCCCCAGGGGTACAGGTCTGTGAATCGCCAGGTTTACACACTTCACCAGCACTCACCACAGCACATACCCTCCCCAATGTCCATAATCCCACCACCCTCTCCCTCCCCTCTCCCCCTGCAACCCTCAGTTTGTTTTGTGAGATTAAGAGTCTCTTATGGTTTGTCTCCCTCCCAATCCCACCTTGTTTCATTCATTCTTTTCCTACCCCCCAAACTCCCCATGTTGCATCTCCACTTCCTTATATCAGGTCTCCCTTTCTTTTTGAATGATAGTCTTGCTGGATAGAGTATACTTGACTGCAGGCTTTTTTTTCTTTCAGCTGTTTTAATATATCTTGCCACTCCCTTGTGACCTGCAAATTTTTACTGAAAAATCAGCTGACAGCCTTATAGAGTTTCCCTTGTATGTAATTGTCTTCTTTTCTCTTGCTGATTTTAAAATTGTCTTCTTACTATTACTTTTACCATTTTAATTACTATGTGTCTTGGTGTGGACCTTCTTGGTTTGATTTTGTTGGTGGCTGAATGGGCCTCCTGGATCTGGATTTCTGTTTCTTTACCCTCAGGAAGTTTTCAGCTATTATTTCTTCAGATAAATTTTCTATCCCCTTTTTTGTCTATTCTTCTGGGATCCCTAGTTTGCAAATAATATTGCACTTGATGGTGGCACTGAGTTCCCTAAGTCTCTTTTCATTTGTTGTTATTATTTTTTTCTCTCTCCTGTTGAACTTGATCGCTTTCCATTACTCTTTCTTCTGCATCATGGATCCATTCTACTTCCACCATTCTACTATCTATTCCATCTAGTGTATTTCTAATTTCATTTATTGAGTCCTCATTTCTGGTTTTTTCCCGTTAGTTTTCTGTCTCTTTGTTAAAGGTCTCACAGAGGTCCTCCACTCATTTCTCAAGTCCACTGAGTATCTTTATGACTGTTACTTTCAATTCTCCATCAGTTATGTTCCTTATCTCCATTAGGTTAGGTCTTTTGCTTTGATAATGTCCTTTTCTTTCATTTGGGGCATATTCCTCTGTCATTTCACTTTGTCTATTTTCTGTGTCTATTTGTGTGTGTTAGGAAAGTCAGCTACGTATCCTTCTCTTAAAGTAAGGGCCTTCTGAACAAGAGGTCCTGTAGTGCCCTGCAGTGCAGTGTCCCCAGTTTGCCAAAACTGGTGCCTCAAGGGTGCCTTCTGTGTGTATTGCATGTGCCTTACTGTTGTGGCTGACCTGTCTTTGTTTTTAGTCCAGTTGTCTGCAATGCCTCTCTTTCCTGTTGTAGGCAGAATTTGTTCCCTGTGTTGTTAGTGGCTGAGTACGGGGCTGCCTCGGGTTTGTGTTGAGTGAGACCAGGTGTTTGGTAGAGATGCAGTAGCACCGAATTGCAGGGTATTCTCCCTGTGTTCTGCCCTGAGAAGCTTTTGTTGGTAAGTGAGGCTTGCCAGCAGACCAGACGTCTGCCCCCAGCTCACTGGTAGGTTCTCAGTCAGACTTGTGTGTGTTCTTATCTTCCCCTCTCCCTAGGGTAGCAGTTCCTTCGAGATGGGGCTGGCTCCTGCCAGAGCTGCTTGCACACTGGCAGACTTGTGGCATTGCTTTGGATGGTCTCCAGCCAAGAATGTATTTGAGGGGGAGCAGGTCCACAGGAGAGCATGGGGGTATGGTATGCTATTAACAAGTTAGATGGAGAGTGTTGGTGCTGCACTAGTTCCTGCAGGTGTCCTCATGTCCAGGCTGGGTGGATGGGGAGGGAAATGGCACTTGCCAGCTCGTTTGTTCCTGAACAAGTCTCCTAAAGATCCTTGCCCCTCCCGCACATACTCTGGGATTAGTAAATACATCTCTCTCCCATACATGCCAGGTATTTTTCCAACTACTTCATCTATGCTATATCTCTGTGGGTCTTTTTGTTGTACTGTCTCTTTAATGGTAGGGACTCTCTGTCCTATCACCCTCCTATGTCTCCCACAGCCCCGCCTGCAGATTTTTAAAGTTCTGGTTTTAAGCCTGCTGATGGTACGAACTTAGGAAATTAGTTCCCTCTGATTTTTCAAAGCCAAATATTGTGAGGATTCATCTTCACGTGCCAGTTCCCTGTGCCTGGGGTGCTTGGTATGAGGGTCTGTTTCTCTCCTTCCTCTGTGCCTGAGACATCCCTCCCTCCTGTGGAAAGTCCCATGGGTCCATTTAGCTTCTGACTACATCTCTGCTCTAACTACCCTCTTGAATATGGCCTCTTCTCTACAGTTAGCTGTGGAGAATCTATTCTGCCAGTCTTTGGGTCATTTTCTGGGCTATTTTACACTGATGTGGATGTTATCTTGTATTTGTGGGATGAGGTGAGTTTAGTATCTTCCCACTCTGCCATCTTCCCTGAAAGTCCATGTCCCCATTGTCTTTTTATACATCTCAAGGTATATGGTATTTCTAAATGAGTCACAGCGAATCAGAATGACTAATATGACACAGTTTTAAGACAAAGAAGGGAAACCAATCTGCAGTGTCTTCTTCTGATAGTTCATTCAGAGCAGTGGCTCTTGTGAGGAAGCATGTTGAAGTGGAGAACGGTATTCAGAGGACTTAGTCCATATCTCAGCCCTCCCGTTATCTGGGTGTTTGAATTCATACAAGCCACTCAGCATCTTGCCACCATAGATAACTCACCTGTAAAGGTGGGTTTTGAAAGCGTCCTCTCAACCAATAAGTCGCTTCAGTTAAGGCAGTGAAACTAAAGGCTGGCATTGTCAAAATTGTGCAGAAATATGTATATATTACTGATGATGTTAAAATTGACCCATTTAGAGCAGTTTGGCAGGATATAAATATCAGCACCGTGTGGCCTCGTCATTAGATTCCTCACATTTAAATTTATGTTAAGAAAACTAATCAAAACTGAGAAAAACCGTCACTAAAATACTACTTGTAATAGTACATTATTTATTTTAGCACCCATCCGCAGAAAGGAAAAAGAGAACTCAATGCTTAACAATAGCATAATTTCTCCAGTAAATTAATATTTCTACTATATGGAATATTATGTGGCTATTAAAAATGGTGGCTCTGAACCCCATTGTACTACAGGGGTCAGCAAACTGGCCAAGTGGGACCAAATCTGTCCTACTGTCTATTATTGCAAATAAATGTCTTCTTAAATGTATTTTATTATTTTCATTTTATTTTACATTTTTAAGGTTTTTGATTTTTTTTCTTTCTGAAGTAATTTCTATATCCAATGCAGGGCCTGAACTTACAACCCAAGATCAAAAGTCCCTGTTGACCCACTGCTGTCCCACCTAACCCAGGCTGGCACCCCTATAAATAAATGTTTATTGCCAGACATTCATGCCATTCCTTTCTGTATCCTCTTCGGCTGCCTTTGTGCTGCACTGACTGTGTCAGAGGCTGTGTGTTTGCACGATCTAAAAGATTTACTTTATGGACTTTTACAGAAAGAGTTTGCAGACTTTAGAAGATACTAATATATGAACGGAAAGTGAAACCTTAAATTGCATGTACAGCGATAACTGTAGGGTTTATTCTATGTGCACACCGAATATACAGGTACTGACAGCATGTGGATAAAGAGAACCAACGTGGATATGGCTGGACTGTAGAGGTGAAAGAAAATCTTTTTGCTGTTCCTGTTATAAATGAACAGATCAGCATTTTCGTCCTGACAGGGTACTGTGGCAAACGGAATGGCACTATGCTGGTCTGTGGTAAATACACAGGGAATGGCCATTCCTGTCTGAGCACCGGCAGCCCAGCCCTGTTGGCCAGCACCAGTGATACTAACATTACATCTTGTCTGGGTACGATGCTCGCACACTGACTGTGTTTCTTACCTGCCTTCGGTAGACAGTTCTTTCCGCTGCCGTATCCCTAGACTATAAGCAATGAAAGGATCAAGTAAGGCACTGTTGACAGGAGGAGCATGTTACTCTGTTGTTCCGACAGCCTCGTAGTAACGAAAGTAGTGAGGTAATTGATTTGACTTTATACTCCATTGGTGCTTAAAAAAAAAGTGGTGTTTGCTTTTGGAACCTCTCAAGGCTTGGGCCAGTCTACAAAATGGAGAAACCGAACTCGTAGAGAGTGTGTTACTCTTTAAAGGGGATGGTTCAAAAGCAAGTCAACATAGTAGTTCCCCCCAGCGATGTGGACATGGCTCATTTTAATCTCAGAATAGTATTGTGCTTTCTCTTACCAACAGGAGGATTCTAGAGTCGTTAGGTTCCAAAGTGAGGAGAGACCTTTACCCAATCAGGCAATTCCTAGACCTCACTTTCCCATCTAGAGAAATGAGGCCCACATCAGATGTGTGCTCCTCAGCTTTGGTCACTTGGGAGTCAGAATTGTGGGGGTTGAAGGGAGGAAGGAGGAATGGGGGCACCTTTTAATCATAGGATTCTTTAAAATCCATCTGGACGATTCTGATGTGGATGCAGGGTTGAGGATGTTTAGGCTGAATGTCTCCTTTTGTAATTGTGTTTTAGAATATACACATTGTGGGGTATTAGTTTTGTTGTGTCCTGAAATGACAATCACAAGCTATGAAAACAAATGATTATTTTAGTAGTATATGTACCATTTACTGGATTTCCTGTATATCCCAGGTACTTCCTAAACCTCCTTACACTGTGTGGCTGACTCTTGGTTTCAGCTCAGGTCAGGATCTCAGGGTCTTGGGCTCCACGCTCAGTGGGGAGTCTGGTTGGGTATTCTTGCTCTCCCTCTCCTGACCCTCCCCCCCAACTTATGTTCTCTCTCTCTCTCTGAAATGGGTAAATAAATCCTTAAATATTTTTTTTAAAAAAGACAACAGATACCAAATGCTAATGAGGATGTGGAGAAAAGGGAGCCCTTACGCACTGTTAGTAGGAATGCAAGCTGGTACAGGCACTATGGAAAACAGTATGGAGGTTCCACAAGAAATTTAAAATAGAACCAACATACGATCTAGCAATCCCAACTGTGGGTATATGTCACAAGAAAACAAAATCACTATCTCGAAGAGATATCTGTACTCCTGTGTTCATTGCAGCAGTATTCACGGTTTCCAAGGTATGGAAACAACATGAGGTCCATCAACAGATCAGATGAATCAATAAAGAAAATGTGTGAGATGCACATGTATACACACACACACACACACACAGATACACACACACAGAAATATTGTTCAGTTCTTTGAAAAGAATAAAATCTTGCTGTTGCGACAACATGGATAAATCTGGAGAGCATTATGCTAAGTGAAATAAGTCAAAGAAAGACAAATACTGTATGGTATCATTTATATGTGGAATTTTAAATAATTCTTTGTTAAACTCATGGAAACAGAGACTAAAATTGTGGTTGCCAGGGGCTGGAGGGTGGGGGAAATAGGGAAAGGCTGTAAAGAAAGAAAACATTGTCAAGTTTAACCTTCGTGATAGACCTCTGAAGTTGATGTCATTATCATGGCACTGAAGCTGAAGAAACTATTTACCAGGGATTAACTATTTTGCTCAATGTCATAGAGCTAATAGACAGAAGCAGAATTTTAAGAGGTTTGTTTTTAGTCTAAAGCTGGCTACTCTCTGTTGCACTATATTCTTTTCAAAGGTGATTCTCCTCAAGCTACCAAGTTATTTTGTGTATTCATTGTTAGTGCATAATACCAGCCACCTAACTTCAAGATTCTTGGGTCAGAGCTTTCTGGTATTTGCCTAAAGGTTATTTAGACAAACAAAATATTGGTGCATATCTAGTGTTCAGCTGTTACAGTTTTTCATGTGTAGCAACCAGGATTTTACAGAGAAACAGTCAGTAAGATACATTTATACACAGACAAATATATGTGCATTTGTCTGTTCATTTTAAAGAATTGATTTATTCAGTTGGGGCGGGGGGTTAGCAAATCAGAAGTCTGAAAATCAGGCAGGAATCTTGGGGCATAGTTTCTTCTCGTTCAGTTTTACTCTTAAAACCTTTCAACTTTTTGGATGAGGCCCACCTATATTATCAAGGAGAGTCTAAAGTCTACCAGTTACAGACGTCAACCACCGCAACACCAAATTAGTGTTAGACTGGCTATCTGGGTACTTATAAAATTAACCATTAGAACATTGTATGTGAGCCTATATGCACACTCCGAGGGGAAAATTCCAAAGGAATATCCCCACTGTGAACACGCCAGTGTTTTGTTTTCACTTTTTTCTGTTCTTAGAGTTAACCTTCTACCTTGTCAGAATGAAATACCAAGCACTGTGTTAGATGCTGAAGATTCAGAAAGGAATAGGTAATAGTGTTTGCTGTTAAAAAAAGAAACAAACAAAACCCCGCTTAATAGTTCTTAACATCATTCCTTGTATGTAACAGGTACTCCAGTGTTGGCATTAATAGAGAAGACTGTTGCTCCAAACTGTCAGTAATATTCCTACCCAAATCATCAATATTTATATTAGAATCCTTTTTTACTCCTTGGGTAAATTTTATGACAGATATATTATGAACAGAAGCCTATATTCATTAGAGGACTATCTCCCAAGCATACTTTGATGCTGCTGGAATCAGCATGATTTGAAAAAGTCTATTCACTTTGGCCCAAAAAATCAGTACATTTGTAGCAATTGATGCAATATTGTCAAATCTGGATGTTTCATATAATAAATATAGGCTGTGGTCACAGCTTTCGAAAAACAAAACAAAACAAAAAAACATGATTGAGTGAATTCAGTAGAGGGAAAAAGAGAAAACACATCTAATTTCTTAGCATCCTTAAGGTGACGACTTAGCCAGTCACTACATCAGTGTTGCAAGTTACTGTTCCTGGGCCTGCTTGTACTGTTGTGGTGAAACTAAACTTTATAATGTTTATTACGGTCTCATCTCCCACCAGGAATTCCTGGGGGACTGTGGAAGGTACCATGAGTTACTCTATTGAAAACAATTGGTAAAAATTTAAAAACTTTGGTTGAAAGTATCTGTATGATACTTTGTGTTTTAGGATACCAATAAAATAAGTATTCATTGGATTCTTCCTAAGTGCTAGACTCTTCATAAATGTAATCTCATTTATTCTCAGCAACCCCTGCTTGGTAGGTGCTGTCATTTCATGTTATAGATGAAGAAACTGAGGCTTGAGGCCACACAGGTAGTACATGGCAGAATTAAAATTTAAGCCTAGATCTAACTCTTATGCTGTGTTTTTTTTTCTTTTCATTGTGCCACATTGCGTTTCATTGACTTCATTCATTATTTTGTTGTGCAAGAAGAAAGTCTTCTGACTTAGTAGCCAAGCTAATGTGCTTATCATTTAAAATTATGTAACTATACATCATTTTAAAGCAGTCAAACACTGTCGCTTGTCACATCTTTTGTTAATAGATTTTCCTATGGAGTCCTTCTTAGCTAAGGGAAGAAATCATCTTTCTCATGCCTGCTCTTTGAGATCTGTATTAAAAACAAATGGTTGAGGGTGGCTCAGTTGGTTATGCAACTGCCTTTGGCTCAGGTCATGATCTTGGAGTCCTGGGATCGAGTTCCACATCAGGGTCCCTGCTCAGTGGGGAGTCTGCTTCTCCCTCTGACCTCTCCCTCTCTAGCTTGCTTGCACCCACTCATAAAATCTTTAAAAACAACAACAACAGCAACAACAACAAAAACCCAAACAAAACAAAACAAAACAAAAATGGTTGACCCAGGGCCCTTCTAGATATCAGGTACTAGAGTAGTGTATCAGGAATTTTCCCTCTTGTGAATAGCAAACTTTTTGTTTGTGTATATGCTGCAGTTGGCCAAGGATGTGTGGCACATGGTTGTTTGGATTGATCTTTTCTTGTGAGACCTCTTCCTCATATGCTCTATATTTTCACATTAAGAAAAGAGTGAAAAGTGGTTTAAAGATATGAAAGTAGACTTTGTCATTTGTACATTTGAATCAGATACGACATCCAGCTGACTATGTGATGGGACCAGTGCGGTAAATGAACCTTCAGGAATATACCTAGGTTAATGGTAAAGTGATCACATAATTTATCCTCCTAGATGGGAGCCTTTCAGAAGTGGAAGTGGGACCTCATAGTAATTATGCTGGGATGGCAGCCATTGAAGTGGACATAGCATCACACTGTGTCACGGACATTATCCTGAGAATACTGTTAGCTGTATCAGAATTTTAATGCTAAATTAACATGTACCTAAGTTATCATTTCTTTTAGTTGCAATTCAACCAATATTTATTAACTATCTACTCCATGCTAGGTTCTGTGATTGGGTGTTGTAGACAGTATTTGAAGATAAGCGCCCAGCTGGATGGATGGGGATATGAATGACCACTCTTCACGTAATTTGGGTGGTAGTGAAAATATGAGAGTTCTCTGGGCATGTAGCAAAGGTGACAAATTGTGATCCAGATGTGAAATGGAGGAGGGGACAGGTATGAAAGAATTGAAATGCTTGAGCTAAATCTTAAAGGATAAAGTTATGATTGAAAATAGGACATTTAACACAGTGGGCAAAGCCTATGTAATGGCACATGGGAGTTAGGAGAAAGTAGGGTAGCTGGGTGTGGCTGGAGGAGAACAAAGTGACAAATGGGGCCTGGAAAGTTGGTTATGAGCAAGATTGTGAGGGCTTTATCACCTTAAGGGCCTTGCCAGAAGAAGGAAAAACAGGACTACTCCTTCTATAAATCACTCAAAAAGGGAATTGGAAAATGACATGAGTAAAGTAAATCACGTGCATTTTTTTTCCATTCATTAGTTTTACTTATATTGTGGTCCTCAGCAGTGTAGGCTTCAATTGTGGGCTTATTAGAAATGCAGATTCACGGCCCCCAGCCTGAACTACTGAATCCAAATCTCTTGTGATGGGATCCAAGAAACTGTTTTAACTAGCTCTCTAAGGGGATTCTTATGCATATGAGAGCCACTGTATTAAACATTTATTAAGTGCCTCTTTGCTGTCAGCTTCTGTGTTGGACACTGGAGATGGATTTGAGTTGAATTGGGTACAGTCTCAAGGTTTCATGGTTGAACAATAACATCTCCATGAAAACTCCACTATGAGAAGCCACAAACTGATTAATTTGTCAGTTAGGTTATAAGGCTTTAGGCTAAGTGTTTCATGACTTCAATACTAAGAATTCAGGATATATTCTAGAATTTTCCAGAGAAACATGGGGATCTTTCTTAGCACCTAAAGCAAACATTTGTTTCATTGTGTGTATTTTTTTAATACAGCTGAATTTGTCTTCATAGGCTGTTCATATCATATTGAGGATTCAAAAGAAAGCTGTACTTTTTTAAGGTTTTATATTTTCAATAACTTTGTTTACTTTTCTGCTTTTGTGATATGTTTATCCATTTAGCAACATTTAAGCACTTAATAATTAATCCTCAGCCATAGGCAATTACTATTTTTTATTGTGAAATAGTTCAAATGTACTGAAGTACCCATGCAGATATAACCTGTCACCATTTTGTTGTAAGAGATATTTTAATGTATATCAAACCAGAGACCAAGAAGTAAAGAATAGAAAGAACAGAAAAGGAATAATTTCTGAGACTATAAGGCCTGAGTGTTTTCCAGAACTGCTGCAAGTCATGAATCCGTGGATATAAGAGACACAGGAATACATAGTAGGAGACAAAAGAAATACACACATTGTGAAAACCAAAGACAAAGATCTTGAAATCAACCACCAAGAAAATGAGATGGGATAATATTTTTCAGAGTTAAGAGAAAACAGTCATCAACACAGAACTGTGAACACCTAAGCAAGTTGTCTTATGACAGTGTGGGAAAAACAAAGACTTGTAAGATAAACAAAACTGAATGGTCTTCATTGAAGAAACTTCTAAAGAATTTATTCAGGCAGAAGAAAGATTCCTGAAGGAACATCTGAGATGCAAGAAAGAATAGTGAAGAAATAAATTATGAGACAAATAGGTAAAACTAAATAAAAGGTTTTTGTATAAAATGCCACCAAATATTTTATAAAATGTTTGATATGTAGTAATGTTATTACCATTTGGTTAGAAGTTGCGTTGTGTTTTATCTCAGGAGTTATTTAGGAGACTGTACATGTATATGTATTTGCTTAGTTTTTCTTGTTGATTTCTAATCTAATTGGATTGTCAGATATTTTTATCTGTTTGATTATCAGTTCTTTGAAAAATATTAATGTCCTTTATTTATCAGTTATGCATCAGCAACACTCAAGATCTAGGAAACCGAAGGCATATTCAACTGGGATTTGGACAAAAGTTTTCTTATTAATTCATTAATTGATTGATTGATTTTTATTTATTTATTTTTTTATTGTGCTATGTTAGTCACCATACAGTACATCATTAGTTTTTTGATATAGTGTTCCATGATTCATTGTTTGAGTATAACACCCAGTGTTCCATGAAATCCGTGCCCTCTTAATTCCCATCACCGGGCTCACCCATCCAAAAATTTTGTTAAATAAGTTGAGAGAGGTCAGGGCAACTGGGGATAATCAAGAGTGAGTAGGAACCGTTACTGTCTCCAAGCCTTATGGGACACAGGAAGGAAACAAATATTGCTGCCGCCCAGTGATGCAGATGCTCTGTATGCAGCTAGAGTTATAGAAGGACACCGCTGCTGCCAGGACTCTGGCCCCCACCCAGGAAGAGGGGGGCAGGGGAAAATCACCCTGGTCTCCATGTTCTCCAGTCTCCTGCCAGTACCTCCCAGTAGCCATCCCTAACTGGGAGCCAAAGAGTCCAGGTAAAGCAGTTTACAGGGATTACCACATAGAGAAAAGGCAGCAAAAGCAGAGAATAAATGGCAGAAGAGGAGCAAAGGGAAACCAGCAAATTCTGCAAGACGTGACATGACATATTTTGTGTATGTTCAACTTTTGATCAGAAAATAGTATGTATTTGTGTATCAGTCATGGCCCCTCTAGGAAAACAAATCACTCGAAGTGTTTTACAGAAAGCAAATTTAATATAGACGATTGGTTAGCAGGTGATATTAGTGCAGGGAAACCAAATGGAAAGGGGAAGCAGTTGAGAAATTAGCCAGAGCAGGAGCTGCATCTCTTCAAGGTGTGGAGAGTCAGAGAGTAGGTGGTATTATGAGAAACCAGAAACCAGACCATTTTTAGGAACCTAGGCTGTTCTGTCAGGGACATAAAATTCATGATTTTAATAATTCTTTTTTTTAAATTTTAATAATTCTTGATGAGCTCTTTCTTTTATCATTATGTCATGTCTCTTTCTATGAATGCTCTTTATGTAAATTATTTGCATTTAGTATTTGTATTTTTTACAGCTTTTTTGGTTAGTATTTCCCTTTCATATTTTTGCTGTATTTTCAAACTTTGTATTGTTTCACTTATAACATGTCTGTCTTTTTAAATTATTTTAATGTTTTGATAGTTTATCTTTCAATGGGTAAATCCAATCCAATTACATTTGTTGTGACTGCTATTATTTTCATGTTTTGTTTTTCTTACCACAAACCTTACTTGGTCAGATGCAATGATCAGATGCTTTGCATTTTTGTGTCTAAGCGAGTACTTAGTGCTGACCTTCCCATTCACACGAGAGACTGTAATCAGCCTTCTTCAGAAAGAGCTGTGTTTATTTAGCATTGACATAAAAAAGAAGGACCTGTATAAATTTCATCCTAAATCACTGTTTTGCTTTGATTTGTGGGATCAAATGGTTCATGGTGAGTTTGGATTTTATTCTGAGTGTAGTGGGCATCCCATCAGACTAGTTGAGAATATGGAGATGACATGTTCTGGTTTGAGAGATGAAAGGATTAATCTGGCTAAAGTGTCAGTAGACCATGGAGCTAAAGGGAAAGTAAGGAAGCCAGTCACCCTTGTACAAGATGATGGTGGATTTGGCTTGGGGCATGATGGTGGAGATGGGGAGAAATGGTCTAATTCTGGCTGTATTTTGGAAGATAAATCCCATGTATTTGCTGAGGGAAGAAAAGAGATAAATCAAGGTAGGTTCCTAGATTTCAAGATTGAGCAGTTGGAGTTACAGCAGTACCATATACTGAGATATGGGTCTGGAAGAGGGACCTTGTGAGTTTTGTTTCAAATATGCTAAGTTTGATTGATTGATACATTTAGTCAACAAATATTTATTTAGTAGCTTCTCTGTGTCAAGTACTATTTTAAGTGTATGACAAACAGCATGGATGAAACTGACTCCCCCAAAATATCCTTCCTGTCAGAGATATCTTGTGATAATTAGGATACAGATAGCAAGCAGTAAACATAGTCAGTGCACTAGAAAAAACTCAGGAGTGTGTTGGGGGGGGGTGTGTGGAGTGCCAGTGGAGGGTTCTTGGTGGTGGAGGAACATAGGTCCATGGTAAGCCCCACTGAAAAGGTGACTTTGAGAAAAGACTTGATGGAGATGGCAGAATTAGCCATGTCTTACCTGGAAGAAGAGTTTCCATGGGGAAGGAAAAGCAAGTGCAAAGGCCCTAAGGCAGGAATGTGAATAGCAATTTAGAGGCCAAAAAAATGTGATCAAGAGCACAAGTGTTAGCAAATGAAGTCATTGAGTTAACTGGACTGTATCATGGATGGCTGCTTAGGAATTTGGCGTTTACTCTGAGCTCTGATCTGGAAAGCAGCTGAAGATTGTTTTTTTACAGAGGCATAACATCTGATTTATGTAGTAACAGGGTCATTTTGGCCACTGTTTTGGGATTGGGGTATAGGGGAAGGAGTGGAAAGAGGGAGAACAGTTAAGAGTCTTTGGCAGTGAACCAGACAAGAGATTATGGTGGCTTGGACAAGCAGCATGAGGTGTGAAGAATTATATGCAAACTATGTGAGAGAGAGAGAAGGAAAGAAAGAGAATCTAGGATGACTCCAGTTTGGGGCCTGAAAAGGATGAAGTTTCTGCCTGTTGTATGCAAAAGACGGGAGAAAATAAGTTTTGGTAAAACATCAAAAATTAAGTTACAAATATGCTCATTTTGGGATGTCAGTGAGGCAGCCAGTGGAGATCCTGGGTAGGAAGTAAAATATCCTCACATGGAATTAAGGACAGAAGTGAGGATCGGGGAAATACATTTGGGAGTATTGACATGTAGTTGGTGTTTAAAGCCAAGGGAAGAGTGAGATAGAAAAGAGAGCCGCTGATTGAGCCCTGGAGCACAACAGTCAAGTACAAGGAGAAGAAAGCAACTGGCAGAGGAATCTTTGAAGTCAGATCGGAGAAAAAGCCCAGTGTCTGCTTCCTGGAGGGAGGGGGTGTCTGTTATAATCAAATCTGCTTATAGGTCAACGAAGATGAGGATTGAAAATTGATTCTGGGATTTATAACATGAAGGTTATAAACATAAAATAAAATATAAAATATAAAATATAAGGGTTTTGCCAGAAATGCAAACACAGAAATGAGGTAACTGGCAAGAGAATCGAGGTCAAAAGAAGTTTGTATTGTTTATTATGTGAAATCAGAGAAATGACAGTATGTTTGATGGGATTGTATGCATCAGTATGCTGATGGGATTAGTCTAATAGAAAGGGGAAGAGGCAAGAGCAAGAGGGGAGAATTGCCGGAGTGATGGCCTTTCATAGGGACGAAGGGATGCGATCTGGGGCATAGGTGGAAGTATTGGCCTTATACAGGGGTAAAGGGATTTCATCCATAGCAGCAGGGGCCCATAGACAGGCTATGGAGAAGGGACTAAATCCGTAAGTGAAATGTAACACAAAAAAGTTCTCAAATGTTCCGTCACATGATCTGCTCTGAAATTTTCTGTACCTACGGTTGACTAAGGAGAGTCTCGGTTTTAGAGAATTCTAACTGGAGACTTAATTAGCTCCTAAGAACATTCTGGATACCTTGTGAGGCTGCTTTCACTCTTTGCATTTCAGCTTCTCTGGATTCTTCCTTCTACCCTAGGCAGGACCAGCAGTGCAGTTATTTTAGAGCATGAATCACTTCCATTAAATGTATTTAATGTTATATTTAAGAAAATCCTTTTAAACCTAATGCTTGCATTTTCAAACTGAAACGAGTGACATATTTTGTGATTTTTATACCAAAACTATATTCCTTATTCCTAGGGAATGAATGAAATTGCAGGCACATTTTATGTTCATCTGTTTTTATATTTTCTGTCACAGTATTAGCTCATTTAATTATTCACAAATATGATAAAAAACTATTTTAGACCTTATAAATCAAACATAAATGGCCTAAGAGTTATGATCTGACATAGCAATATTTCTTAGTACTGTCAAATTTATAATTTGACAGTAATGAAATTCATAAATAGAAATTGCATTGATAAAATAGGCAGGAAAAGAGTCCAACTTATAATGACCAGTTATGATAAGAAAATAGTTTTCTCAATTGTTAAAAGTTGATAATAGCTTAATTGCAGGCTATTAAATCTGAGAAATAATCTTTCAATCTTCTTAACCTTTAAATATCTCTAATACCAATTATTGCCTGCCTACAATAGTTTAATAAGAAGATTTCCAATTATTTTATCATAATAGTCCATCTCTACAATAATTGTTTCAAATGAACATTGTTAAAAGTTTTCAGGGAAAATTAGCAATTCTACTCCTAGGTCCATAGCTAAGAGAAATGGAATCAGATGTCTACACAGAAACTCATATATGAATATTCATAGAAATATTATTCATAGTTGCCAAAAAAGGAGAAGCAACCCACATTTCTATTGGCTGATGAATGGATAAGCAAAGATGTTCTATCCACAGTGAAATATTATGACAATAAAAAGGCATGAAATACTGATCCATACTACAATGTGGATGAACCTTGCTAATGTTATGCTAAGTGAAAGAAGCCAGACCCAAAGGCCATATATTATATGATTTTATTTACATGAAATGTCCAAAATAGACAATGTGTATAGGTGGGAAATAGATTGTACTATGGTTGTCTGTGGTGGAGGGAGAAGAGGGGACTGGAAATGGGCAGTGACTACTATTGGGTATGAAGGTTTTTGGGGGAGTGATTAAATTTTTTAACTTGAGATACTGGTGATACTTGCACAACTCTGTATATATTTTAAAAACCGCTAAGTTGTATACTTTAAAGTAGTGAATTTTATGGCATACAAATTATATCTTAATAAAGTTTTAAAAAATATTAGCTTAAGGGGTGCCTGGCTGATTCAGTTGGTGGACCATATGACTCTTTATCTTGGGGTTGTGAGTTGGAACCCATGCTGGGAGTAGCGGTTACTTAAAAAAATATTAGTTCAAAAAAGACAGCATGGAAGTTATTTTTTAAGGGTTTGTGTGTGTGTATGTATACATACACATATATATACATATATATATACATATATATATATACACATACACACACATACATACAAGTATATATATGTATGTACGTGTATATAAGAGAGAAACAGAAAAAGTAAGAGTGGGTAGAGGGGCAGAGGGAGAGAGAGAATCTCCATGATGCGCATGGAGCCCAATGCAGGGCTCGATCTGACGACACGAGCTGAAATCAAGATTCGGTTGCTCAACTGACTAAGCCACCCAGGAGCTCCAGAAGTTACTTTAGGTAGTCACTTAAAACCAAACTTTCAAATAAATTCAGAAGTTTTCTTTCCATTCTACTCTTTAAAGAAAAAAAAAATGCAGCCAGTGTATGACTCAGTGTGAAAAAAAATAATGAGGTAAAAGAATAGGCATTTTCCATTGCTTTTCTGCTGCAGCAAGTGACTATTGAAAGGTTGATTAAAGGTCACAGGGGCATTATATTTCTAGGAATATATTTTTAAGCTGCTTGAAATCCTAAACAATAAGTGTTGATTGTACAAGCAGACCAGGACAGGTGGATATGAAAAAGTGCCATTGTGATGCCAACTCAATATTTGGAAATTTCTCTGTAGAATAGAGTGATTTCTTTCTCTTGGGTTTAGTCTTTTCCTCAGCTAGAAACAACTATGAGAGCCATGCAGTAAGTTCAGTTGTGGGTGTGCCTGTGAGGGCCACAGTGGAATGTGAAACTCTGGTGTGATAACACTCAGGTCCACCCAGCTGCTGGTGATCCAGACTAGTGTCTGACCAGACAGTTCAACCAAGACATTCAAAAATATCATGTCTCTTTCTCCCCCAGAAGAACTCGTGTACCTTCATCTGAAGAAATCAAGGTATTGCAAATATAAAAGACGGTGACTGAGTACATCTCCAAAAAACCTGCTTTTGCCTGGATGCTTAATTGTACTTTCTAGTTTACACAGCACACTCACAGGCATTACCATTACAGGACCCTTTTGACAAACCTTGGTATTGATAGAATGTGTTCCCTTTTCTCTATTGTGCGATGAGGAAATAATCTTAGTGGCTGGAACTCACTTAGGGTCACATTGTCTAATAGGTGTCTTTTAGCCCCAAATTGGACCTTTGTTACTGGCTCCTGGTCAAGGTTCCTTTCATCATACAACGCTGCCCCCATCAACCGGGGCCTCATGAGTAAGCCCTTCAGAACCACGTTGGTGAAGAAGTTTCTTCTGATCTTCCATCATCACAGGCCATGAAAGAGGACTCATGCCATCAGGCTTAGATAATCCCAATTATAACCAAGATCTCTTTGCATGGTATATAATTTCTTCAAATATTTATTGTGTTTTCCATTAACACTCCTGCTATTATGATCTCATGTCTACTTAGTATTCTGTCTTCAGCCTTCTTCCAATGGGAGACATCAAAGCAGAGTAGTCAAAAACGTTGACTTTGAAGTCAGGACACAAATTTTATAACTTGGTTTTGTCACTTACTAACTTTGTGAACTTGAGCAAATGACTTAACATAGTTGGGGCTCGGTTTTCTTATATGTAATACAGAGATAGGAACCAAGTCCCCTTCAAAGGTTGTAGTATTTAAATGTAGGGTGGAGATCTAATCCATCATCCAGATAACCACAGAGGGCCACAGATACAAGTGGGAGTGTTGTGGGCAGCCAGGACATAGAGCAGCCTGTGTAGATGAAACACTGCCGTGGAATGGGACTAGCACACTGGCTCATAGCAAGGCTGTCACGTGCTGTTCTCTCTGACTCAGACACTCCCCCCCTGCTCTTTGCTGGCTGGCTCCTCCTTATTCCCTAGGTCACAGTTTAAATGCCAATTCTTCAGCAAAGCTGTCCCTGACCACCCAATCTAGATCATTCTTTTCTTTCCTAGAACTTACTGCAATTTGAACCTTTGCATGTATGTATGTGCTTGTCAATTGCCTCTTTCCCTTTTTCTGTTGGAAGCTCCATCAGGGCAGAGACCGTATCTTTTTCATTCACCAGTGTATTCTCAGAGGCTAGCTTAATGCTGGGTAGGCATTCAAACACTTTATAAAATGGATAAATGAATGCATGATTATCCATTCCTTTTCTCTATACTGGTGGCTCTCAAAAAGGATGATTTTGCCTCCCAAGGAACATTTTGGGATGTCATGGCTGAGGCCAGGTTGCTCCTGGCATCTACTGGGTAGAGGCCAGCGTGCTGCTCAAAGTCCTACACAGTGCACAGGATAGCTTCCCATGACAAAGAATTACCCAGCCAATAGTGTCAGTAGTGATGTGACTGTATCCTGTACCTCGTGACGTAAGGGTTTTTATTACCGTGAGTGGGTGCCAAAATATTGGCTCTACTGGAAAAGTTATTTGCATTTTAAACTTAAAGATGCATACCATGAAAATAGTGAAAGAAATCAATTAAACTCCTATGTCAAGAATTAAGCAGTAGATGGCACTAGAAGACACTGTAATTTACTCTTTAATTTCTTTGTTAGGTGAGTCATCTTTATGATTTATAATTTATCATAGTTAATTTCACCCCTTTTCTTTTTTTAAAAGATTTTATTTATTTATTTGACAGAGAGAAAGATCACAAGTAGGCAGAGAGGCAGGCAGAGAGAGGGGGTCACCCCTTTTCTACACATATTTATTTTTGCACTAAACTAGATGTATTAAGATCATATCGCAATATTTCTGCCATTCAGTTCCACAAACATTCAGCTAGTGCCTAATATGTGCATGGTGCTCTGCTATGTATGGAGATACAGAAGTCACTCACAGGCTTTGTCCTCAATAAACTTGACTCCTTGACAGATCCCATATGATCAACATATCCTTCTGGTAGTCTCAGACCATTACTTGGAATAATTTCTCATTATTTAGGATTTTCTCGGTCCTGGGTGGGCATGTCACTATAGTAGTGTGATATGTGACATTGATATGTGTGAATTAAGAGAGAATCCTATCTGACCTTCTGGAACATCCCCAAAACTTCAGATATCTATAGTTTTTATTTCCATAGAAAAGGAAACCCATATTCTTTTCATGTTAGAGTAAACAATGGATCTGTGCTTCAGTTCAGTTAAAGCACAGGAATCCTAGAAAACATTTCAACTGTTATCGATGATGTTTGTTATAGGAAATCTAGCAGACCAACTTCTTGAACTTAGATTTATTGAGTACTACTTGTGTGTCAGGCACCATACTAAGCACTGAGGATAAGAAGATGAATGAAACAATTTCTTTACAGGAGGAAGAGGTGTTCAGGGTGTTTCCCATCTCAGCAGATAGTATCATCATTTATCTAGTTGCACAGGCCACAAATCTCGGAATCATTCCTTTTTTTTTTTTTTTTCTTTTTAAAGTAGGATCTATGCCCAGTGTGAGGCTTGAGCTCATGATCCCTAGATCAAGAGCCGCATGCTTCACCGAACAGACAGCGAGGTGCCCCCGGAAGCAAGTTCTGACTCCTCCCTTTCACTCCTATATACAGTCCATCAATAAACAGTGTCGACTCTACCTCAGATATGTCCATTTCTTATACAACCACCTGTACCACCCTCGTCTGGACCATCGTTCTCTCTCTCTTAGGCTATTGGGATAGCCTTGTAACTGGCCTCCCAGTGTTCACCCAGCAAGAGTTGCCCTTATAAAATGGAAGTCAGATTTGCCATCCCTCTACTATCTTCCCATTGCAATTAGAATAACATCTACACTTACATGGCCAAGCTCATGCCAGTCTCGCTAACCACCTCTCCTAATACTTCTACTCTTCCTTTTACCACAGCTCTAATACACCAGTTTCACACCAACTGGCACCTTCAACGGATACTGACTTAACACATTGGGGGAATAATTCAGTTAGATGCTGGCTCCACCCTCAAAAAGTTGAGCATTTGTTGGGGAGTGGTAGACCAGGTTAACATAGCAATGGGATGAACTGGGTAGGTAAGTGCTTTCTCATGATGAGAGGAAGACTTTCTGGAGGAGGTAATTGAGGTCTGTCTTGGAAAATAAAAGGGGCTACAACACAGTCAGTTTGAGAAGAGAAGAATAAATGAACTCAGATATGAACAAAAATAAAAGATATTGAATGAAGACTTTATGGTGTTCCCTAGGGCTGTGGCCTAGAGATATATGGTACAGGCAGATGTAAGGGTTGCAAATCTCCTTGACTGAGGCATTTTAAACATCTGCATGGCTCTTTTTTTTCCAGAAAAATACTAGAAAAATTACTTACAATCTGTCTACTGTGTGCTTTATATCAGGCATTCTCTTAGTTAGTTTATGTACCTTATCTCATTTGATTCCTACACCATGCATAGGGCATTGGTGGTATAATCCCTTTGGGAAACACAAGAAACTGAGATACAGAGAGGTTACATTACATGCTAAACATTATAAGGCAAATAAGTGGCATTTGAGTCTAGGTCCATCTGCTTCCAAAATGCATTTTTTCCTACTAAGATATACTACCTCCCTATTAGGCTGTTAAACTGTTTGTACTGTAGTTCCCCCCCACCCCAGCAATATCATTAGTCACATGGTGAAAATCACTTTTTGAAACCTTTGGATATGTGTTTGGAACATTTCAGGTTTACTTGAAGAAGGTCCTTGTTTTGCCTCAGTGACTCTTCGGAAAATCATTTTCTACCAGTACAAATGTATTTAATCAGTTAAGACCATTCCAAAGGAATTGCTCATTTGCCTAAACATAAATTTTGTTTGGAAAACACTTGCAAGTGTAGAGACAGCTTCAATATGAATTATGGTGCTTGGAGTGTTCAAGTAAGATTGATAGCGGCTGGACTCAGGATTAATGTCATATTTTTCTGCAGAAGGGCTTTAGTAAGTTTAGTTATGGCAGCATTGGAAGTCAGCTTAGTCTGTGGAGAATTTTAATTAAGTTCTCAGCAGCTAGTAAGTATACCATATTCTGAGGCCATTTTCTCCAAGTAGCCATAGAAAATTGGGCATGTGTACATGCACATCATTCATGGATATAAATCATAGCCAGCAGGAAGGTTCAAAGGGTAGGAAGTTGGCTCTGAGTGATGTTTGCAGAAACTTCAGGCCAACTTAGCCATCATATTTGCATATTGGTTTCTAATTCTTTTAAAATAATCTTTGAGTTTTTTTCCATTTACAATCATAGCTAACTTGTGAATTCATTTTTCAGAACAGCAGTGAATGTTCCTGATGTCCAAAGCTCACAAAAATTACCTACATTTCTTTTTGGGATACAATTATAGACTTTAATTTTGCTTTTCTTTTGTCTGTTTCTCCCTAAGTTCAGTCTTTCCCCTTTAATAATTATTTCCCCATCTCTGGCTATGGTGGGCCTAGAGGTGATGGTTGAGGAGACCAGACTGAGAGTCCCTGGGCTCAGGCAGCTGCCTTGAGTTCAGTGCTTGTTATTTGTAGTCGTGTCTATCCTTATGACACTACTGATGACAGTGCTTATTTGGAAAATTGCTGTTCTCAAGTGGAAACTTCAAAATTTTCTGTTTTGAACAAGACTTAAAAGTGGACTTCTTGTGTACTTCATGAAAAACACTTTCCGTTTGAGGAGAAGGTCATGAAAATGAAGACTGAAGATCTGTTTTTAGAATACTTTTCCTCTTTCCTTCTCCTGAAAGCTTTACTTTGGATAATGCCAGTACCACCCTTACAGTCACCCAGGCTTGAAAGTTCAGTCATCGTCTGATTTCTTTCTTGTCCTTAAGACCTATAGCTTTGGCTGTTTTTTTTTTTTTTCTTTTTCTACTTAAACATCTCTCTGACCTCATTATTTCTTGTTAAACAATTAGAAAAAGCTCAAAAAAAAAAAAAAAAAGAAAAATCTCCCAGTTTGTCTGCTTCACTTTACTCTTGCCTCTGTTGCAGTGATGTCTTTCCATATTTGTTTCCCTTTTCTACACCATTAGCTGCTTGACAATGATACTATCTTATTGATGCTATCTCTTTAGTGCCTGTTACAGTACCTGCCATGCAGCTGTAAATCAGCATTTATTCAACAAATGTTTATTGAATACCTACTCTGCTCTAAGCACAGCGGCTGTGGAAGTAGAAAAAACAGACATGGCTCTTCCCTCATGCCACCTAAGATCTAGTGAGGAGAGACAGACAAAGAATAAGTAGGAAACAAATAAAAATTAAGTTGTATTAAATGAGCTTAAAAAAAAAAAAAACAAGGGAATGAATAGAGAATAATAAGGGGGTTTCTACTTTAGGTAGGGTTCACAGGAGCCTGATGGAGGAAAAGTAGCAAGCCACCTAATGAAAGGGCAAAGAGAATGGCAGACAAAGGAAACAGTATGTGCAAAGGCCCTGAGGTGGGACCTTTGGTCTATTTGGAGAACCAGAACAAGACCAGCGTGCCTGAAGCCTAGTGTCATAAAGTATGATGGGATTCCAAGGCCAGGCACGGCAGGGTCACATCATGAATTTTCGTGGAAGGGCAAAGGCTTTTAGGATGCGGATAAGGACCTCAGGTAAGCATTTGCAAACCACGAGTCTTGCTGCTTTGTGGGGAGCCAGAAAGAGGTCACTAAGGCCAGTAGGTGCTTTGTAGGGATCCAGGTAAGAGTTGTTCTCCTGTGAATAAATTACCCCTTTTCTAGATTTTTGTAGTTGCTTTCTGTCTCTGTCATCCTAATTCACTTGCCACTGTACATTTATTTTTCTAGTGAACCTTTAATCACATTTCTATATTCTGTGTTCTCTAATACATTTAATACATCTAATACATTCTGTATTTTCTAACACATCTAATACATATTTCTGTATTCTGCATTTTCTAATACATAAAAATTTCAGTGCTGAGTCCTGGGACACTCCCCTGCGCAGATTCATCTTTCCTGTGCTCAGGCCAGACTGTGTTACTCATCAGGCCCCAAAGGTGTCCCTCGCTTTTCCACCGCTAAGTATTGAATCAGGTGATTCTGTCTGGAATGCTTTCTTCCTCATTTCTTTCTATTAAGTGTTTGTGCTTCCTTTCGGGTCTGGCTCGGGTACTGACACTTCCCTGAAATGTTTACTGATACCAAGAACCAGAAACAGTGCCTCCCTCATTGGACTCACTTCTGACAGCATGTTTTTCTTTTTTTCCTACCTTTCTCTTTGTCATCTTACCTTCCTCTGTGTCATTCCTTTTGGAATCTACTAGCTCCCCTCTTATTGAAGTCAGTGCGTGTTTGTGTATTGTAGTACCTAACAATACGCAAAGTGTGCATGTGCATTTAGTGGCCCATAGCTTTGTAGTTATTGCACAATTTTGAGATTATTTTTTACCAAAATGGGTTTGCTTTCGAGCCCCATATTCCTGGATCGGTACTCAGTTTGAATCTTTGAACATCTGGTTCTCAGATAAAATTTCATGTGCATGTGTTTGCCCAGAAAATCCCCCTACTTCATAAGAATAGTAAGAGTTTGGTGTTTACCTCTAAGTCATATTCTTTAATTAATCTTGAGATTTCAGAAGTTAACAGGTATAAAGAGATACCAGGAAGAAAGTAGCTGTAATAAAGAAAGTGCAGGTGAGGAAATTACGTTGGGGTTGACATTAGCTCAAGCAGATATGCCAGGAAAAAGCTGAGACATGATTAGAATCTCAAATGTCAAAGAAATGAAGGCCACCGAGAGCAGGAAGTGGTAATTGTATCAGAGAAGCAGACTTTGTCAGAGAGTGGAATGATTTAGGAGAAATATTCTAAGACGCTGCATTTTGGGATTCTGTGTTGTGACTGACTGGTAATGCGGATGCAGCCTAGGCCCTCGCCTTCCACAGACTTTGGTTATACCTTGTGCCTTTCAGGTAGGAAATAAGTTTTGAGAACTGTAGTATTGCTTTCAGTGCAATTACTGTGTGGTCTGGTAAATAGCCTCTAGCTCCAGGCAGAACTGGGTTCAAATCGTGGTATTTCCATTTTTTGGATTGATGGCTATGGATAAATTAGTTTGTCTCTAAGTCTCAGCTTTCTTGTTTGGAAAATGACAATAAAAATACTCATTACCACCCATGGTTGAAAATTAAATAAAGAATTTCATGGAAAAAGCACTTAGTAGACAGTCTGGTTCATGGGACAGTACTGTCGGTTTCTCTCTCCCTCTCTTTGCCTTTCCAAGGAGACAAATGGGGAGTTTCATCTCTCTCTATAGCCAGGTGTACGACATTGAGAAGGAACAGCCTTTTTTTTTTTTTTTTTTAAGATTTTATTTATTTATTTATTTGACAGGCAGAGATCACAAGTAGGCAGAGACACAGAGGGAGAGGAAGGGAAGCAGGCTCCCTGCTGAGCAGAGAGCACGAATGCGGGGCTCAATCCCAGGACCCTGGGATCATGACCTGAGCCGGAGGCAGAGGCTTAACCCACTGAGCCACCCAGGCCACCAGGAACAGCCCTTCTATACACTCCCACATCAAAAGGTCAAGGATGACTGATAATCATTGTATTAAGATCTATACTAGATTATGGGGGAAGTGAATATGATCCCTGCTGTAGGATTTTCACTTTATCCTGTAAATAAGCACAAGAGGGAGGGGACTTATTTATAACCCCAGAAGGATCATCATCGAGGCTTTGGGGGTTAAGAATGGATGGAACTTGGCCAATTGTGAAGTTCTAACAGACTGTTGCTTTTTAGCATGTTATAAGAGAGATTGGAATTACGAGAGAGAAACAGGAGGTTTTACCTTGTTTACAAACCTATATATTGCTTCGCTTGTTGCAAAGAACAAGTTTTTTTTTTTTCATAATTGAAGATAATAAACCTTTAGCTTTAATTGAGGCAAGAGGTGATGGTATTCTAGTCTAAGCTAGTGGCAATGGAGAGGGCATTACAGGTGTTCTCCACTTTTCGAAAGTGCGTGTTATGCCACTTGTCATTTAGGAAAGACCAGCATTAGTACTTGGGGTTTGTGTGTGTGTGTGTGTGTTTTATTTTTTGGTCTTTAAAAATTTTATTTATTATTTATTTATTTATTTATTTACCAACTGAAAGAAACCCCAAGAAGGTTTTTACTTTTCTGAAAAAGGGAAAATGTTCAGCGTTGGTTTTGTATGGAGCTGTGACAGAGGCAGCTCGCCCAGCTCCTTCCCCAGAAACCACAGTCAGCATCTCAGCATCAAGCCACCAGAGCTTTGAACTCTGTATGTGAGCATCTGTGCTTTATCTCAATTTATTTTGTGCATCTGTTAGCAAGATTTGTCCTAAGGGATCAGAAAAGCCTAAGAGAGGTGATTTTGGGGGGAATCTGGGAACATTCAAAATTTTTCCATATGAATTAATGGTAATTGCTTCTTTGCTTTACACCCTTTTGGCATAGGAAAGGATAAGAACCAGTCTACTTACAGATAGCAGTGGGGGGGAACCTGTAATTTCAAAATTGCTTAAGTAGAATTGGCAGGATGTAATTATTGAAAATTGGGGAGGATGGGCAGGAGAGGGCAGAGATCAGTCTGATGTACAGACTTCTTACTGAGATAAGGAGATACTAGAAAAAAAAAAATAAGTAGGGGGAGAGAAGACAGATTTTCCAGTTAGTTTTCAACACAGGGAGTTTGAGGTGCATGTGGGCAGTTTCAGGGGTAGTGTCTAGCAGGAGGTTAGTTATCAAACTCTGGAAATCAGGGGAGAAAAGTGGTCTGGAGACACACCCTTGATATTTATCAGCAGAGAGAAGGTATCAAGGCACAGAAATGGATCACTAGTGCCACAGACTGAATGTTTATATCTCGGCCCCCCAATTCTTATACTGAAATCTGTCTTAGCCCGTTAAGGCTTCTATAACAAAATGCCAGAGACAGGGTAGCTTATAGAGAACAGAAATGTATTTCTCACAGTTCTGGAGGTGGGAAATCTATGATCAAAGCACCAGCACGATCGTGTTCTGGTGACCGCCCTCTTCCTAATTCCGAGCCACCGCCTTTTTGCTGTGTCCTCACATGGTAGAAGGGGCTAGGGACCAACCTGGAGGCTCTTTTATCAGGCACTGATCCTATTCATAATGGCCCCCCTGGCATGCTCTAAGCATCTTTCTAAGACCCCACCTACTAAAACCACCACTTTTGGGGGCTTGTGATTTCAACATATGAATGTTGGGGGGATACTAACATTCAGATGGTAGCAAAATCTAATCCTCAGTGTGCTGATATTTGGAGGTGGGGCCTCTGCTCAGTGATTAAGTTATGAAGGTCTCTCATGAATGAGATCAGTGTCCTTATAAAAGAAATGCCAGAGAACTCTCTTGCCCCTTCTACCACATAAGGACATAGCGAGGAGGTCACTATCTATCAACTAGTGAGCAGACACTGAATCTGTTGGAGCCTTGAGCTTGGACTTCCCAGCTTCTAGAACTATGAGAAATAAGTGTTTGTTGTATAAGCTGCACAGTGTATGATAATCTGTTACAGCAGCCCAGAATACAACATTCGGAGAAATTATATAGACTGAGAAGACCTGTGGTAGAGCCCCATGGTCGGTTTAACGGACAGGTGGGGATGCACATGCTTACCCCTATGTCCCCAGAGTCTGGAATAATGCAAACATGCCATTATACAAATAATGAATGGGCGACTCAGTGAATAAATGACTAGAAGAATGGAAGTGTTCACATGTGAGAATGAGAGAAGTTAAGGTTAAGGAGGCAGGTATTAGTCTCATTTTGAAAGGTCTGATTGGATAAGCCAATTTGCTTAGACTTTATCCAATAGCCCACTGGGTCCCAAAACTTATTGTGCATTAGAATGACCTTGGGAGCTTGAAAAATACTGATTCCTGTTGCCATCTTCTTTTTCAGCTGGTCTTAAGTGACATCCGGATCAGCATATAGTTGATCAGCACGCTAGGCAATCCTGTTGCCAGTCGGTACTGTCACATTTTGAGAACCACTAATCTAGAATGTGAGGGGGTTAAGAGAGAAGTTTTTCAAACTGGAAATTCAGCTGTATCAATCTTTATAGTTTAGTGATACTGTCCCTGAGCTCTTGGGTTGCCTTACATGGTAGACTAACTATGGTCATAAAATGCAGGCATCTTTCCCAGCACGTAGAAGTGGAGAGAGGACCAGAAAGTAGGAATAAGATCATGTCTTTTGTAATATGTAACATTGGTATTTCTCACAGGCAGCCACTAATTTAATAATTACGCTTTTTGTTGTTGTGTTTTTTTTGGTAATTACATCATTTTATATACATAAACTTTTGGTCTTCTACATAGAATTTTGGCTCATAAAATCTGTACTCTCAAGACTACGACTACTTTCAAGGATCATTCCTATAGTTTGTTACAAAAGCTATCCTTCCCCAGAATATACAAAATTTGAATGAGAAGGGAGAACTGTAAGTCAGATCTTGGACCCAATGAAACAAACAAAATATTTTGGCTCCCAAACAAACAGCGCGTAATGGAAGCGTTTTTAATCGAAGTGTTCTAGGAGAAAGGAAGCAAATAGGAAGGGAACTTTAAAAAGGAAAGGAGTGTGATTCAAAGACCTGTTTCCTAGCTCAAGAAGCAAGACTTAAAATGCCACGCTTCCCTGAGGGGCTGGGTGTTCTCATGGCTGGAGGTTTCATTACTGATTGGTACAAGCTTTTCGAGATGAACGGAACAAACTTTTTTCTCTTGCATTTTTGATGGTCAAGGCTGGAAATGACCTTTTCAGAGAAACTGGAGAAGGAGTTACCAAGACAGTGTATGTCATAAGGGCAGGTCAACGAGGGCAGCACAGGGCAATGTGAGAGGGAGCACTTGGCATGCCCTTTGGGGAAAGGAAGACAAAGAGCTGGGAAATGACAAGAGCATCAGAAAAATGTCTTCTGGCAGAGGTTACGACTTACCTAACAGTTGCTGGTGCCAGAGTCTCTGCATTTAGCCATTTTAAGAACACATTCCCATCTTTGTGGCTTGGAGACAGCTTTGCTCCTGAGGCTGGAGGGTGGAGCAGGATCAAAGGTTAATCAACAGTGATTCTTGTCTGAAGTGTTTCCTTCACTGCTTTCTACCCCACTCAGCCTGCTTTACTGATCACCTCCTGGTGTATTGTGTTCGTTTACCTTATATATCTCTTCAGTAGAATAAGCTCCATTAAAGAGGAAGATGTCCTGATTTAGTCAGTACTGTATCCTCGGCATCAAAACCAATACCCTAGTGTATAGTAGCTGCTCAGTAAATATGTTTGGAGGAAATGAAGGAATAAATGATCTTTGGCATTGAAGATGGCAGAAGTCAGGAACTAATGACGCGAGGTGGCTAGGGGGTGGCAGCTTCCCATCTCCTCTGCCCATGGGAAAGCTTACTGGGACAGGAAGGAGCTTTACAAGAAGAAATGGAAAAGGGCAAATCAAGATAGCAAGGCTAAAGAAGGTGGCAACATAGGGGAAGTTGGTTGAGAGCATAAAAAAGGAAAATTATTTATCCCAAATATTGCAGGCTTTACCCAACTTTGCCTACAAAATAAGGTCTGTTGGAAATAGTGATGAGATTTGAGAGTAACTGAGTGGTATTAGGTCAAGAATTCAGGAATGTGCTAATCCCACTTAGCTCAGAGCTCCTCCTCCATGTGAGATCCCTGAGAGACAGTCACACAAGGGGAAATGGAAAATGAAAAATCAAGTGCCACTTTGCAATTATGTGAATATTGATGGATAAATTTTCTAAATGGGGACCTCTCTGGTTAACTGCACTATGGCACATGGCTTATGCTCGTGATGTAAGGAGCAGCTTCTAAGAGAGACCAGTTAGAATTGGTTCTGCTTTCTTAACGGTGGAGGGCAGGGGAGGTAGTCACAGAAGTTATGTAAGACAGCTTAGTTAACATGTCCCATTGCCCCATTGAGTTACTCATGGAGCGCAAATAAAGTGTTTACTCTTGCAAATGGATAGCATTGCTTTTTTTTTTTCTTTTTTAAGAATCTTATTTGTTGTCTCATCCATCAGAATGCAAGCTCTGTGAGGATAGAGACCCCTAGTTGCTTTGTTTACAGCTCCTGCCTCATTGCCTAGAATAGTGTCTAGCAATAGCCGGTGTTCAGTGAGTAGAAGCCAGATGAATGAGCTAATTTGCATTTTCCATCCTTTAAGGAGAGATGAGAGCTGTTGGAGTCCCTTCAGAAAATAGTGTAAGTGCCGAAGAGTTAGTCTCTGTGCCCCAACTGCTACCACATGCTGAGTGTCTGAAGTCACCATGTATCAGGAGCTGGTTGTGAAGAGCCCTACGAGGGAGGAGGGGAGAGTTGTGACTGGGACAAAGGAATGGCAGCAGCCTTTAAATGGCAGACGCTATGAAATAAGCACTTGGAATCCATCAGCTGTTTGCAAGCTGCAGGGCAAATATTGAAATTCGTGTTTGGGAGGTATTTCTAGTAACTGAAACATTGCTCCAAACCAGAGTTATAGAAGTCACAGCTTTTTTAGGTACATGGCAAGTCTGGGATTACATAAGACTTAACTAAAGGGCACTAATATCATCCAAACCCCTGAAACTGAGTTGCCAGGCTGATCGGCTAAGATGCCAAAATGGGAAGGCCAAGTTCACCCAGAGAGAAACTGAGAAGTGGCTATAAAATCAACTGTGGAAAGCCAAGAACCTCACAGCTAAGAAAGTGTGTGTGTCATGCCCAGCAATGAGAACATGGGTTTTTGTTGTTGTTTTGTTTTGACAAGCATCTTATATATCTCAGATGGATAGCTTGAGACTTAAGCAAACAGATCCTCGAGGAAGACTTACTTCAGAGGAGAGACGCACAGCTTGGGGTGACAGCATCTTACTGATACTAGATTTGGAAGCTTTTCCAATTGCCAATAATCCAGCTATGCATCCTTGAAATAAATTGCGGACTTTGTAATTAAGAATGACGAACTCGAATTTGTGCTACTGTGGACCGAGATAGCTTCTTCCAGCTGTTGTCACCAGTGGACTGTAGGTGGTCGTGCAGTGGGGTCCCCAGAGTTTATATGTGAGGGGTGACAAATGAGATCAAGGTCCCGAGGCCTATTTCCCTGGCACCAGTTCCTTGCTCAGCTTACTACTGATGGTATGATGTGGAAGAGAAGAGAACGAGGTTCAGGTGGCCACTCATTCCCCTAGGATGCGGGCCGTGCTCATTTTACCCATCCGTGAGTATGGATGGAGGAGGGTGCAGAAAGAAAACCCCATCCACGTGACCTGGGCCATTACTAAAGATGGCCTCATCAGTGTCCCAATCCTTGGCCTAATGTGATTGGCAGCTCATTTGTGTGTGTGTGGAGTGAAGCTAGGAGGAAGTAGACAAGTTTTCTCATTCCTTGTTCCAGGTTAAGATTCACCTAACACTTCCAGGGAGAGGAATACTTCCTGGCAGAGTCCCAGAGTGTTAGAGAGTCATATTTCTTTAAATCGGAATTTGGATAATATGAATCTCCATAAAATTCATAGTCAAACATTAACTCCCTGAAAATAAAACAAATCCTCCTGTTATTTTGAGAAGTGCCCATAGGTAGTCTTCACATGTATCTGTAGACCAATCTGGTACCTGCAAATCACCACACCTGTTTTGTTGTTTTTCTCCTGCTCTGGTGCCCATTGGTCCCTATCAGAGCCATCAGCTTCCCTTTCATCACTGTCTATCATGAGAATATTAATGCCCATGTCAAATGTACTGTTTCCAGTTGTACCAAAGCTTCCCAGGTTTTTAGGGTGCCAGAGCATTGCTGTGGAAAGACTTCTCCACTTTGGGGCCTCTTTTTGGCATTGGAATGGTGAAATGGCTCAGCTCCCGAACCTGTACCATTGAGTATCCCTGAAGAGTACTGTCAGCTTCTGTCCAGAAGCTCAGTCCTTTCCCAGAACCAAACAAAATAGCTCATGAAAATCGTTATTAGTAGGACCTTAGCAAAACCAAGCACAGAAGCACAGAATAAAGACAGAGCTGACAGGGGAAAAAGTTCTCGTGACTTCGTTCTTCAAGGGGAGACGTGAGGGTCATTGGAGCATTACTCTTCAGGATGTGCAGACCCGCACAGATTTCAGTTATGTGATACTTCCTGTAATCTCAGCAGATAGTTTTTAGGCTCTGCACCAGAGGCCGGGAAATTGGAGAAGGGGTAGATTCCAGAAAAAGTGTAGATGAGAACTCAGGAGACTTTGAGCAGATGACATGGGCTGAGCCAGGATGAAGGGAGCCCACGAGGGCTCAGTTTTATTCCAGAATGATGGGAAATGGTGGCCCCAAGACCATCCAGTCTCGATCTGCCATCTCTTTCTCAATCATGCATCACACGTTACAGTTTTCCACATACTCCGGTGAAATTAGATTCATTCTGCATCTCATGTGCCCTCATGCTTTCCCTTTTATATGCCTTTGCTCATATTAAAACTCCACTTGGGATTGCTTTCTGCCAGCCTTGTGTTCCCAACCTTACCATTAAGACCAAGCTCATGTATTTATTACATTTACGGAAGCAGGATAGTAGAGTTATTAAGAACTCAGATTTGGAAGAAAGTCTGCCTGAGTTCAACTCTTGGCATCGATACTTAAAAGAGTGTGTCACCTTGAGTCATTACTCACTTCCTCTGTGGTTCAGTTTACTCATCCCCATGGTGGACTTCAGCTGGGTACAGACATCGCCATGTTGCAGAAAAGATTAAAAGAGAATATCTATGCAAGCCATCTGGGACAGTCCTGTTATTAGCCGGTTCATTGTTATTGAACAATTATTATGCATCAGACATTAACTCAAAGGATTTTTTCCTTCTCCTGAGCCATCCAAGCACAGTAAGGATTCTTCACATTTTTATCTTGTATTAGAGTTATTTAATCTAAGTCTTACCTCCCAGCTAGACTGTAAACTCCTTGAGTAGGTACTGTGTTCTACTGTGGTTTGGGTTTCCTAAGCAACTAGAAGGAGCCGCGGACACAGGAGACTGCAGTTTGCATTGAGCCAGGAGGTCACTAAGCCAAAATAAGCCAAAGATCTACGGGGAGGGCTCTTGGGAATTCGGCGGCAGCACTTGCTACCACGTGGCTGCTGTTGTGATCAAGACTTGATTCGAAGCTTCTAGACGGAGAAGATGGTGGTGGATTTTGTAGAAACAAATGTTTTCTCCATAGTTCAGAAATCCCCATGGGACTTGGGCATTGCTGAGCCCAGTTTTGTGCACAGGTTCCTGTTGTGAAGGCTTGGAGAAGTCTTAGGCTCAGGTCATGATCCCACATGATCCCAGGATCCTGGGATCCAGCCCTGCATCACGCTCCTGCTCCTCGGGCAGCCTGCTGCTCCCTCTCCCTCACCCATTCCCCCACTTGTGTTCCCTCTCTTGCTGTCTTTCTCCCTGTCAAATAAATAAATAAAATCGTAAAAAAAAAAATAAAAGCAATAAACAAAAGTTACTTGTGGTACATGAAGTTAGTAGACAGGGGTTCTGTATGTGTAGGTACAGGAACCAGAGTGGTTACAGTTAGAACATTTTTGCTGATGCAGACTGGTTTTAGATGCACAGGGGCTAGCAATTACTTGCTTGGGGGTTTTGGTCCTCCAAGGGATTTTTTTTTTTTTCATAACAGGCTATTTTTTTTTTTTATTTTTAAGAGAAACACATGCTTTGTACAAAGAATCAAATGGGAGTCATGCATTAAATAGATATAGGTCATGCATTCTTTGACATATACATTTTTTTATCCCCAAAGTATTTTTTTTTCTTTTTTCTTAATAAAGAATATGGTGCCGATTTTTACTAATTCTTTCTTTCTCTTATTCTGTGTATTAAGGGATTCTGCGGGAAAAAATTAAGCTTCCAGTAAAACCTGATTTAAAATGTCATTTAAAGATGGGAAAGCCCTGGTTACTGCATTATTAAATCTTTTCCTGCCTAATATCTGGGAACCGACAGAAACAATATTTGGAGAAGAAAGAGGTGAAAATTCAAGCACTGACAGTTCCGTGTATTCTGAAGCATCAAATTTTCTGTATATTATGTTTTCATTGTGAGTTACATATGCTTAAAAATGATGGGAAATGCAAAAAAATAAAAATAAAAATAAATGATGGGAGATGCAATAATAGAAGAGAGTCTGTCCTCAGATGTTATCACTTATCTTTTCACTCTTGCTGATTTATGGTTTTGGAAACCTTCAGCTTGATATAAACACACTTATTTTTTCTTGCACTAATTTTATCCCATGTTTTATTAGGAAGGGGAGCAGAATTTGCCACCCCAAGAATGTCTCTTTGGCATAAGATTATTTAAGGCTGATTTTTTTTTTTTTTTAAATAGCAGACAGAGGAATAGCTCTGAAAACCAAGTAGAAGTTACCCTTTGGTAGGAGACATTTACATTTAAAAAGGAAATCTCCATTTCTAAGGGCGACTGTAAATCTCTGGAAACTTCTCAATGGAGAAGGCAGCAACTTAAATCTGCTTAACAGTTGTACCCTTGTTTGCTGGGCTTTGCCTCATCGCCTCCTCCAACTGGCTTTCCTCCCTCCCTGTTTCAAAATCTTTCTTTTGTCTTTACTGAAGATGGTCTGTAAGATGATGGTTTGGGTCACCTTCTGGGAGTTGTCTCAGTTTTCCTGCGTGTCTGGCGTGTATATGGGAGGTATGCATGTTATGAAACTTCTGTTTACTTTTGTCCTGTTAATCTATCTTCTGTTACAGGGAGTAGAGGGAAAATTGTCTTTCTTCCCCCACAATTATTTGGAATGTATGAAAAACAGGTCTTAGAAAATCGTGATGTCTTGCTGTTTTTTGGTCCAGTTTTAGAGGAATTGGACCAAGTATGTTATCAGTGATATATAAAGATGGTATTATTTATAACTTTCTCCTTAAATATGTAAGTGTGACCAGCAAGGACACCCCAAATCCTGTTTTTGCTTTTCCTCTCCCTCTGTAAGATTGCATGGTGGATTCTGCAGCCTCCTGCCCTCCTGCCAAGGCTACGGCGGGTCAGTTATGCTACTTGCACTTGTGAGGTGATGGTCCTGGGGGCATGAACTGAAATTGAAAAAAATGTATGAATGTGTTAGGACAGGTTTTTGTGTCCCATTGGCCCCCTTTGTTCCTGTGTTTCCCCATCTCTAGTAGAAAAGATTGTTGTTTGAAGCATAGTAACACCTTAAAAATGAGATTACAAGGGGCAGTGACTATTTGCTTGGAATAGGTTGATGTTGTGGTGTTCCAGTCTGTGTCTTGAAAGGCAGTGCTGCCATGGTGACAAGCCAGGACTCTGGAAGCAGACTGCAGACATTTGGATTTGGCACCACAGTGTGCTAGCCACGGACTCTCTCTGCCTCAGTTATTGTAAAATGAGGGAGATTTCTGCACCTGACTCAGAGGGTTGTTGTGAGGGACGTGTGCACATCTAACGGAATCGGGCAGTGCTCAGCATGTAGTGAGTGTGTTCATTGTGACTCGTTCTTCGGAAAGGCCGAAGCTGACCCTGCAGTGGGCTGTAATATGGTAAAAGAGCCACATCTCCCCTGGGGAAGTTGGGAATGAAGGTCTCCCAGCTTTGACCTTGCTGCGTGGGATCCAAGGAATAAGGGGTTGGGAAAAAAAAGGGAGATGGGGGGGAACTCAGGGATAAAAAGATCTGTGTTTTACTTTTGAGAACAAGACATGTGCTGATAATGGTGTAGGAAAATATTGGGCTTCAGAGCTAATGGTCAAGAAAGAATTCTTGAGACCACTTCGGTGCAAAAAGGTGGTTTTATTAAAGCAAGGGGATAGGAGCCCTGGGCAGAAAAAGCTTCATTGGGGTTGTGATGAGTGGCGATTATATACTTTCAAGTTGGTAGGGGGTTAGGGATATCTTAAGTTTTTAAGGAATTTTGGAAGCTAGGTTTCCAGGACCTTGGAGGGACTAACTATTGTTAGGAAAAGTTCATTTATTATTGTTTAGTAAAAATTCAGTCATAAGAGCCTGGGTGTCTCAGTCGGTTGAGTGTCTGAGTGTTAATTTCAGCTCAGGTCATTATCTCATGTGCCTGGGATCAAGCCCCAGGTTGGGCTCCTCGCTCAGTGGGGAGTCTGCTTGAGATTTTTCTCCCTCTCTGTCTGCCCCTCCCTGTACCCCATCTCTAAAATAAAAAATCTTCAAACAAACAAATAACCCTCAGTCATGAGATCCTTCAGATGTATATCAGTGGGTCATATGCTTTGAAGATGATTGCTAACATGTATCTTGGGGGGTGAGATAAAGGAAATTTCTGAAGAAAGTTTTACATGTTAAAGTAGACTGACAGGATCCTGGGGGTCAGGAGGGAGACAAGCCATAAGTGACTCTTAATCTCACAAAACAAACTGAGGGTTGCTGGGGGGAGGGGGTTTGGGAGAAGGGGGTGGGATTATGGACATTGGGGAGGGTATGTGCTTTGGTGAGTGCTGTGAAGTGTGTAAACCTGGTGATTCACAGACCTGTACCCCTGGGGATAAAAATATATGTTTATAAAAAATAAAAAAATTAAAAAAAAAAAAGATTGCCTTTTGCCCTTAGCAAAGTATTAATATTGAGGCAGCTGAGCTCCCAGAGGAATGTCACTCTCTGTTTCAAGGACTTGTCAATGGGCTGTAGGCAGTAAGGAAATTTAACTTTTTTTCTTTTGTCTTCGTTTCCCAGATCAATGGACGTAGTTTGAATACTGGAATATTGGAATATTCAGGATATTTTGATAATTTATGGAAACCATGAGAAAAGATATTTTCATATTTCACCATAAATTCTGGGCTCTGATTTTGTCATATCTCTGTAAGGAATGTTCAGCAGACACCTGGCTTACGTGATTTGCCTCACTGTTGTGGAAGCTCCCTGTGGAGATACATAAATATGCTTCTAGTTTTTGTTAAACTACTTGATATGTAGGCAGAAAAAAAGTCACTCTTTATTCACTTGGCTACATCAGGAGATTAGGTCAAGCTTTATCACTCAATATATACTGTGAGGAAGGTTTACTTAAGTTATGTGAATTATTCTCTTTTAGCCAAGGTGGGATGCTTTGGTGATTTAGTGAATTGTGAGAAAGTTGTCTTGTATGAAGAAAGATGTCTGGTTCTTAATAGGATGAAATCTGAGGGTACAGTCTGGAAAACAGATTAATTGAAGAATCTCCAGAGTCCTTGATATGTTGCTATTAATGCATGCTTGTAGCTTTCATTTCCCACATGACCATGAGCTTTGGAATGCTTTATAGAATGGTCAAACACAAAATAAATGAGTTTAAAATTATGTCCATCTTTGTAAATGTCAAAATGGTCCATTGAACATTTTGATTAATTAAAAAGTCTCTATCTTCTAAATGAATATAAGAGCTGTTTATAAATTGGAAGAGTTCTTAAGAACTGCAGAAAAAGGTATGTACAACACATGGAGAAGAACAGGAAAAAAATTTGCTTGATGATCATGCACTAGCAGAGCCAGAAGGAACATGGAAGACTATCCAGTCTAGCCTTCTCAATTTATAAAGGAAGAATCTGAGACCCTGATACTTAAAGTGTCTTTTTCACATTCAACACAGCTAATTACTCTTACTAATCAGAATTAGAACCCATGTCTTCCAGTGTTCAGGCGACACATTCCTTCTAATTCAGTATAACACTAAGAGCCCTAGTTGGGTATGGCTGTAAAAAAATAGTAAGAAGCTCACCCTTTCTGGTACTCTTGGAGTCACCCTCAGTAAATTGCTTCAAGAAATCGTGTGCATGCATTTAGGATAGGTTTCATTTGGTGGTTTTCTGCATGTTTCTTTATATTAGAGTCTCATACATGGAGGCTGATTTTGCTTGGGGAAATTGGAATGTGCCAACAGTCGTGATAGTGAGGACAGAGATTCATGGTGACTCAATTTCTGGCCATCCTCGAGGGAGTTAGTGGGCTAGCAAAGTTTGGCAATCTGGGAAGCAAAGGCTGCTGCTCTGAAACAGACTTCAGGATTATAGTCCCTGGAGAGCTCTCAATATTTTTCCCACCAAGGAGTTTGGGAAACTTGGGAAGTCTGTCCCAAAGGAATTATAGTCTGTATCATATTCTACTTTATCAGTAGGATGCCACAAGATTCATCTGAGATTATTCAAAATGTTCAGGAGACTGTGACACACAGTGAATACTCAGTAAGTATTGGCCATGGGGATATAACACTCTCCTTCCAAGATTTCTTCCCAAGGCATTAAACACCTTGTTTCCAAAATAATAGGGTACCCTAAGTTTATAAACTGAAGTTGAGAATGTCAGCAAATAATGGCTTCTCTCAGATTCTGCAGCCTGACACCCTCCTCTACAGAAGTCGAAATGGAGGCGGAGGATGGAGAGAGACTGAATCCAGGTTAGTCTGGGAGTCAGTTGTGTTGTGCTATGACTCATCGGTAATTGTGGTCATGTTTTTCAATATGACCAAATGGCCAGAGTTAAAACCCATACTTCATCTTAAAAGAGGAAAAATACAGTTGGGCGAAAGGCCATGAATATTCTTACACTATGCCTGATGGATTCTGGGAGCCCCACAGATTATAGACAAGCTGCTGGGATTCTAAGGTCAAAGGATGGGGTGGGAGCAAATGCAAAAAAGAGGTAAACTTTCAAGGTAGATTTTCCCATCTGTGATGTGGTGGTATAGACTTTGGGACTCTTCCAGAAAAATGTTTGGTGGTTACCTTAATGAAAAATGTGGGGCTTTTTTAAGGTGATAAAAACCCAGTAAAACTTCCAACCTCAAGCTAGGCTAAGTAGTTCAATATTGTTTTTGCCTTCTTACTGAATTAAAAATGCTGAACCAGCAGAACAGTTTTTCTGCTGGACTACGATTATTTCAGAAAATGTAATATTGGACAATTTGAGAATTGTGATTAGAGAATGTGGGCTGAATTAATGGTTGCTGGTATGCAGCTGTCTCATCAGTTTCTTCCCTGGGAATTAAAGTCTTTCTGAAAGAGATTTACTCAGGGATAACCAAATAATCTGAAGGATGATCACACTCACTTCCTGAGGCATTACAAGTATAGATGGGATGATATGTCATTTTTCCTTTCCAGTCCATATTTAACCACCTTCTATTAGTCCCCTTTTCATGCAAGCTGAAGTTCAAAATCCTTTGATCCTGATTTTCAAGGTTCTTTTCAATCTGACTGTAGACTGCCTTTCATGACCTCTCTTCACTGTCCCCAAACCTCTGTAATACCCAGGAGCCATACAAAATAATCTTGCTTCCCTCAAACAAACATTGCAGGTCTCCTGCTCTTTTCTGCAATTGAATACTGTCCCTTTTGTCCTTTCATATTTCTTCTTCAAGGCTGACCTCGCCTGTTTTCTTCCACATGAAGATTTACCCGAGATGAATAGTAGCTACCATTTCTTTCATACCCACTGCATGCTGGGCATTGGTGAGTGCTTTTTCTCATTCACATCTCATTACTGTCCCCAATCTACTGAGAAGAGACTTGAGACTCTAAAAAGTTTTTTTTTTTTTCTTTGCAACATCACACAGCTTCTAAATAGATAAGTCAGAATTCAGACTAAGTTCTTTCTGCCTCCAAAATTCAGGGTCTTGATCACCATGCCTGCTATACACACACAGACTGCTTTGTCCTCCCTCAGCAGAGTGAAGACTTTTTCGCTCTGTGTGTACTGCCCTTTAGTCATTTCATTTTTATGCCACTTATCTGTGTGGGTTGTTTACATATCCATCTCCCTTGCTAATCTCTGGATTCCTCAAAAGCGAAGACCGCCTCGTATTAATCGTGTAGCCCCCAGGCCCGAAACTGTGCCTGGCACTGACTAGATGCTCAGTAAACATTTGATTCTCTGAGGGTTACAGATGATGTTGTCTGTAGTGTCTCTGCCCAAAGGAACTTCCTATCTATTCAGGGAGACTAAACATACTAATGTAGAAAAAATTTAAGAAGAGAAATCTGTGCCCTGTCACTAAATGTACACAAAACTCTAGAGAGGATGTCAGTGTTTTTATGTATTTGTGTGTGTTCTCTTATCTTGGGATGAGACAAGCTAAAGGCTCGCGGAAGGGGCCTGAAGTCTGAGAGATGGGTAGGTGAGGAGAACCAATTATAAAAGCCATGGGGGTTGCTCCTCCCAAGGACAAGTATGGCTGCAGCTCCTGTGACTGCTTGAGGAAAGAGAATATCACCATCGAGCTCCTGACAAGCCATCTATGAGTAGTTGGAAGGAATCCGTGAAGGCTGGCCTGGTCAGAGGTAGCAGGGTGTGGTAAACCAGAACATGGCCTCTGGCATTCGCCTGTCTCAGTTTGACTTCCGGTTCTGACTCCTACCAGTTTTGTGACCTTGCAATTTTACTTTGTTCCTCAGTTTCCTTACCAGTAAAGTGGGATAGTACTAAATCCTAGTTCACAGGCTTGTTGAGAGGTTAACTAGGTAACTAGAAGTAGAACATATAAAATAGTGCCTGGCACAGGGTAGTCACTCAGCACACATTTGCTTTTTCTCACTGAGCCTGATTTTTTTCTTCTTCCTCTAGCCTCATGAACAGTTGCATATATCAGAAGTGTATAAGAAGTCAGGTTTGCCAAGGGTCAGTAATACTGCCTTCTTACTTTTTTTTTTAATCTTAGTTTCCCTTTAATTGATATTGACTGAATCATGAGCAAGTGACACCCACCACAGTGAAATCCCAATTTGAATAATTGACATGGATCTCAATAAAATTTAGAGCTAGAAAGGGCTTAAGAGGTCATTTGATAAAATCCCTTCTTTTTTACCAGTGAGAAAAGCAAGGTCCAGAGAAGTTAAGTGGCTTGCCCTAGGTCACACAGGAAATTAATGGTGGAACTAGGTCTAGATATAGTCCATCATTTATTGAAAGAAAGATAAGAATTCTCAACCACAATGTAACACTAATTTCATCATATTTACAATACTCAGAGCAGAGATCTCTGGTCTTTTTCTCTTTTTTTAATGTTTTACTTATTCATTTGACAAAGGGAGAGAGAGAGAGAGAAAGATAGTGAGCACAAGTTGGGGCAGGGGGATGGCAGCAGAGGGGAAGGGAGAAGCAGGCTTCTCACTGAGCATGGAGCCTGACATGGAGCTTGATTCCCAGGACCCTGGTATCATGACCTGAGCTGAAGGCAGGCAACCAACCGACTGAGCCACCCAGACCCTCCGAGATCTCTGGTCTTGAGAGTGAACTACCCTCTCAGAAGAACTGTTCAAATTTCATGTCAGTTAAACAACTTTCCTGAGTGATAGTTCAAAGTCCAACTATTATGTCTCGATAGGGGAAGACTTCATATCAAATGATGGAATTATTATAAGTTGTCCTAAATATGCTGATTTTGTTTTTGTTGCTGTTATATTAGGTCTCAGGATTATTTATACAGGTTAGATTGGGGTAAGCCGTACACTTAAATTACATAATCTAAAAAGAGACATTTTAGAAAATTCTAGATGGAAGAGTAAGGACATATGCATGTTATTTGAAAGGTCATTTGCCTGTAAAACAGTCAAGGGCTACTGAAAGTAAGGGCTTGGATTTTAAATTACTTGCCCCTGAAGATACTACTCAGAAGCTTATCATAATAAAGCAAAATTCAATATTAAGATAATAGTGCTGCTTTGTTGCCATGGAGATCATGGGATTCTAACAGAGGGTAGACTGTTCTGTTGCTATCAATATGGGAAATGCAGACTTATATGCATATCATTTTATGATATAAGTTGGTTTTTGTAGTTATAAGATATGTGCTTATGGTTTAAAATCTCGACAGTACATACAAATTATAAGGAGAGTAAAATTCATCTAGAATCTCACCACCCACTGGTGATATTTTGGTGTACTTTTCAACAAATACTTTTTACTACCTCCTATGTGTCAGGTAAGTACTGATCTAGGCATAGGGATATAGCCATAAACAAAGTAAAGATTCAAGCCTTGTGAAACTTACATTTCAGTGATAGGAAACATAAAAAAGTTAGCTAGTAAAGGACAAATTCAGGTTATTACAAGTGCTCTGAATAAAGTAAAACAGGACAATGGAATAGAGCACTGGTTCTTAAAATGGAGGGCACATCTGAATCACTTGAAGGGTTTGTTAAAACCCAGATTACCAGGGCCCACCCTCAGCGTTTCTCAGTCAGTAAGTTTGGGGTGGTGCTCATGCTGTTGGTGCATGGACACATTTTGAGAATCACTGGAATAGGAAGGCAGCTATGCTAACCACTATACCACCAACACTCTGAGAATCACTGGAATAGGGAAGAGTGGTGGTGATATGGGAGCTATTTGAGGCAGAATGGCCAAAAAAGGGTTCTGAAAAGATGAGCTGAGATGTGAAAAGATGAATAAGAAGTCCGAGACTAGAGAGGAAGAAGAGGTTTTGATTGGAGGGATAAGAAAGTAAAAAGACATGAAGATTGGATGGGGCTCGGATGTTCTTGAACAAAAAGAATAAAAGAAGGCTGGTATGACTGAAGCATGAGACATGAATGAATGATGGAATGACTGAGTAGTTTGGTCTGTTTCAGGGGTCTGTTATCTTTAATCACTCTTTCGATTTTACAATTGGTTTTTCTATATTGTTTTATCTCTTTGGGTAAGTCTTTACTTGTTCTTAAAAAAATATGACTAAGAAACATCTGGAGACTTTAGTAACTAGTGTTCATTTTCATAGTTTTTAAAATTTATTTTCCTAATTATGATCATAAAATTCACAAATAAAACAATTTCTTTACTTCTTTCCTAATAGTTATACTTACTCTATTTCATGTGTTTAATGCCTTGATTTTTTAATTTTTATTTATTTTTATTTTTAAAGCAGTGCTTGCTCCTAGTTTTTCACCATTGAGTACAATGTTCAAATCCAATGAGAAAGTATTATTCTGTATCTTGTTCTCTACTAACCATGCAAAATGAACATATACAAGATGTTTAACCTCATGAATAAATGAAGTAATGCAAATCAAAATAATAACAAATAGTTTTTCACCTATCATTTAGCAAGGATAAAAAGGATTGATAGATTTAATTTCTGGCATAGTTATGAGAAATCAAATACTCATATTCTGAATATTCTGAAAGGTTAATCTTGGTTTTCTCCCTAAGTCAGTATTTGTTCATTGGGGGGTTTTGTTTTTTCCCAAACATGCAGGTAGATTCTATTTTAAATGTGGTATTTTAATTTTTACCATATTATGGTTAAAGAATTTGGCCTTTCCGGGACGCCTGGGTGGCTCAGTTGGTTAAGCAGCTGCCTTCGGCTCAGGTCATGATCCCAGCATCCTGGGATCGAGTCCCACATCGGGCTCCTTGCTCTGCAGGGAGCCTGCTTCTCCCTCTGACTCTGCCTTCCACTCTGTCTGCCTGTGCTCGCTCTCACTCTCTCTCTCTCACAAATAAATAAATAAAATCTTAAAAAAAAAAAAAAAAAAATTTGGCCTTTCCATTTTCCAGATTTACTAAGGGATTTTTTTGTGGGGACTAGTAAGTGATTTTTCATCGAATTGTGTCATAGATGCTTTTTTAAAAAGCATATTTATATTCTTATATAGTATTTATATCATATATATTCTATAAAATACCATATATATCATATATATATTCTATAAAATTGGTCAACAGTATTTGTATCATATTTGTTTATACATATTAGTTATATTATTTAGGTATTCTGTATCAGAATTCAGCAAATTATGGCCCATGAGGTGAATCTGGATAGCCACCTATGTGGTAAATGAAGTTTTATGTGAACTCAGCCATACCCGCTCACTTTACGCATTATCTTATGACTGCTTTCATACTATGGTGGCAGAGCTGCACAGTGTCTGCAAAGCCTAAAATATTTAGTATTGGCCCTTTTACAGAAAAATATTGTCAACTATTATTCTATATATTTTTTTGTCAGAGTAGAGCTGTTTAAAAAAAAAGAAAAAAAAAAGCAACTCCAGTGGGACCCCTGAGTGGGTCAGTCGGTTAAGCGTCTGCCTTCAGCTCAGGTCATGATCTCGGGGTCCTGGGATCAAGCCCTGTGTGGGGCTCCCCACTTAGCGTGGAGTCTACTTCTCCCTCTCCCTCTGCTCCTCCACCTTGCTCATGCTCTCTTTCAAATACACTTTTAAAAATCTCTAAAACAAAACAAAACCCGGGGCACCTGGGTGGCTCAGTGGGTTAAAGCCTCTGCCTTCAGCTCAGGCCCTGGTCTCAGGGTCCTGGGATCGAGCCCCGCATCAGGCTCTCTGCTCAGCGGGGAGCCTGCTTCCTCTCTCTCTCTCTCTCTGCCTGCCTCTCTGCCTACTTGTGATCTCTGTCTGCCAAATAAATAAATAAAATCTTAAAAAAAAAAAGAACCTCTAGTAATTATACTTTTGTCAGTTTCTCACATTTCTATGCAGACGCCAATTTCACACATTTGCCATGTAAAAATCTATGGTTATCCTATAAAATAATATGCTTTTTTACATTTAATACTTTTTGTCTTGCAAATAATTTTATTACTACTATATGTGGTTTATGTTTGCTTGGTAAATATTTGCCAGCTTTCTTATTTTAATCCACCTTTGCTGCATTGGAAGCAGAAGTAGGATGAAAAGGCAACAATCTTGAGTGGCTTAGAAAGCAGTTCCCAGTTACGAGGAAAGTGAGACTCCATGTTCATGGTCCTTAGTTCAGCCTTCTAGCTCTCTGAGAGTGGGATAGGAGGTGTGGGTAGGTGGAAGCTTCTTTTTTTCCCCCTCTCTCTGTGCTCATGTTTCAGAGGGTTAAGCACAAGTTGGCTTCTAAGCATATTATTTCAGTTAGGACCATCTGTTCAAAGGGTAATTCTTTTTGTAGATTAATATTTATTGATATCCTTAGTTTACTGAGCCATTTCAACTTTGTAGCTTTTCATGCATTATTTTGAATTTAATATTTTTGGTGCTAAGTAGGGTGAGGAAGGTGAAGTGGGTACAATAGATGGCTATGTCACAACTCACAATCCCATGTGGATTTTTAGAAATACCTAAATACCTGAATGTTTAACAATTTTGATTAAATCACTTTAACACGTTTAAACTGGTATTACATTTATATGGCACTGAAATGGGGCATCCATACATTCTTTAAGTATGTACTGAGTTCTTAGTGTGTAACAGACACTGCTTGGTACTAAGTGAACAAGACTGGATCAGTACTTAGAGAAGCTCAGAGTTTAGAGTGAGAGATGGTAAGAAATTCACAGTTTTAGTGGTGTGAATACAGGGTTAAGAACATGGTTGTTACACTCATTTAATCTGAGCTTAAAATTATATTTTTATTGAAATAATAAATATATATAACTACTATCTGTAAACGGGGAGCCAATTCAACAAATATTGCTGTGATAACTGAACATCTACATGGAAAAATTGATTCTGGACACTGACATTAATCTTTTTACAAAAATTAAGTCCAAATAGATCACAAACCTAAATGTAAAAGCACAACCCTAGAACTTCTAGAAGATAACATAGCAGAAAATGTAGGTGACCTTGGGTTTGGTGATGACTTCTTAGATACTATGCTAAAGGCATCATCGATAAAAAAAAAAATTGGTAAGTTAAGCTTTATTAAAATTAAAACCCCCCAAATGTCTCCACTCTTAGGTAAGATGGCTATACTTCAGCTAATTAACTTCTAGCCAATGGCTCAGCTTCTTTATTGTCATCATCTTTGTTTGCTCTGCAGTGTTTGTGCGATTATTTAAAACAATTTTGCTTATTTTTATTTTGTAAAAAAAATAGAAATGAGGTACACTTGGCTGGCTCAGTCAGAGGAGCATGCAAATCTTGATCTTGGGGTTGAAAGTTCAAACTCCATGTTGAGTGTAGAGGTTACTTAAAAATAGAATCTTTAAAAAAATAGAAATGAAAAACAATGGAAGTCTTAAAAAGTAATAACCTTCCGCTCAGGTCATGATCTCAGGGTCCTGGGATCGAGTCCCGCATCGGGCTCTCTGTTCAGGAGGGAGCCTGCTTCCCTCTCTCTCTCTCTGTCTGCCTCTCCATTTACTTGTGATTTCTCTCTGTCAAATAAATAAATAAAATCTTAAAAAAAATAGATCTCATTATTTAATAAAATTGATAGAAGAAAATAATCAGGCCTGCTAAAAGCCGTGGTTCTTAAGTTTTAGTTAGATGCTCATTGTGTGAATTTTGAAAACAAGAACAAATTTATAGCATGCAAAAATACTTTACATAAAATTTAATACAGAATAAGCCACAAACTTAAATATAAAATGCAAAACTGTACCACTTCTGGAATATTACAAGGGAGAAAATCTAAGTGACTTTAGATTGGATGATGAGGTTTTAGGTACAACAAAAGTATGATTTGTGAAAGAAAAATTAAATAAATGGAATTTTATTAAAATTAATAAAACCTCTTCTGGGGGTTCGTGGCCAGTTCGTCTGGTAAAGCATGCAACTCTTGATCTCAGGTCATGAGTTCAAGCCCCACATTGGGTTTGGAGTCTACTAAAAACAACAACAACAACAGTAAAAACCCCCACCTCATCTGTATGAAAAACATTGCTAAGAATGAAAAAACAATTCACAGACTGAAAGAATACAATTGTAAAACACATATCTGATAATGGACTTGTATTGACATTTTACAAATAGTTAAAGCTCTACAATAAGAAAATAACCCAGACACCTCATGAAAGAAAATATACAGATGGCAAGTAAGCATACAAATTTGCTCAGCATCATTTGTCATTAGATAAATATAAATTGAAATAATAAGATACCACTGCACCCCTGGTAGAATGGCTAACCTTCCAAAAACCTGATAGTACCAATTGCTGTAGAGTCTATGAAGCAACTGGAACTCCCATTCATTGTTCATAGGAATGGAAAAAGGCACAGCTTCTGTGGAAAACACTTTGGAACATTCTTAAAAAGCTAAATATAATCTTACCATATAACCCAACAATTGCACTCCTAGATATTTATCTGAATGTGTTGAAAACTTACATTCATACAAAAACATGCTTGTAAATGTTTATAGCAGCTTTATTCATAATTGCGAAAAATTGGAAGTGGGGCAGGGGTGCCTGCTGGACTCATACTGAGAGAGCATACTGTACATACTGTAGAGCCTGTGACTCTTGATCTTGGGGTTATGAGTTCAAGCTGCATGTTGTGGGGAGAGTTTGCTTAGAAACAAAACAAAACAATAGTGTATCAATATTGGTTCATCAGTTATAACAAATGTACCATATTAATGTAAGATGTTAATAAATAGGGGGAATTGTGGGAGGATGGAGTAGTTGGAGACCACGTATATGGGAACACTCTGTACTTACTGATCACTTTTTCTGTAAAGGTAAAGCTACTCTAAAAAGTAAAGTCTTTGGGGATGCTTGGGTGGCTCAATCAGTTAAGTGTCTGACTTGATTTTAGCTTGGGTCATGATCTCAGGGTCTTGAGACTGAGCTTCATATCAGGCTCCTCACTGAGTGTGGAGCCTGCTTGGGATTCTCTCTCTGACTGTCCGCATTTCTTGTGCTCTCTTTCTTTTCTCCTTCAAAAAATTCTTTTAGTAAGAAGTTACATCATGGAGGACATTGGGGGAGATGAAGAGGAGAAGTGAGTTGGGGGAAATCGGAGGGGGAGATGAAGCATGAGAGACTGTGCACTCTGAGAAACCAACTGAGGGTTTTGGAGGGGAGGCGACTGGAGGAATAGGTGAGCTGGGTGGTGGGTATTAAGGAGGGCACGGATTGTATGGAGCACTGGGTGTGGTACATAACAGTGAGTCTTGGAACACTGAAAAAATTAAATTAAATTAAATTTTAAAAAAGTTACATCTATCAGTCAGTCAACTATCAGTCTATGATTTTACTTAGAAAAAAACTAAGTATTATGCCTTATGTTCATTAATTACTTATAGTAGGCCTAACTTTCATACCTGATTGATGTTGTGTTACAGAGTTGAATAAACTGGACTGGAAAGCAGAAAATCTGGGGTCAAATTTTCGTTCTGTCATTTGGTTGATCTTTGCTTGGGTTAGTCCAAGACATTTAGATGCAGAGGATAGGTACCACTGTCATTGTGTAACTAAGTCTCCAACCATTATATATCCCTCCAACTATTTTAAAGTTACTTTTTCTCATAGAAATAATTCATGTTGATTCCAAAGAATTTCATGAAGAGAGAAAATTCCAAAGATCAAAGTAAAAATGATCTCTTCTTGTATAGCCCAAAGATAACCACTATGCAATTTTGAGTTTAACCTTTTATTTATTTTTTTTTTTTTAAGATTTTATTCATTTTTTTGACAGACAGAGATCACAAGTAGGCAGAGAGGCAGGCAGAGAGAGAGACAGAGAGGAAGGGAAGCAGGCTCCCCGCCGAGCAGAGAGCCCGATGCAGGGCTCAATCCCAGGACCCTGGGATCATGACCTGAGCTGAAGGCAGAGGCTTTAACCCACTGAGCCACCCAGGCGCCCCTTATTTTGTTTATCCTTAAATATACATGTATATAATTTAAGGACAAACTTGGGGTCATAATATGCATACTCTTTTATACTGTTTTTTGAACAATTTTAAATATCATAAATATTTTTACAGTAACATTTTTAATTGGCTGAAAATTGTTTCAGGCATAGATCTAGTTGATTATCCTCTCATTATGTATTCAGATTGGTTCCAGTTTTTTGGATCTTATAAATAATGCTGTCATAAATATCTTTGTGTCTGCATATTGTTTGGAATTTAGAATTATGTTTTCCAGATTAATTCCTAGAAATAGAAGTATGGGTAGATTGGTAAAATTTCAATAAACAGGGGCAAACTACCTTTTTAAAAGTTAACTCATAAGATTTATACGTGGAAAAACACAATTGCTAGCTACATAGGGCCTTCTCTTTGAAGACACTTGGTTGCATTTTCTCCTGCAAAATAAGTGTTTATTTGGTGGACACTAAGAACATTGTGTTTAATCATACCTCTTTATTTTTATTTATTTGAGAGAGAGAGAGAGTGGGCATAAGTGTGGGGCAGGTGGGAGGAAAAGTGGGTGGCAGAGGGAAGGGGAGAGCTTAACAGATTGAGCCCCCCATGCACCCCAAATCATATATCTCTTCTTGACATTGGCTGCTGTGAATCTTGGGCACACCCAGTTTATGGGTTTCGTGATATTTTGTGTGTTCCCCTTCCTTCAGGGTTGGCTTCGGCTTGCTTTACTATTTAGTTAATTTTGTCTCAACTTACTTTTACCTGTATTTGATATTGCTATACTATGTGAATATTCTTAAATGTCTTTAGTACTCTTGGGAACATAGTGATGAACAAATACATAAAAAATACATGAATGGCAGTTTTTATAGGTGTAAATCAGTGGAGATGATCAAAAGGAAATGATGAGGGAGGATCCAATTAGTAATAGGATTTTCTTTACAATACAATACAGTTTTTTATTTAGTACAATTTTTGTTGGCTAATTCTCAGCATTGTTTACAGTTTGCCTTATCACCTTTATATTCTTCAAGTTTTTAGGCAGGCCAAGTGTTATGAATATCTTGTCCTATTAGGATTTATGGGAATAAATGGCATGTAGTTGAGAATATGCTCCAGAAGTGTAAATAGCGAAACATGTTCATTTTTCCTTCTTTTGGCTGACTGTAGGTAATAAAATATTGAAAAATGTACAAATTTAAGCCGAGAAAAATGTTAACTGCCCAAATGTTAGTAGTTACTGATGAAATTGCATGTGTAATGGTGTCTATCAAGAGGGTGATTCGGTAAAGGACAATTAGTCTCACCAGAAAACACTTATTGAAATTTATTTGTAGTGAAATGAACCTGAAAGTATCACATGAATTGTATTTGACAATTAAATTTGATTGGAAGCTGCTGATCTGAAGAACAGGCAGATTATGGGTGTGGATTTAGCAGTACTGATCAAATGTTCACTGTCTGGTGCTTTCTGGTAAAAAAAATTCCCTCAGGATAAGAAGCAACATATTTATCAAATTTAATAAATGTATAGAGCAAATGAATTGAATACCTTGTGTACTATATACACATCAACTGCTAGACTCATGAGCAAGTCTGTTTCCTATGTCGAAAGCATTACTTTTCACCTAATTTCCTCATCAAAGGACTCAGGATTAAGATTTCTGCCTCATTCCTCCCACCCTGGGCATCAGCTTCCTTGACAACAAAATAGGAATGTGAAAGAACAACTTTGCCCATTTCTCTAAATAGTTATGAAGAAAAAAGTTTGACAATGAATTCGGTTCATAAATACGAGAGGACAGCCTATAATGAGCTGCTTGGGAAACAACAAACTCCAAACTGAATATAACACCAATAAGCAAGTGAGTAATATCAAACTTCCTTTGTGCTGGGAGGAGGTAGTTTAATGGTTAAGTGCTTGGTCTCAAAGTTAATTCCAAGGCTCTTGCCCCAGAATTTGGGGCAAGTACTTAACTTTGTTGAGTGTCAGGTTTCTTATTAAAGAGAGTATATAGGTGGGCCCCCGGCTGGCTCCGTTGGAGGAGCTTGTGACTCTCGATTATGGGGTCGTGAGTTTGAGCCCCATGTGGGGCATAGAGATTACTTAAATAAAAGTTTTTTTTTTTTTTTTTTTTTTTTAAGTGCGTAGGAACAGTTATCTATAGGAATAGTGCCATGATTAAATGATGCTGGTACCAAAGTTCTGCTTTTATGCATAAAGCATAACTGAAAACTTTGAATGTATAAGATAAATAAAAAAAGTGTTATAATGTGTATGGGTATCATCAAAAAAATTACTAAAATTATTTCTGGGTGTGTCTATGAGGGTGTCTCCAGAAGAGAGTAGCATTTTAATCTGTAAGATTAACAGTTTGAATTCACAGTAAAGTAAAAGAAAATCCACACTTTATTTAGTAAAGAAGATTCCTCCTGAACAGTCATCATCCAATCTGCTGAGGGACTAAAATGGACTGAAAAGGCAGTAAAAAGGTAATTTCATTCTTTGCTTGAGCTGAGATATTCGTCTTTTCCTTCTCTCTGACGTAGGTGTTCCTGGTTTTCAGGCCTTCTGACTTGGACATTTACACCACTGGCCTTCCAGTTCTCAGCCTCCAGACTCGAACTAGTAAACTGCTGGCTTTCCTGGTTCTCCAGGGCACAGACTTCTCAGCCTCCATCATCACGTGAGTCATTTCCTATAATAAATCTCTTCTTAAATCTATTTCTATATAGCCTGTTGATTCTGTTTCTCTGGAAAACTAATACAACTTGTAACGTGAACTTGTTTTGCTTTTTTTTTTTTCAATCCTTAAGTATTGAGATCCATTCATACTATGTGTACATCTAAAGTTCCTTTCTCAGAGTGCTGAAGGGCAATCCGTTGTGTGCCTCCTCACACTTCCCTTCCTCTATCCCCAGGTGGTGGACGTTCGGTTTATCAATACCCCAAATTCACAACCAACACAGTAAGAAGCATGTTCATACATGTACTTCAACGAGCAGATGTGAAAGGCGTGAACATTTCTGTAGGACCTATAACCCAGAATGGGATTGCCGAGGCATTTGGCATCTGCACATTTAATTTCATCAAACCCTTGCACACTTGCTCTTGCTCAGACTTACCTTCTCTCAGCAAGGCATGATAGTGTGCATTTTTCCACACCCTCTCCAAGACCCGATACTATCCCACTTTTCATTTTTGCCAATCTGATGGGTGTCAGTCAAGTGGTGTAGCGTTGTTTGAGGGTTTTCCTTGAGGTTGTGTTTCTCCATACATCTGTTATCATCTATGAATGTGTCCCTTTTATTTCTTGCCCATTTTTCTATTAGATTTGATGTCTTTTTCTTGTCAATTTGCACAAGGCCCCCGTGTACTTTAAGTATTCTCTGTCAGTTTTATATGCTACAGACATCTTCTTTCCGTCTGTCACCCACCAGGTAAATTTGTCTTTGGTTCCCTTCATTGACCAGAGGTTCTCCATTTTAATGTAATGAAATAAAAGTTTTATATGTAAACAATATGGTTACCATTTTGTGGGTCTTGTTGAAGGAGAGTTTCGCTGATATTAAGGTAAAAAAATACTCCTTCATTTGCTTACCTCTATTAACTTCCCTTTCACAGTTATGTCGTAAATCCATGTTATGGGTCAGTTTTCTCAGTACCATGGACTAAATGACTTTTTTCCCATTGATTTGAAATGTTACCGTTATCATAAATCTGCTTCTGATCTCTCTTTTCTCTTCATCTATTATTTTGTGTATATTTCTATTACTGTGCCACAGAGGTAGTTAAATAATAGTTGATACTTAATATATACCATTTTAATTACTTTATCTATGTAAACTCATTTAATTCTCACAACAATGTATAACGTGGGTACTGTTATTATCCCTATAAAATTGGATGGGAAACTGAGACACTGAGAAGTTAAGTAATTTGCACAAGGTCACAGAGCTACGAATTGGTAGAATGTAGGTTTGAACCCAGGTAGTCTGGTTCAAGAGTCAGTGCTCTTAAAGGCAACCCCTTAACTACATACATTCTAATACCTAGTGGGTATTAGTATAGCATAATATTAATATTGTATAGTAAATAAATATGATATTGTGGTTTATGAGAAAAAAATATATATGTTTTCCTCCACAGTTCCTGGCTCATAACTTCCAAAACTCTGGAAATTTCCTGAATAACAAGGGCAATAGGAGCATCTCTTGTCATAATATTTGGTCTCTTGTTCTCAGTACCTGAAAATGCTTTAGAGCCATAAAAGTGAAATGGGTGTCTTGTTATTCATAATACCCCTTTCTACCACAATTAGGTTTTTGTTAATAAGACTAATTTTGGAAAGCACCCAAGGATGGTAGCTGGTTGCTGGAGCACCGACCATGACTAGAGGGTTGGAACTTTCAGTCCCACTCCCTGATTTCTGGGGAGGGGAAAGGGGCTGGAAGTTTAATTCATTGTCAGTTGCTAGTGATTTAATCATTCATGCCTATGAAATGAAGCTTCCATAAAAACCCAAAAGGAAAGGAATGGGAGTTTCCGGGTTGGAGAACCAGAACACTTTCATGGGCTACCATGCTAGGCCTCAAACTCCACGAGGATAGAAATTCTTTTGTTTGGGATCTTTCCCTACGTTTCTTTATCCAGCTGTTATTTTGTATCCTTTAATATCCTTTGTAATAAATCAGTAATCTGTTGAGTAAATGAGTTTTCTTAGTTCTGTGAGCTGCTCTAGCTAATTAATTGAACCCAAAGAGGGGGTCATGGAAACCTTTGATTTATAGCCAGTCGGTCAGAAGCACGAGAATGACTTGGTCTAGGGAGTGTCATCCTTAGTTGGAGTGTGTCTTTGGAACCTTCAGTTTGTAGCTGGTCGTTCAGAAGCACGGATATCATACTGGCTTGTGATAGACCTCAAAGTAGAGGGTGGTCTTGGGAGACTGTCCTTTACCTGTGGCATCTGTTGCCATCTCCTACTAGATAGTGTTAGATTTGAGTTGAATTTTTGGACACTAGCAGGGTGTTTGACAATTGCTTGTCGATAGTGGGGAATCTTCCAGACACACTGGAATTCAGTACAGGAATGACTATTGATCTCAGGGTTATAAGCTTGAGCCCTACATGGGATATGGAGATTACCTAAAAATGAACTATTTAACAGATGCCTGGGTGGCTCAGTCGGTTAAATGTCTGCCTTCCACTCAGGTCATGATTCCAGGGTCCTGAGATTCCGCCTGTATCATTCTTCCTGCTCAGCATGGAGTCTGCTTCTCCTTCTCCCTCTGAGCCCCTCATACATGAGCATGAGCTTGCTTGTGCACACTCTCTCTAATAAATAAATAAAATCAAAGAAGGGCCTGTGTTGTGATGAGCACTTGGTGTTACTCAACTATGGAATCATTGATTATGTCAAAAATAATGATGTACTATATGGTGGCTAACAACATAAAAAAATAAAAATAAACAGCAATTGGGATGACAGCAATAAATAAATAAAATATTTTTAAAAATTAAAAAAACTAAATCTTTTATAAAAGATAAATAAAGTATAGGATTAGTAAAGAGAAAACAATGAATTTGTTGATTCCTGCATAAATTCTGCTAGAATTATTACTAGACATATTGAATTCATAGATTATTTTTAGGGAGAATTATTATAGTTATAATATTAAGTTATTAAATCCATGAACATTGCATTTTTCTCCATTTGTTCATATCTTTTTGTATAAAGATTTTTTTTTTTTTAAAGTAATCTTGCGGTACCTGGCTGGCTCAGTTGGTAGAGTATGCAACTCTTGATCTCAGAGTTGTGAGTTGAGCCCCATGTTCAGTGTAGAGATTACATAAAACATCTTTTTAAAAAAGATCTTGGGGTTAGAGGTTCAAGCCTCTACATGTTGGGTGTAGAGATTACATTTTTAAAATTACTGGGTTAATTCTTAAAGACATGATAACTATCGATACTATGTAGATCATCCTACCATGACAAATTATAACAGTTGTGCTGCTTCCCTTAAAATCCATAAACATCTCATTTTTTTTTTTTTTTTTACTGTGATGGCAAGGAAATACAGTGGTATGTTTAAAAGAAACATTGACAGTGAGCTTCTTTTCTTTTTAGATCCTAAAGTTAATGGTTAGTAACTAAAATGTTTACTGGAGGATTTGGGGAGAGTGTTTTTTTTTCAACAAGAAAGTTCCTTTTTATTTCAACTTTCTGAGTTTTTGCTTTCATTCTAAAGTGCTGAATTTTATCAGATATTACTTTAGAACATGTTGAAATAATCTTGTAGTTTTTTCTTCTCTCCTTGGTTCTTTAGGATTTAAAATGTATTGTTACATTGTCTTCTGTCTTCCTTTTGTTTTGGTTGGTAATCATTCATCATTCTATCCCTGTTTCTCTGTATATCTCTTTATTCTGATTGCTTTTAAGATTTGCTTTTTTGTCTTTAGTTTTTAGCAATTTGACTGTGATGTGCTTTTTGATGTATTTTGTCTGCTTGGAGTTGACTGAGCTTCTTGGATCTGTAAGTGATATAGATAAATTGAGTTTTTCTCCTCCTGTTTCAGATATTATACTTTTCAGTTCTTATTTTGACATCTGGTCATAACCATTCAACCTAAGTATTTTGTACTTAGCCTCTATTTTCCTTTTACCTGGGGTCCACACCTGGCCCATGTGGAATGCTGGGCAACTTTTGCCCCAAACTACTAGTGCAGGCTGATTCCAGTTTGACAACATTCCTTTGATTCAGCCACCAAAGCAGTTAGCTAATATCTAGCCATCTAGATTTCCAAGAACAGCAATTAGATCCCTGCTTTTGGTGGTCCTCAACTGCAGGATACACATGTCTAGCTGTCCAACTGTCTTTAGGCTTGAGATTAAGAACATGGCATACTCCTACAAAGATGAGAGTAGAGAATCTCGGTAGGGCTAGACCTTTCTCCAAAGAAATGCCTTTATTATAAGAAGACCAAATTATATGCAGTTACATTGTCTGACTTGCTACCTCATTCCTTTTCATTGCTGAGTAATATTCTGTTTTATGGTTACACTACAGTTTGTTTATTCATTCATCTATTGAAGGACATCTTGGTAGCCATCAGTTATTGGTAATTGTAAATCAAATCGATATAAACATGGCACAGGTTTTTGTGTGAATATAATGCTTGATTGTATGATAAGACTATGTGTAGCTTTTTAAGAATCTGCCATACTGTTTTCCAAAGTGCTCTGTCATTTTGCTTTCCCATGAGCAATGAATGGGAATACCAGTTGCTCCACAGATTTTACCACAATTGGTGTTGTCAGGTTTTTGTTTTTGTTTTTGTTTTTTTTTTTTTTTTGGTGAGTTTAGGCATTGTAATAGGTGTGTACTGATATCTCATTGTTGTTTTAATTTGTATTTCTCTAGTGACAAGTGGCATTGAGCACATTTTGTATTCCTACTTGCCATCTGTATATCTTCTTTGATGAGGTGTCTGTTTAGATCTTTGCTCTTTTTAATATTGATTTATTTTTCAATTTTCTTTTTGTAGAGGTTTTTTTTTTTTTTAGATTTTATTTATTCATTTGACAGAGATAACAAGTAGGCAGAGAGGCAGGTATTGAAAGGGGGGGGGAGCAGGCTCCCTGCTGAGCAGAGAGCCGGATGCGAGGCTCAACCCCAGGACCCTGGGATCATGACCTGAGCTGAAGGCAGAGGCTTAACCCACTGAGCCACCCAGGCGCCCCGTTTTTGTAGAGTTTTTAGAGTTCTTTATATATTTTTGTTTGAAGTCCATTATCAGAAATGTGTTTTTCTAGTGCTTTCTATCAGGATGACCTGTCTTTTCATCCTTTCAATGTCAGCTTTCATACAGAAGTTTTTTTTAAGTTGTAATTAAGTCCAGCTTACATAATTTTTCTTTCATGAATCATGCTTTAAAATATTGCATCTAGAAACTCATTGTCCGACCCAAGGACATGTAGAATTTCTCCTATCTTTTTCTAGAAGTTTTATAGTTTCACATTTTAAAATTTATGTCTTTGATTGACTGTTAAATTTTATGTAGGGTATTGCTTTTGTCATGTTCTATATTCCTTTTTTTTTTTTTCAAATTAATACAATGAGTGTCTAAAACTGGAGAATCACTGCTTTTAGCAGGCATGATGATTTTCTTTTATCATTTTAAATAATGAGCTCTAGGCTTCTCATCAGTACTTCTATTTTTTATTTCTACTTTTTTTTTGACAAAATGACAATACATAAGCATTTTAAAAAAATAATTGCATTAGCACTTCAGAACAAAGATGGTGATGCTGAGAAAGAATTGTTGACTGGATGTTAACATCACTGTGCCATGGTTTGAAATTTTAACTCATTAGCTGAAATATGAAAATCTGAACTAAAAGTGGAGACATTATTTTATTATTCATTGCATAATGTCAGAAGTAGGGCTTTTCATAGTCCTGGTTGTCATTCTCCTGGCCCCAGTAGTGAAATACAGGTAACCCCAGTGGTGAAGGTGACCACATCCCTGAGCAAACAGAAAGTGTGTAAAGTTGTATAAGACTTAGAATTCATGATTTGAATAAAAAGCATTTTTAACAAATTATTGGAAACATGGTTTTAATATAACATGTTTTCATTGTTCAAAAATGAATCTCAACATTGCTAACTGGGTCTTAAAAGCTATCTCCAGAAATACAACGATTCATTTCTTTTCTCATTTTTGGTTGGTAATTCAGATAATACTATAAAGTAAGGATCTGATTGTGGTACACTTGAGAATTGTGTTACTGTATCTGAATTGATTAAAATTCATGCTATTCTTTTAACTTAATGATTGTTTCTATTCCCTAGTTTTGACATTTTCTCTTTGGTAAGTTATCTTTATTTCCCATTCTGGTCTGTGATATGCTCTTTAAGTCTTACTATAGCCAAACTGCTATGATTCCAGTATAATGATTTGTTGTTTCAAATGTTAAAGTTTGTGCATTTATTCTAGTAGCTTCCAACCAATCATAAATCTGTGCTGCCAATATTGTTTCTTTAAGCATTCATTTGAACCTGAGGTTAAATCTTATTTTATAACTATTCAGACTAATTGCCTTTTACCTTGGAAAACCTTTGTGATTCAATAAATGAGCTCAAATTAGAATGAGTACAGAGAAGTTAGGCTTCTCCCACCAGTTATTATGTAATTTGGTTATTCATCACCGTTAAATTGTCTTATTCTTTCCTCATTTTAGTTATGTATTTTTTCTTAACATTCTCCATGAAAGGCACTGCAAAAGTGAGGAAATAATGATATTAAACATTTTTTAGATTTTTATACGAGGATCTTATTACCTAAATTGTAAGAGCCTTTTTTTTTTTCCTGATAAAAGGATTATCATTTCACAATGTATTATTACAATGAATAAAATCTGGTAATGAAACAGCTGTCAAACTTAATTGAAATTCTATAAAAAATTCAGTTCTAAATTTCCTCTTTTATCGAGACACTTTTCAACAGTTGAAGTTACTATGGGATTTTACTTTATTTTGTTTTATTAGAGCCTACTGTCAATCATTAAAAATTCTACTAAATCCATCCCTGTGGTACACTGTTTCCTCAGATTAAATTGAGAACACATTTAGACTAAGAGAAAGTGAGAAAATAGGACATTCAGGTTGTAGAAAACTTGTTTGCTTCAAGTACTAATTCTTACAATTTGATAAAAATCCCTGCATTTTCCTAAATGTTCCATTTGCTTTTGCCAAGCTAATATGTCAGCGATCAACCAACATTGATAATAAGCCTAGAAGTCACGTGACCAAGACAGTAGTCCTGTTTTGCTGCTAATGAAATCTGAGGTATTGGGCAATTCAGTTCCCTTCTCTGGGCTATAAGTTTCTAATAGGAAAAATGAAAAGGATTTTAACTAGGTGATTGCAATGTTCTATTCAGGGTTTAAATTCTATTTGAATTTAATTGAGTCATAAGAGAAAGTTTCATTTTTCAAAGCATTGTTTTATATTTTTATAATAATAAAAATTCCACAAAGCATTCTTTATTCTTAAAGATTTTATTCATCTATTAAGAGAGAGTGCAAGCAGGGGGAGGGGCAGAAGGAGAGGCAGGGAGTATCTCAAGCTGACTCCTAAGCTGAGCAGAGCACAGAGCCAGATGTGGGGTTCAGTCCCCCTGACCCTGAGATCATGACTTGAGCCAAAATCAAGAGTCAGTATCTCAACTGACTGAGCCACCAGGGCGCCCCTCCCTGAAGAATTCTTTTTTTTTTTTTTTTTAAGATTTTATTTATTTATTTGACAGAGAGAGAGAGATCACAGGTAGGCAGAGAGGCAGGCAGAGAGAGAGAGAGGGAAGCAGGCTCCCTGCCGAGCAGAGAACCCCATGCGGGACTCCATCCTAGGACCCTGAGCTGAAGGCAGAAGCTTAACCTACTGAGCCACCCAGGCATGCCCACCCCCCCTACCCCCGAAAAATTCTTAAAACGATTTAAGTAGCTGTTAGTTTCCTCTATTATCAAAAAGTTCTCCAGAGTATTTCAATAAATAGTTTTGGTTGGGGGACCATCCTTGGACTTAGTTTGTATGCATGCATATCACCAACAGTGGATTCAGGCTTCAGGGAATCTTTTCTTCATATATCTTGCTCTTACATCAGAAGGTAGCTGTATTTCACTGGCAAGAAAGTTTCTTGTTGTGTTATCAGCAACACTGGAGACAAACCCTGCTTCATAATGTAGGGAGGATTTGTGCTATAAATGTGCTTAGGTGAGAAAAAAAGCCAATTATTTAACTTACCAAATCCTTTCTCTCAAATGGTGTAATTGGAATAATTCTTCCATGAAGTGTCATTTTTTTTTTTTTTTTTACTGGTGGCAAGCATTAATTCTCTTGCTTTTCCTTACATCCCAAGGTATTATATAATTGCATGGTATTTGCAAAATTTGCAAATGGCAGCAAGGAATATTTTTTCAATATGCAAAAATCCATATTTCTTAGATTTTTATTTATATGTGCTAGAGCTGAAGTGTGTAGAACAGGATACTGATTTTTTACATCAGAAACAAGATAGATATGGACTGACTGCTAAAAATAAAAGTTTTATTTTTATAAAAATATTTAATGAGACATATAAATTTATAAAAAATAAGTATCAGCATTATTTAAATAAACTAAGATTCTTTTGAGGGTAGGCCTGTGTGAATGGCTTGAAAAATCTGGCAAAGGAAATGGTGTACAAACCAGAAGTTTGTGCAAAACCTAGAAGCATTATTTGTGCCACATGACACACTTATTTTCATCTTATTCTTTAGAAAGATGGCCTGAACTGTTTTGACAGTGATGATATTAGTTGAAAAAATTAAATAAAACTAAATATTATATTGTAGGGGCCTGGGACAGGCTGCCCTAAGATAGGTCACTTTGACATAAAGATAATTTGGAGTTAAAAATATTCAAAACCTAGCAGATGCAGGAATAGCTCTCTGCCTCCGTGACAACTGCTGAAATTTATATAATGGAAAACAGAGCCTATAGAAGGAAGAGAGCTATTAACAGAGACTCCCCTTTACCTAAGAAACTTATCTATGTAATAACCTTGTTTTTCCAAATATCTCCTTTTATTTTCCAACTAAGGGCCTTCCTCCCTTATGTATCCTCGGACCCCTCCCTTGTCCTTAGCTGCTATAAGCTTCAAGTTGCCTCATTGTTTTTGGAATCCCATAGCTATGTGGGTTCCCCGCACACACAGCTATTAAATTTGATTTTTCATATTAATCTGTCTCATGTCTATTTGATTCTAAGTCCAGCTGGAAAGACCATAGGGTGGAAGAAGAAGGTCTTCCCAACAACATTTATGGATTTGTTCCCAAATGGAATATCTTGATGAATTACATATCTCATTTTCCCTTAAAACTATCCAAATATAAAATGGAATGATGCCATCGAAACATTTCAATTTAATTTTAGGCATGGTACAAGATTATATTAGAGCATAGATCCTTATTAAGGAACAAATTGTATCTTTGGTAGAAAGTGATTATTTTGAATTTATGCTATTCAATTATTTGTTATGAACAATTGCTTACTATCATTAATGTTTACAAAAGTTTACAAGCATTTTTGAGGGATTGAAAATATAAACAATTTAGATAAAAAATTTAATTGAAAGAAACTACATGGGAAATACATAACAAAAGTTGGCATTCCATTATGGGGCAAGGATATTAGAACAAGGAAATGAAAATGTTTGCAATTCTATAAAGAACCTTCAGGTAAAAATAACAAATTCTCTGTTTATAAGGGTTTATATGATTAAATTGGGTCCATTTGGAAAATCTGGGATAATTCCCTTATTTTATGGTTCATAACCTTAATTATATTTGCAAACCCTTTTGCCCCAGAAGGCAGTATATTCACAAATTACAGGGATTAGGGTATGGCCATCTTTGGGAAACCATTCTATCTACCACAAGAGAGATGACTAGAAATGGAGTTGCAAAGCTAAAGGGCATGAATAGTTTTAGGCTTCTTGGTGCCCGTTAGGAAGCGCTATACTAATGCATATTGCTCCTTACCAACGGTTGAGAGGATATGTTTTACCATGTGCTTACCAGCAATGATAATCATTATTTTTCAATCGCTACTGATTTGATGGTAAAAAATCCTGAGTCTTTGCTTTTTTTAAAAAAAATATTTTTATTAACATATAATGTATTATTTGCCCCAGGGGTACAGGTCTGTGAATCATGAGGCTTACACATTTCACAGCACTCGCCATAGCACATAGCCTAGCCAGTGTTCATCACCCCACCACCCTATCCCTACCTCCCAACCTCCCAGCAACCCATAGTTTGTCTTATGAAATTAAGAGTCTCTTATGCTTTGTCTCACTCCCAATCCCATCTCTGAGTCTTTGCTTTAATTTGTTCATTCAACCACTGCGATAAAGTGGCTACTTTTCCATATATTTGATAGATAAATACTTACTTTCATTTGTGAAATTGTCTATTCATTTTCTTTATCCATTTATTGATTGGGTTTTTGAGTATTTTTAATAGATGTGTATAGACTTAAGAATGTATATTCACCTTTAATGTGTATAGCTTATAAAAAAAACTTAAAAATTTGACATACAGAGAAATACTCAAAAATTAAAATTCACTTATGATCCCATTGTCTAGGGATATATGGTATATATACATGTAGTCTTCATATGTGTACATTATCCAAACAGTTGATATCACACTATTTATGTAAATTAGCATTTGGCAAATGAAATAATAACAATAATTTCTTATGGGAATTTTTTTAGGGAAAATTTATTCATAAACATATCAGTTGCTTAGTACCATATCATGTGGATGTTATTGATTTGGGAAACAAAGGCAGAAGAAAAATTATTAAATTTCCTTACTACTGATAGCCCATTGACAAGTCCTTGAACAGGCAGAGTGACATTCCCCTAGGGACTCCACTGCCTGGATGTTGACACGTTGCTAAGGGCAAAAGTTAATCTTAGCCTGACCCCCAGGATCCTAGAAGTCTACTTTAGCATATCAAAATTCCTTTGGAAACTTTATCCCCCACCCCCCCCACCCCCGCCACCAAGATACTTCTGAAGGGTCTCATTAAGGGACAGGCCGGGCTAGGTATGGAGAGCTAGGTAGGGGACTATGTGATCAGGCTCACAGAAATCCCAGAAATGCTGAGACGTAACAGAACCAGACCATCCAGCCCCGGGAGTCAGAGGTGGGGTCTTTTTATGGCAGTCACATTGTGACCAACAAAGAACAAGCAGACCTCGAAGAAGAAGTAAGCCATTAAAGATGTTATTACCAGCCCTTAACTCAACCCAAAACATCACAAGAATGATAAGGTCACAAGCTCCCTGGTCGGTTCTACACCAAAGACTGTCAGTGGAGGCCCAGGTTGGCAACCCTCTCACTTCCAGGAGCTTTTTCTGTATCCTTGCTTCATAAAACTCCATCTCTTTACTCACTCTCCTTTGTCTACAGGATTGATTCTTTGACTCCTTGAGATAAGAACCTTGCTCTCCCTCTTCATTATAAATGGAAATATTACCCACTTGCCATATATAAGGCAAAGTTTTCAGTTTTGCCTTTGGATTTGGGTTGGTGTTTCTTTTTTATATTCAGATGTTTTATCTATTTTTAAAGTTCCTGTTTTACCACTTTGCAGTTTCTTGCATTGCATCTAAGCATTGAAAGTTCCCCCAAATGTAAGATAAATATTCACTACTTTTTCTAAAAATATATAATTTAAAAGTATTTCATACTTAGATTCCTCTGGAAATTATACTTGCTCATATTATGAGGTGAAGTTTTTAATTTATTCCTTTCTCTCAACTCCATTCCAATAACTGAAGAGTCTCATTACCATTTGAAAATGTTTTTTTCTTTATGTTAACTGATGATACTTCTTTATATAGTATACTGACATATATATTACTGTGTATTTTTTGGCTATATATTCCATCCCACAGAAGTGTTGATTCTTATGCCATTTCTATACTGCCCTGTAAATCTTTATAATATGCTTTGATATCTGCAAATATATAAAATTAAAAATATTAGAAATTTCTGTTGAATTATCTTTCCAGTTTATCTTCAGAATTATTCTAAAATTTCTCTTAACAAATTATATAGCTATTTTGATTGGGTTTATATCAAATACATACTGTCTCTTCAGGAGGAATTGATTTATAATATTCATGTTTTTGTCCAAAATCATGGCATGACTTCATGTATGCAGGTTTTTAAAAATTTACTCCTTAAAGTTTATATTTTCTCATGTAGATAACCATACTCGTAAAGATCATTCTTAATACTATTCATACTATTTTTTTTTTCTCTAACATTTGCCACATTTTTATTATAATATATATACTCTTGCCTTCCAATACACCAAATGCCCAAAGTCTTGAGCTTCTCCCATCTTTTGGAAGGCACCACCAACAGTCATATTTTTTTTTTTTTAATTTTTTATTTTTTATAAACATATATTTTTATCCCCAGGGGTACAGGTCTGTGAATCACCAGGTTTACACACTTCACAGCACTATTCATACTATTAATTGGGTATTCCTCCTATTGTCTATAACTTACCTATTTCTATACACAGGAGCATTATTAATTTTTGAGCTTTTGATTTAATGTCCAACTGAAAACTTATTTATGGTAGCTTTTCAATTTAAAAAATCATTTCTGGCTGTATAACCACATAATTTGTAATAATGATACAGTTTTCTTCCTGTCCACTGACACTTTTTGTTTCTGTTTTAATAGATTGACTAGAACTTCCAAAGCAATGTTCATGTTAAGTGGTAATGGTGATAGTATTTTGCCTTCTTGATATTAATGGGTAGAACCCTACTATTTCACTATTAAGAATCTTGTTACTCTTCTGTCTGACATAACTACTTTAATTTTTACTTCCTTTGTGAGAATTGGAATTTCTTTTTTTTTAATAGAGATTTTATTTAACTGGGAGAGAGAGAGAATGCATGTGGGGGGAGAAGCAGAAGGGGAGGGAAAGAGACAAGCAGACTTCATGCCAAGCACGGAGTCCAACACAGGGCCCTTCCCACCACTCTGAGATCACCACAGGAGCTGAAAGCAAGAGTCAGTCCCTCAACCAGCTGAGCCACCCAGGCACCCTGAGAATTGGAGATTCTTGCATTTGTTTTCCTCTTCTTTCTAGTGAAAGAAGCTAGTGAAGTAGTGAAAATAGTGAAAAGCTAGTGAAATAGGTCCAGTGATCTCTTTTCCATAGTTCCTATATAGGAGAAAGTCTTTGAAAATACAACCTGGGGTTATATAATTCATTTTTGCATTTTAACTTTTATTTTTGTTTGGTTTTCAACAATATCATTGTCTTATTTTAAACTAAATACACAATTAATTTTGTAATTAGACTAAAAGCAATTACTTAAAGTATATATTTATAGGGGCGCCTGGGTGGCTCAGTCATTAAGCATCTGCCTTCTGCTCAGTGCATGATCACAGGGTACTGGGATCGAGCCCCCCATCGGGCCCCCTGCTTGGCGGGAAGGCTGCTTCTCCCTCTCTCACTCCCTCTGCTTGTGTTCCCTCTATATGTCTCTCTGTCAAATAAATAAATAAAATCTTTTTAAAAAAGTATATATTTATAGTTATTTAGAGTATATATTTATACAGCAGCCTGTTCCTTCAATTTTTTCCAAAATTACCATGAATCTTAATTGCTTATCTCTTGATATTTTCTCTCTTTTTTTTTTCCTCATATACATTTGCAAGTACTTTTATTTGGGAAGACCTTCCAATATTTTATTCATGAAAAGTACCAAGTTGGCATAATTCCTGAGTGATACCTTGCTTGCAGATGTATTCACACATGAACAACACTTTTTCTGAGTAAAACTGTTTCAGATTTTGCTTCCATATTCTTCAGGGGTTTGGTGTTGCGGGAGGAGCCTGGGGTCAACCTAAATCAGTCTTTTGTAAGCTTTTCTTCTTCCTTTGTGTTACCTTAATGGATATTCATGAGATTCTTTCTCTGGGAGTGAAGTGTAGAAATTCCACTAAGAAAAAAATAATACACTAAGATAAGCGTAGGTATGGAATTAATTTTATTTATTTTCTTTAATACATTTTGAGGACTCTCCATTGTCAGGAAAAAGCTTTGTCTATAGGTGGAAAGCTTTGCGTCATATTTTTGCTTATTAGCTTTGTTCCCTCTGTTTTATTCTTTTTTTCAACTACAGTTTGCATCTTTGGAATATGTCTTCTACATTGATCACATATTTATTGTAGAATTTTTGTCATTTAATCCCTTTCCTTTATGATCTAGAAAAAGTTGTTCAAGTTTCTCATACTCTTGGTCATTCTTCAGGTTTAGAAGCTCACATTTATTACATATTTACTAGATGTTTAGTATTCTATATGTGGTATCTTGTTTAATTCTCCCAGTTCTCTCTCCGTGCGTGAAGTTCAGTTATCATCTCTATTTTGACAAATGACATGACTGATGCTGAGGGAATTTAAGTCATTTGCACATATTCATGGAGATGGTACATTTCAACCCCAGAGTCAATGTCCCCAAGCAATTCATCATCTGGTTTCTCCAGAGGGAGTCAGGCATTCATTTTCTTCATTGTAGTTTTTCATTTGGCAATTGTGGTTTCCATCTTTTTCCTTATTTCAGATTATCCCTAATTTCTAATGTTTGATCTGCTTCACTAGGAGCGTTTTCTTCCAGTCTTGCAAAGAATATGAATCAGATTATATTTAGAAACAGTAGCTTTGTTATGTCCTCTCCTTTTAGCAAGAAACATTATTTTTAAAAAGTTTTATGAAGCCATTACTGAATTAAATAAATGTCAAAGAAATTAGCTTTTATGTTACAAATTAACTGCTATAGGATGCCTAATATATGAGTACTTTCTTTTAAAATAGAAAGGGAGAGCCTGGGTGGCCCAGTTGGTAAGCGTCTGACTCTTGATCTCAGTAAGCAACTCAGGTCTTGATCTCAGGGTTGTGAGTTCAAATCCCATGTTGGGCTCCATGCTGTTTGTGGAGCTTACTTTAAAAATATAAATAAAGATATAAATGTATGTAATTATCTACCTCTCTGGTAATGAGATCTTGGCATTTCCATCTATTTATACATATTGTACACCTACCAGCATACCCCTGGAAGTGGGGGAAAAAAACATTTTAGCCAGAATGTAACAGGATAATTGTGCTTTTTCAATTTTCTAGGAATTTGGGCTAAAATCCTAAAGCTTAGAACAATAGTGCTAGATACATTCATGTGGGACATACTAAAAACTAGTGAAATGGTTCTAGTGACCTCTTCTCCATTGTTACTAAATAGGGGAAATATAAAACATTTTAAATGGAATTGTTGAAGGAAATTTTTAGGAATACCAACTAGAATGACTTTAAAAATTTCCCTCTAAACTTGAGTTGGAAGAGGGTTTCTTAAGAAACCACTGGTACAGGGATGCGTGGGTAGCTCAGTCAGTTAAGCATCTGCCTGTGGCTCAGGCCATGATCCCAGTGTCCTGGGATCAAGTTCCACATCAGGCTCCTTGCTCAGCGGAGAATCTGTTTCTCCCTCTCTCTTTTCCTGCTGTTCCCCTTGTTGGTGTGTGATCTCTCTCACACACACACAAATAAATAAAATCTTTTAAAAAAAAAAACCCACTTGTACAGATTTAGTATGACTATAAAAGGAGACTGGCATTACATCCTCTGGATAGAAACTTCCCGAACTGCAGAAATTTGTATGTCCAAATCATGTTCCCACTCAGATGGGGTGCAGTGGAACAGCTCTTGGAGAAATGGGACATTGTCTTCTGGAGTTCTGGGGGAATAAAGGAACGTGGAAGTCAGGAGTGGAGTTAGTAGCTCCAAATGGCCATGCAAGGAGAAAGAGAGATCAGCAGGTGGTCAGACTGCAGTTGTATCTTTTGGTGTGTCCAAAAGATACATGTCCAAATGTGTCCAAAGATACACGTCCAAAATGAGTGATTTTCCTTTGGGCCAACTGGACAGCGCAGAAGATAGTCAGCTTGAGTCATGGAGGTCTGGTCCCTCAGGATGGTCCCATCCTGAGGTCTGGATGGGACCATGCCCAAGAAAGCTGCTTAATGGAAAGGACCAAATCAGGGAGAAGCTATGGGTGTACTTCTCTCCCAGGAGCTTAGAGGGTGTTGCAAGAAGCCATCCAGAGAATGCTAGAATCCATTATGACGATCAGTGGGTGGTGCTCTGCTGAATGGACCCCACAAAGAAGATGGCAAGTGGCCACATATTATGAAATGTAGTCCTAGAGCTGAAATTTATAAATATACCAGCCAATATTAGACTTGTCCTTCCTCCTCCTCTAATTCTCCTAGTCCTTTAAACCCCGGAGGAGTCTGTTACCCATTGCTATATAACAAGTAATCCTCAAATATAATGTCTTAGATATAATAAAAATTATTTTTTTTTCACAGTTTTTGCGGGTCAGCAATTGAAAAGTGGCTTAGGTAGGTAGTTCTGCTAAAAATCTTCCATTAAGTTGCCTTCCAGATGTTGGCTGGGGATGTAACCCTCTAAAGGCATGACTGAGGCTGATGGATTCACTTCTAAGGTGGCCTACTCCCTTGGCAGTTGGTAGGAAGCTTCAGAGATTTGCTGCCTTTTGGAAAGGAGGGTTTGTTTAAGAACCTCTTCATTGGGCTCCTCAAGGGTCTTCACGACATGGCAGCTGGTTTTCTAATAGAATGTTATCTAATAGAACAGGGAGGATTGCCACAGTGTCTTCTGTGTCTAATTCACAAATAGCACCCTGTCACTTCTGAAACTTGCTGTTACACAGGTCAGCCCTGTTCATTGAGGGGCGGGACTACAACAATAGGGTGAATACTAAGGGATGCAAATTATTTGAGGTCATGTTAAGGTTGGCCACCCTAGCAAGAGTGGTGGAGTTGAGGGAAGAGGGATAGAGGAGACCAGACATTTGCTGCTCAACCCCTCTTCTCCATGGAAGCTCCCAGAGCCTAATTCAGGAGGAGTGGGAAGTGCTTTCAGACTTAAGGCTGAAAGTGAGTCATAGTTACTAAATGTAGAACACTTGTAAGTCCCAGTTTGCCTGGGAGAGTCCCTGTTTACTCCTGCACTCCTGGCGTCCAGTCTGACTTTATATTTTTCCTGAATATTTGACTTTTAATGAAGTATTAATATTAATAGTTACATTAAAATATGTCAGGGTAGCTTTGGCAGATCTGCAATTTATATCCCAGCTAGTCGTATGTGAGATGTGGTGTGGTGAACAGTGCTAGCCCATTTCTCATCCTCTGCCCTTTCTTTCTAAAGATAGCATGCAAATTATTTGCAGGATGGAAGGTAGTGTGTGACACATGGTGTTGTTCTAGTCTCAAATGGGAATGGGAGAAGTAATGGACTCAGTTGTCCTATAGTCTGTGCTAAGAACTGCAAAATTCATGAAGGTACTGAATCCTCACTTGTTTGGGTCAGTGGGAAACATGGGAGATTAGAGGTTGTGTCCAAGAAATAGAGGAGGGAAACCGGCTAGGTGGCCATGCCATAGTCTGTGCAGAGAGTAATCCAACTGTGTTTCCATTGTGGCTTCTCAGGTTTCTGTTTGTTTGGTTGGTTGGTTGGTTGTTGGTTGTTTCAGAAGTGGGAGGGACAGTGGGAGAGGGGAAGAAAGAATTCTAAGCAGGCTCCACAGCCATCTCCGAGCCCTACTGGGGCTTGATCTCAGGCCTCTGAGGTCATGACCTGAGCTCAAATCAAGATCTGGATGACTAACTGCGCCACACAGGCATGCAGGTGGCTTTTCAGTTTCATAAGATACAATTGGACAATTAGTTATTTTACTGTTTTTATGTGAAATTTTTTGCAATATTCCTTTCCTGTAGCTATGAGCTCCAAAAAAGTGGAAGTGCATATTTAATGAATATTTGAATGCTAAAATATTTAAGTGCTCAATTTTTATCTCTCACGAAAACTGGTGATAAAAACAAAATATTCATCAGTATTTCCCATTCCCTCATTGGGGTCATAGTGGTATGAGAGATCATGTGAAAATCAGAACTCACAAATCTCCTGAAGAAGTATCAGAAACCACTTCAAATGTTACTTGTCATTTAAGAAGACTGTTCAGAGGATGACGGTTTCCTACTAACACATGCAGCTGTAAAAGGTGTGTTTACAGGTTACTCATTGAAACGTGACTTATCTTTCAGAATGAGATCACTGTTCTAAATTAATTTTTTTAAACTTAAAAATATGCATGCAGATAAAATAAAACAGAAGCTCAGTAGCTCATAATGTATTGGCTCCACTGGCAGAAGAGGATCTTTGCAGACAGTTCAAAGATTTGAATTTCATATCAGTATCATCAGATATTTCAGATTAAAAATGAGTTTATTTCAGTAATAGTACCATTTTTAAGAAACCAAATTTATGGAATGAAGGCAAGGCTTTAGGAAGATCATTGTGTCAAAGATGAAATACCTGACATTTTGGGGAATGCTATTTTAAAAGTTCAAGTTAAAAGTTCAAACTGAGGGGCGCCTGGGTGGCTCAGTCAGTTGTGTCTGCCTTTGGCTCAGGTCATGATCTTAGGGTCCTGGGATTGAGCCCCACATTGGGCTCCCTGCTCGGCGGGCACCCTGCTTCTCCCTCTGCCTCCTGTCTTCCCCCCCACCCCTGCCCCGGACAGCTTGTGTGCTCATCCGCTCCCTCTCTCAAATAAATCAATAAAATCTTAAAAAAAAGAAAAGCTCAAAACTGAAGGGATGCCTGGCTGGCTCAGTTGGTAGAGCATGTGACTTGTGATGTCAGGATCTTGAGTTCAAGATCCATGTTGAGAGTAAAGTTGACTTAAAAAAATAAAAATAATTTTTAAAAGATTCAATACTGAAGAAATAACATTTTGTTTTGTAATTTAC
>NC_081575.1:8864385-8982509 GCF_022355385.1 Mustela nigripes
CAAGCCCAGCATAATGGGAAAAACAATGTTTTCCCAAAAAAAAAATAAAAATAAAAAAGATACAGAGCAGGAATATATGTGGAACTGGTGGTAATGTATACATAAGTCATAATTACACCCATAAAAGCAATAGTCTACCAATTCAAATAGAAGCTGTGGTTTTTAAAATTTTTTTTAAAAAAATAGCATTACATATATACAAATTATTTCCATTATGTTTTTGTGAAAATACTTACATTTTGTAATAGTAACAGAAAACATCAGCATGATTGTGCAGGCATATTTGATATCTGTGATCAATCTGATTTTAGGAATGAATTTTGGGGGTGCCTGGGTGGCATGCTCGGTTAAGCATCTGCCTTTTGGTTTCGGCTCAGGTTGTGATCTCAGGGTCCAGAGACTGAGCCCCATGTAAGGCTCCGGGCTCAGTGCAGAGTCTGCTTAGAGTTTCTCTCTCCTCCTTCTGCCTCCACCCCCCCCCCATTAAAGAAAAAAAATGATTGGATTTTTGAAGAACTATTGAGAAAGCAGCCTAAGAGACCTCTGTTATTTAATTTTTTTTCTCCATGGAGGTCTTCTAAATTTTGGCTCCATTTTACTGAAAATCAATAGATAGACTTATATTCTATACCAGAATTTCATCAGGTGGCTCTGTAGTACGTCAGTATAGCTAAGCTGAACTCCTTTTCCCAAAATTCCTTTCCTGGTATGTTTTTGCCTGGGTTGGGCCATCAGAGACATTGTGCATGGGTCTGTGGGTGGAGGAAAGGCAGCAGGGATTAGGTCGTTCACCTGTGCGTGGCTGAGGCCGGTGCCTTTTTAGCTCACAGGCCTTTTCACTCACCTGCCGATTCGCGTCCTTTGTATGGGACAGCGGCCTGGCCACCGCCTGTTCCTTCTTCCTTTCCGTCTTGCTTCAGCTCCTTTCACTCTCAGATGAGGTGAGCGTTAATCGTCATGACAAAGGGCAGCAGCTTTCCCTGAAGAACACCCATTTTATCAAGGTAGGAGGCAATGAAAACCCGCGCGGTTCCAGTCCCATGTTTGTGGGTTCCTGCCCAAGCTCCGGGGCTGCGGCTCGTGTCTGTAGGTTTCAGCGGGTTCGTGCTCTCCCCCACTTTCCCTCCATCTCCCCCTGCCAGCCTGTCTTTCCTGGAGATCCTCTGTTCCAAACTAAGACCTGAACGCAGCAGCATTACAATGACTGCTTGCTTACATTTGCCTAAGGTCAAGTGCCTGTAATAAGTCCTTTTGATGCATATGGACGTGTACACGTATGTGTGTGTATACACCACATGTTTGAGTCCTTGTTACCTTCATGCTTCAATTCCTCTCCTCTTCCCTGGTTTTGGATTTCTGTTCATATTTATTTCCTTAGTGATGCTTGGGTCTTATTTTTATATATTGTTTTTGTAAGCTGTTTGGGATTTTTATAGGATACCTGTGGTTCTCCACTGGGGCCATTTTGTGCCCCCAGGACAATTGGAAACACATGGAGAAATTTGTGTGTGAAGGGTGCTACTACTATTAATGGGTAGAGAGCTGGTGTGCTGTTGAACTTCCTACAACGCATAGGACGACACCCCTAGAGTGAAGAATTTTCCAGTGTAGAAGGTCAGTATTACTGAGGTTAAGAAACCCTTGTGCAGAATGTAATATAACTCGAATTGTGAGATTTTACAAGTACTTGGTGATGAAATGTTGGATAGCACTTCGTGCATATCAAAAATTCTTGCTGTATTATCTATTTTTTTTGTAGATTAAAAAAACAATTGGGAAACAACCAAGGCTCACAAAGTCCCGCCATTTCCTTCAGCCTTTAAATCATTTGGGTTGTATTTTGAATCCTCTAATTCTTTAAACTTAGAACTTCAGAAAGCCTAGAAAACTAATTAGCTTCTATTCAGGAAGGTTCCTGAGTTGTTTGCTTTTTGAATCCTGCCTGTAACCTGGTGAAAAGGTCTAGTCCCAGCATAGATTCTATTCAGAGACAAAAAGCTGCCATAGAGCTCAGTCCGCTTTATAATGTAGTTCTAGAATTTTTTTTAAAGATTTTTATTTATTTGACAGACAGATCACAAGTAGGCAGGCAGAGGGAGAGAGAGAGAGAGAGAGAGAGGAGGAGGCAGGCTTCCCGCTGAGCAGAAAGTTCGATGTGGGGCTCGATCCCAGGACCCTGGGATCATGACCTAAGCCGAAGGCAGAGGCTTTAACCACTGAGTCACCCAGATGCCCCTAGTTCTAGAATTGTAACATTCTTGCCTGGTTACAAGAGTTATTGTTGATTACACTAGGTTGGATAAGGGTAGTATTACCTCCTTGAGTTCAATTAATACACGTGATCGAAAGGAAGGCCAAAAGGGAGGAAGGAAGAGAGGGAACGAAAACAGGAAAAGAACACCAGTGTGGCATAACTTGCCCCTTCAAATGAGTCACATTTCTAGGGCAATTGCCTCAGATGTGCAGCCACTAAGTTCTTCAGCCTCAGTTGTACTCAAAGCAGGGGGAAAGGATCCTCCGTGTTCTGTAATCACTCCTCTTCCCATTAGCACAGCTCTATTCCAAAGTGTGATGCAGATGTGTGCTGGACTCTCCCTAACCTGTAAGATACACACTGAGAACTCCATGGCTTCTGGAAGTTTTCCTGTTCTTCGGGGGCCCTAGGTTCTCATGGTCACCTCTGGCTCTGAGATCCTTTTTCTCCTGAATTGTCGCATTCATTGACCATTTCCTCACCCCTTCTGTACTAGTCCACCTCAGCAATTGATCTAGTCCCGTGTGCAACTCAAACCTTTCCTTCTCCACGTGTCCAGTCGACTCCCCTAACATGTTAAGTGCGACAGTAAACACAGTATATTTGAAAGCTGTACAGAAAGCTTGAGAAGGGAGGTGCCATAGCAGCGATGTGGCTGAGCTATTGAGATGCTTTTAAAGTGCCCCCCAGTGATTGTAATGAATGGTCAAAATTGAGAATTCTAGCTTAAAAGTAATCCTGGTATGGTCTCTTAAGCACCCCCCCCCCACCTTGGTACATGCACTGTATGCAGCTCGAATCACATTTCAGTATGTAAACTAAATGAGAGCTGGTTTTTGGTTTTGTTCACTGCTTCCCAATATCTAAAACAGGGCCCCATTACATACTGATGCTGAATACTATTTGTTGAATAAATGAATGGAAATCAGTCAGTTGGTATAGGCAAAGCAAAAGAATCAAGGATATTTTCAATCTGAGAGCAGATAAAATGGGATGTTATTTTCTATTTACACTGACCGACTCCAGCTTTAACACATCTCCAAAGTGATTAGAGCAGAAATTCTAAAATTAAAATGTGAGACTTCGGGGAGGGGTCTTTGAGCTTCTGAAATTGCCCACAAAATTTTGCTCTTGTGTCCTGTTTTGTTTGTTTCAAAAGTTCGAAAACTTTCCATATATTCTCCAAGTGGCCCAGCGACCCAGAACAGTTAAGAATCACTGTCAGGGGATGTGGTGCCCCCCCCCCCCCCCCCACTTTTTAAGAGAAGTTTTCTTGGTAAAGATTTTCCCAGGGTTCCTTTAAAAAGGCAACTTGCCTTGCACATATAAAATGGGATTTAGCAGGTAAAAATCTATACATTTCGTACACCTTCTCAGTAACCCCCATTCATTGACTAATACGATGTTCACTTGTGCTTACAAAGTGGGGAGGTGAAAATTGTAAAAGGAAGGGAAGGAAAGTTTGAAGTAGCCTGAAGTTTTTGTAGTTTCATAGTTGATTCTCCCAATTTCAGACAGATTAGGCCACTTATAGGAGCCAGGGTTTAAAAGGCTTCTGACTCACCATAGGCGTGATTGATTCTGCCAATGTGCCGATTCCCCTGCTCTGTCCAATTATCTGATTGAAAGCACCAGTTGCTTGCAAGTGCTGAGCAAATAGTCTTTTATTTGCTAGAAGCTGCCACAGGTAAGGTAGATTTCAGCTGGAAGAGGTTGCGTAATGTCTTGTGATTATTCCTCACAGCTTTGGGGAATAGTCTGAGGTCTTTTTGTGAATTGGTGAAGTCCTGGTATTTTCAGATTGGTTTCCTTAGTTAAAATTTAGGTTTTGTGTGATAATCATTCAGTACATCAAAATGACCCATCTAACAAATAATTGTTGATTTTTATAATTTGTAACCTATTGCAAACCATTTGTATGTAATAATCAGCTCTGTAAAGATAATATGTGGTTAAAAGTCACTATAGAAATGAAAAACAATAAACATACTTATATTAGCATTCTTGGTTAAATTTTGAATCATGCTGATTTTTTTTTTAAACCATGTTAGTCACTTTATTTTTAGATACTTTTTTTTTTTTTTTTTACATAAACTGATGTTATACGAGAACAATTTTGTGCTATTTATATTTAATTTCAGGTAGAATTTGAGGTATACAATAGTACTAGTAAAAATTTAGAAGTTTTTGTTTGTTTTTTTTTTTTGAGCTAAATCTTGTCCCCTTAAACCTATACATGAAACTATTGTAGATTTTAGAATATCTGTCAGGTTCTCCTCACTGTGAATTTAAATTTGATGAGCACATTCCAACTTTTAAATAGGACGCTGGAGTATTATAATTTAATAGCAGTTTTGCATCTGTCTCAATTTGTACTAATCTTCCATAACTTGTGACATTCTGTAGATTTACTGACCCAGAGGTCTTGAATATAATCTCACATCAAACAGAATCATCTTTATCATCCACTGTCAGTGGTTTTGTGTGAAAAATAAATGCTTTTCTACCTGAGAGGTAATGATATATTTAATCTTGGCAAAAGCTGGTGGTACTCTTGTTTCAAGTTTTCAGAGTGCAATTCAGAGCTTATCATTCTGCATTCCCAATATTTTAAAAGTAAATATTAATTAGGTATAAGAAGATGGGCTTAGAGTAATAGATGAGATATTTGCCATGTCCTATAAAATGGATTATTTTTATTATTGTTTTAGATTAGATTTTTTTAAAGTAAGATCTACCTCCAGTGTGGGGCTCAGGCTCACAACCCCAAGATTAAGAGCCCCACACTCTACTGACTGAGCCAGCCAAGAGCCCCTTGAAATCCTCTTAATAGCAGTATTTTCTTCCACTTACATTCTCCCCTGCACAAACAAAAGGGGACATACTGTGGAATCAAGCCTTATCAACTGGTTAAAGGCACATAAGTGATCACTGTGACCACCATGAGAACACAAACCTTTCACAGTCGAAGGGCTGCCAGGTGCTGTGGGCGCAGAACATAGAAACGGACAAGGATCTGAAGACAGGCCCAAGATGTAGTTGCCCATTGTCTCTTTCACTTGATAGCTGTAGCCTTGAACTATTTCCTTAACTTATTTGGACCTCAACTTCCCCATCTGTAGGATAAAAACAGTCAAGCAACTTCCAAAGTCAAAAACTGCTCTGAGGTGTGATATATGCATCAACATTTTTTTTTTTTTTTAACACTCCTCAGGTGATGCTTCTGCGTAGCCGGGGTTGAGAAACATAATAGAGCAGGTATCCACACATTATCCAAGGGTCAAAGCTGGTCAGCCTCCTATTTTTGTAAATAAGGTTCTATTGTGATACAGCCAGGCCCATTCATTTATGTATCGTCTGTGGTCGCTTTTGTGCCGTAACGGTGGCGTTGACTGGTTGTGACAGAGGCTATGTAACCCATAAAATCAAAAGTACTATCTGTTTTTTTGTGAAAAAGATTTAATACCCACCATCATGGAGGAATACAGAATCTGAAACCAGATAAGATTGGACTTAATTTTTTTTTTTTTGCCTCTTATTTACTGTGTGATATGGGGTAAGTCATGTCAAGTGTCTGCACCTTCAGTTTCCCCATGTACGGTAGGTATGGCAAAGGTATCTGCTACATTATACAGGAGATAATGTACTGAGAGCACATCAGCTGAGTCGGGCACATAATAAATGCTCATTGAATATTTTTCATCTCCTCCCTCACCCCCTGCGTGTGCACACATGCGCACACACAGTACATGCACAGTTAGTATCTAGCTGGAGGCTAGCTGCCAAAACACAATGACTGTGTCCTGAATCTTGCTGCGCTCTCGGTTTAGCACTGTTTCCTCCTCACCTTACTTTCTAGTAAGTTGGGCCCACAGAAACGGTGAGCATAGTCGCTACAGATTTGTAGTTGGGGTGTGGGGGAGAAGAGCCCTTTCTGAAAACTGAAATATTTCCTTGCTGTGCTATTTAAATGAGTAAAGCTCCAAGCCCAGAATGGGCTTGCTTTTGATAAACATGGATTGAACTACTACTGTATGTCTAGTATGAGGTTGAGTTGCTGAGACTATGGTTATGGACAATAATACATGGTCATTCCCTGACGTGCCTTATCCCATAATGGGAGAGACAAATAGACTGTCAATTACAAAACCATGTGATCCGTGTGAACACAGGTGGTAGTAAACATGAAGTGCTGTTGGGCAAAGGGATGGAGAGCTAAGCTAAGTCTTCGTGGCGGGGGGCGGGGGGGTTGGCATGATTTCCTGTGGGGAAATATCTGGGCTGGGTATTAGAGGATGGAGAGTGAATCGGGCCAAGAACAGTGTTGTTCCAGGGAGGATAAAAGGCTTGCATAAGGAAAGGTCCAGAGGAAAGAGTAAGATTTAGTTAGGATCTGCAAGATTTGAGAACAGGCAGACTAGGGGGTTTAGGGTAGTGGTGGAGAGAGATGACATAGGTATCAGCAGTTTTCTGTGCAGTTTCCCACAGTAATGAAGGTTCAAATCCTCATTAATTTAATTATTGGCTAAACATTAGCTATTATCTGAAAGCCCTCTCTTCTAATTCTGTACCAAATTGTCTAATCTGTGCAATTTATTCTAAGATCAAGAAAAATGTACATAGATAAAATGCAACTCGTGATTTTCTCATTTGCAAGTATTTTTCCCAAATTTCTACTTTTTCTTCCTTTTTCTGTCTCTGTGAAAGTCTTGCCTTTATCCAGTTGCTCATATCGGAAACATGGAACCTCTCTCATTTCTCACCCTGGCATCTATTCAGTCATCAGTAACCAAGCCTTGTGGTTTTTTGCAGCCTAATTACCACTAGTTTTCCTAGTCTCACCCTCCCAGTTGGGAGATGTCCTCAAAAGGACTGGTTGTTGACCTGCACCCGCCTCCTCTGTTCTTGGAATATACTAGAATGTGCTGGCTTTCCCCACTCCCTGAAGGTGTCCCAAGGACATAGCCTTGTGATAGTCATATGGCATTGAGACCCTCTGGAAAGTAAGCAGGACTGAACCCCATTAAGGCCTCTAGAAAACATTTGAGATTTGACAGGACAGTGCTGAGGTCTACCTGTCTACCTAGGTGGGGCCTGTTTCAGATTTCACCCTGGAAGCTCCTCAAGAACTTATGAACCAACAGTCCTTACTCCTACTACTTTAAGTAGGGTGTTCATGAGATGCCTGGGTGGTTAAGTGTTTGACTCTTTTTTTTTTTTAAGATTTTATTTATTTATTTGACAGAGATCACAAGTAGGCGGAGAGGCAGGCAGAGAGAGAGGGGGAATCACGCTCCCTACTGAGCAGAGAGTCTGATGTGGGGCTCAAACCCAGGACCCTGGGATCATGACCTGAGCCGAAGGCAGAGACTTTAACCCACTGAGCCACCCAGGTGCCCCTCCACCACATTTTACTTAGAGAAATTCAACCTACAATGACCACTGATCATTCGTTAAAAAGTTACAGGGCTTTACAGATGAGCTATCTGGAGAAGAGTAAGTTTACTCAAAAATGGGGTTTAGTAAAGGCAGGTCATTTTACAACATGCTTTGAACCGAAAGAGAGATGGGAACTAACAAATGCCGAGTATCTCCTATGTACCAGGGTTTAAGACCATCATCTAATGTAATTGTTACCTTAAAGCTGTAATGTAGAGGCTGATTATGGTCGGTGATTTGTTGAAGTTAATACACGTAGGAAGCAGCAATGCCAGAACTGAAAGCCAGAGCTTTCTCATTACCACGGTTGTACTGTAGACCACGGCAATGCTGGCAGAGGAGAGGTTATAACAAGGGGACCAGCACAGGAATCACGGAAATGTCTTGTTTATATAAAGCACTTCATACTTGTTACCCTGCTTTTGCACTAGCTTTTCATTAAGCAACCTTTTTATGGAATTCAGATTTGTGAGTCATCATGATAACCTTTAAAGGGGAATAACTAAAAGATGAATAATACATACTCTATATCCTTAAAGAGCTTATAGTCAAGTGGAAAATTGGACTTGTACAAAACTCCGTAGGAAATGGCATGCGGGGGTATGTGGGGGGTGCCTGGCTGGCTTACTCAGTAGAGCATGTGACCCTTGATCTCGGATTTGTGAGTTCGAGCCCCACGTTGGAGGTAGAGATTACCTTTAACAAATGGCACATTGGGGTGTCTGGGTGGCTCAGTGGGTTAAGCCTCTGCCTTTGGCTCAGGTCATGATCTCAGGGTCCTGGGAATGAGCCCTACATCAGGTTCTCTGCTCAGCAGGGAGCCTGGTTCCTCCTCTTTCTCTCTCTCCGTGATCTCTGTCAAATGAATAAATAAATAAAAATCTTTAAAAAAAATTTAAAAATGGCACATGGAATAAGTCACAAGGGCAGACTCTGAACCCAGGAAGGTTTCATTTCAAAATGTTATAACAGGAGTAAAGAAGTCCTCAGAATGAGTGAATGAATCCCGCATGAGACCCTTTTCTGATTGCCTATCTGTACCAAATATTATGCTAGGTTGGGGGGCTTAAATATATCCATGTTTCTGAGGAGGTCACAATTGTGGCATTGGACAAGTGTAAAAAAAACCCTTTGATGGTGGCAGGAAAAGGAGCTAGTAAGTGGGTTGTCTGTGGTCTCATGGCTAGTAAAGAGCTGAGCTGGGCTTCAAGTTCACATCTGACTGAGGGGTAAAAACCCATCAGCTGGTGAAACTACCAAGGACAAAGGAGAGAACAGTTAAGCAAAAAAGACTTAGGGAGCATGGAACCTCGGATTAAAGGACAGATGATAGAGGCATCACAGCAATGCTTAACACTGTATGCCAAGCTAGAAGATGAAGGCAATTGCAGAGGAAAGGGAAAGGCGTTCGGATGAGGTGTGCATATTTGTTGGATTACGATCCACAGCATATTCTGTCTTAAGCAAATTCTTATGTAGCACAGCAGCTCCCCCTATTCAAATGTACAAACTGTAGAAGAAGAAAGGAAATGATAGGTCTCTGTTTCTGAAGGATGTTTGCTCTAATGCAGGATAAAAGAAAACCGTCTACATAGGATAATTGCTCTGGGAAAGCCAGATGGCTTGAGCTGGAAAGAGTTTAAGTTTTCCAATGGAAGGAAAGAAGGCTGATCCCAAGGCCAGAAACTTGGAAGGTTTGTGACCTGTTGGGGTAATAACCTGTAATTCTATCATCTTGTCCTCTAGCTTTATCCTCCATAATATGTATCCAGGCAAGATATTTACAATTGTGCAAAAAACCTTAACTTTGTAGAGGTCAAATGAGTAGATGAGCAGAATTAAATTAGGTAGGAGATTAAGGGTTGAGACTATGGTGTACTAATGAAGATTGGAGTTTAAAATTAGATCATGTCCTGCGGGGCATTGAAAGAATAGGCCAGGTTCCCTAATTGAAAGTGCTATGTATAGCGGCCTATAGGCAGCAAACTACATTCCACAATGGATATGTTCGAATAGCTTTGCTCGTGCTAGGCAGTGATTGCCGAAACCTGTCTGGGAATGTAGTTCAGAGGTTCTAGCTCTTTAACAAAATGTCGAATAAGACTTTGAATGCAAACATAGTAACAGCTATTTAAAAGTAAGTTCAGACCAAGCTTTTCATTTTTTTTTTTTTTCCCAAGCTAACTTTTTCAACAGCATGTAGTCTTCGGATAAATTGTATTATATAACTTGATGTTCTATGTAGATTAGAATTAAGTTTGTTTTCTGATCTTCGAAGGTCAGTAAGATAGTAATATATTTGTAGTCTGAAGAAAAGTAGTTGGAGATATCTGACCTGCAGGCTGGGTGGGATAGGGCATCCTGATGGGAAATGCACTCTAGTCTGCCAAGAGAGGTTTGTGATGGAGAAATGGTTAGTGGGAAGGGAGGTTTTGCTGATTGAAGGGCTTGTAACACAGGTGAAGTCTTACGATGGCTGGTAATGCAAGTGTGGCCTTCACTAGGCTGTTTCTCTGGAATTGTCATGAGAATGAATAATGCTATCTTGCAACCACTATACTATTTAGGACTCTATTACCACACGACTCTGGTGGGAAATTCTCACAACATCTTGTTTGGAAATGTGAATGAAATGTAATTTGATTCTTGTTGATTCCTATGAGTCACCTGAAGAATGAGAATTTAGCGATTCATCACTTGCATACAACACCCTGTACTCACCATAACAAGTGCCCTCCTTCTCAACATATTTAGGTTACAGATAAGTCATGCTTGATGGGATTAATGAAATAGAATCACTTCTTTAGATGCAGCTATCCATTCTCACGTATGTGCTGGGACTCAGGAGCTCCACTCAGATTTTCACATATATGATGACATGTAACTATAACCTCATGAGAAGGTTTTAATTATCCTATTTGACAGACAAAGAAACTAGTTGAGGAAGTAAAGTCATTTGTTCAGGTTCACACAGTGGTTAAGTTAAAGGTGAACCTTGTTCTCTTCCATTTACTCTCTTAAAATCTCTAGGACTGCCTTGCCTTGAGACATTGCTAAATGTTAAATGAAGGCCAAATTGTACATTTAGGACCTATCAACCTAGCAGAAGGATGAAAAATTATTAAATTCAGAAAGTAGAAAGAAAATATCATTTGTTCATAGTACCTTTTATGTTTTATTGATTGAGATGGTTAATAATACTAAAGTTTCCAATATAGTGACCAAAAGTCAGAGAAGTCAGAGATAAGGATTACAGGCTGTCACATACTTATTTTGGTGTCCATATGGTCAGCATTTTCCAAATGCGTGTTTGTCCCAGTGTTATTCAGTTCATGTGGACATGAACTTAAAGAGTTTAAGAACAAAAAAATCACAATATGTATACATCTTACTCTATTTAATTTGCAGTCACTGTTCTAATATTCTGTTATCTTTTAGCCCCAACTCTGGATATCATGCCTTCAAACTGGCTTTCTATAACATAATCACAGCATAGATACATCATTAAATGTAGGCTGAATGAGAAACATTGAAGTGCATGCATAAGGGAATTGAATACAATCTATAAAAAAATTGCTTTTCTAAGAGGAAACAAGATGGGATCAAGAGGGAGACAAACCATAAGAGACTCTGAATCTCACAAAACAAACTGAGGATTGCCGAGGGGAGGGGGATGGGGAAAGGGTGGCTGGGTTATGGACATTGGGGAGGGTATGTGCTATGGTGAGTGCTGTGAGGTGTGTAAACCTGGCGATTCACAGGCCTGTACCCCGGGGGCTAATAATACATTATATGTTAATAAAAAATTTAAAAATTGCTTTTCTATTACCTGGATACTTTTAGATAATATATATCTTACATGAATTCTATAATTCTAAATAGACTAAATAAAAACAGTTTAAAAGAATTCTTTGCTTTTTGGGGCGCCTGGGTGGCTCAGTGGGTTAAGCCGCTGCCTTCGGCTCAGTTCATGATCTCAGGGTCCTGGGATTGAGTCCCGCATCGGGCTCTCTGCTCAGCAGGGAGCCTGCTTCCTCCTCTCTCTCTGCCTGCCTCTCTGCCTACTTGTGATCTCTCTCTGTCAAATAAATAAATAAAATCTTAAAAAAAAAAAAAGAATTCTTTGCTTTTCAAGTAGAATTTATCATTTTATGTACATGAAAAGTAAAATCTTAAAAAGCCCTCTTCACCCAATGTGGAGCTCAAACTCACAACCCAAGATCTAGAGTCACATGCTCCACTGACCAGGTTAGCCAGGCACCCCAGGATTGATCATTTTAACTTGCCTATTTTAAAGCATATAGGTTACTAACTGAGATTTGGTGAAAAATATTTCTGTAATAAAATAAGTGTAGGAGATGGTCAGTTACTCTATACTATGGCACATGGGTCATATCCAGCCCTCTACCTGTTTTTATAAAGTTTTATTGAAACACCAACAATATCTCTTCTAATATTTTATATGGCTCCCTTGAACTAAAAATGGAAAGTTAAGTAGATACAACAGAGACCATGTGGCCTGCACAATCTAAAATATTTACTATCTGACCATTACAGAAAAGTGTGCTAACCCATTGTTTGAACATAGAAGTCTTAATTGTTCAAAGATCCTTTAATTATCTAGTGTACCTTGTAAGTTTCTCATAAGATGATATCTTTACATATTTTCCACACTTTTTGTTCATAATATTGTTTTGACTTCAGTCCTTGGTATTAGTGTCCTGCTGTGTGATTTCAGAAGTACTGTTGACTGATTGGAAAAGACTAACATACACATTCATAGTTCACTTAATTTCCAGATTAATTTAGCCAAGGGCATGGAATCATAAGAGACCTAACATCCAACAGTACAGCATCCCTCAGATGCTGTACAGCATCAGGAGACTTCCTGACGAACAGCACCCAGTTGATGATGACAATGCAAGAGGTAAAGACTTCTACGTGAGAGAAGCTTAATTTTAAGTTTTCCACAGTTCTATTATATTCAGGGCTCATGTCCATATTGAAGAAAAATATCCATATCTCTTTGCTTAGTCTTTCCATTTAAGGGGATGTTTTTAAACATTAGGCTTTCCTAGATATTGGCCCAAACTCCGTATCTGTGGTCATGTCTTCAGTCGTAATACTAAAGTCTATGCCCTTGAGTCAGTAAGAGGTAACTTTTTCTAGTTTCGCCATTGTGGAAAGCCCATTTTCCTAAGATCTGTGGGATAAACCTCTTTTTGAAACAATACATTGAAGTTCTTAAGTCCTAAGGCACTCCTATATTATTAAGTGTCTGATATTTTAAGATACACATTTCTATTATACTTAGGGTTATATACTCCTTACTGTTTCCTTAAAAGTAAGAAATCTGGCTTGGATGATAGATGTTATAAGTTACCTTGTCGGCATCTATTAAGATAATCAAATTCAGTTCATAGCAGCAATGTCCACAATAGCGAAACTATGGAAAGAACCTAGATGTCCATCAACAGAAGAATGGATAAAGAAGATGTGGTATATATACACAATGGAATACTATGCAGCCATCAAAAGAAATGAAATCTTGCCATTTGCGGCAACGTGGATGCAACTAGAACGTATTATGCTTAGCGAAATAAGTCAAGCAGAGAAAGACAACTATCATATGATCTCCCTGATATGAGGAAGTGGAGATGCAACATGGGAGCTTAAGTGGGTAGAAGAAGAATCAATGAAACAAGATGGAATTGGGAGGGAGACAAACCATAAGTGACTCTTAATCTCACAAAACAAACTGAGGGTTGCTGGAGGGAGGGGGATCGGGAGAGGGGGCTGGGGTTATGGACATTGGGGAGGGTATGTGCTTTGGTGAGTGCTGTGAAGTGTGTAAACCTGGCGCTTCACAGACCTGTACCCCTGGGGATAAAAATACATTATGTGTTTATAAAAAAAATAAATAAAAAGATAATTACATTCATTTCATTTGACTTATCAAAGAGATAAATTTCTTTAGCTTGATTTCCAATAATTGAATCACTATTTCTTCATATTTACATACTCAGTATTGAGTTCATAATCAGAACTCAAAAAAGACAACACAAAACGAACCAAGGCTCTTGAATATCAAGAGAAACCACAAACTCCAGAATTTAAACCAACCTATAAAGACTGTAAACAGTAGAGTTATCAGAAAAAGGAGTGTATTTAACATGTTTCAAGAAATAAAAAAGGGTATTGAAGTAGGACTAAGAAATAACTCTCTACCTGACTAGTGAAATTTGACAAAGGGTAAATTTTCTAGACCTAAAGAAGTAATAGTTTAAAAACTTGGTATATGGGTTAAAAAGAATGTTAAATGTAGCTGGAGAGAATTGTTAAACTTGACTGTACATCTGAAATCACTCTGAATTCATAGACATTAAGAGCTAGAAAAAGGACATGTATGTCAAGAATAATGGATGGCAGACTTAGGACTAACAAGCATCTAGTTAAAGTACTAGAAGTATAGAATAGAATGGAAAAGAGGAAATTTTCAGTGAATTAATAGCATAGTATTTTCCAAAATTGATGAAAGAATCTAATCTCCAGACTGAGGATCCCCAACAAATCTCAAATAGGATAAATGAGATTAAATCCACACTGAAGTACACTTATAGATAAACTAAGGAGCACTAAGACAAATGGTATTCTAAATGCAACCAGGGAAAACATCGGTCACCTACAAAAGACCGACAATTAGAGCTGAGCTAGCAACTGCAAAGATGGAAGGTAGGAGACCGCTAAGAACAGTAGATTCAAATTAGCTCTTACAAATAAGGACATACACTGTTTTCCTAATAAACAGATTTAAGAGAATGCATTTTTCAAAGAATTCTACCAAACCGTGAATAGATAATTTTCTCTTCTCAGAAAGTGTATAAGTTTAAAAGGGTACTCCTCAACTGGCTTGAATAGACTTATGTATGTACTTTGACAGAAAACCAGACAAGGGCAGTAGAAGAAGGAAAAACTATGCTGTTCTTGGTCATGAAAATTAATACTTAAAAAAACATTGCAGGGATGCCAGGGTGGCTCAGTGGGTTAAGCCTCTGCCTTCAGCTCAGGTCATGATCTCAGGGTCCTGGGATCAAGCTCCGCATCGGTCTCTCTGCTCAGCGGGGAGCCTGCTTCCCCCACTCTCTCTGCCTGCCTCTCTGCCTACTTGTGATCTCTGTCTGTCAAATAAATAAATAAAATCTTAAAAAAAAAACATTGCAAAGCCAACTCCCAACTTATATTCTTTATCTACATATAAATACCACATATTACAAATGACCTATCATAACATCATAAGATTGTTTATTCCAAGAATGCAAGGCTGTCTCAAAGTTAGAAAAATGATTAATACAGCTCCTACTCAGAGATTAAGGGTGAAAATCTATAGGATAATTTCAGTATATTCAGAAAAAGTCTTTAATTAAAGCTTCAGTTTCATGAATTTCATAATTAGGCACAAGTTTAGCAAACAAGGAATAGAAAGAAACTACTTGATCAGGTATATTGACACGAATGAAGCAAATATCACACTAAAATAATCCCTTTAAAAGATGGACTAAGGCAAGAAAGGATACTATTGCTACCAGTCTTACAGTACAGTTACTGGAGTCCTGAGCATGTACAATAAGATCATAAAAAGTTCAAGAAATCCTAGTTAAGAATGAAAGAAATGAAGCTATTTGCTGAGTCATGCAAAGTAGTGATTTGAGAGCATGAGCTTTGGGGTCCGGATGCCTGGGTCCAAGTCCTGGTTGTGGCAGCTACTATCTATATGTCTTTGGATCTACTCTTTGTGCCACAGTTCCCCATGTGGAAAATAAGACTAATATAGTACTAATATGAGGGTTAGATTAACTAATATTTGTAAAGTTCTTGGAAGTAAACCTAGTGCACAAGTGTCATGAAAGTGATGAATTTGAAAAAAATCACAGGTGGGTGACACCTGACTGGCTCAGTTGGTAGAGCATGTGACTCTTGATCTCAAGGTTGTGAGGTCAAGCCCCATGTTGGGTGTAGCACTGACTTAAGAAAAATCACAGGCTACATAATTTTTTGAAGTTGCCTTTGGCCTCAAGCAGTTGCATATACCTATTCCAGTCTGTTACACACACACACATACACACACATAATCACACACATGCTAATTGTACCATTACAGGAAAATGCTTAGGAAACCTTTTTTATCCCTATGAGAAAATGACATTTGATCTCTGTGTACAAAATTCTGTTCCAGTTGGATTAAAGATGGTTTGAAAGGTAAAACATTTTAACTTGTAGATAAAAATGTAGGACTACATGTTCAGTAGCCACGAGACACATCTAGTGATTTAAATGAAAACAAAAACAAAAACTCCATTCCCCAATCCATTAAGTATATCACAGGTACTCAATAGCCACATACAGCAAGTGGTATCATATTGGAAAACATAAAATATAGAATATTTCTGTCACAGAAACTACTTCTAGACAGTGCTGATAAAAAGATGGTCTTTGTGGCCCTAGGGCAGGGGTCAGCAAACTTTTATATAAAGGACTAAAGAGTAAATACTTCAGGTTTTTTGCATAATGCACATTAGTCCTTGTTTATTTTTATAAGTTTTTTTTTCACCAAGGAAAAGGTATTCTTTATTTCTTTTTTTATTCATTAATTTATTTTCAGAAAAACAGTATTCATTATTTTTATAAGTTTTTAAAAATAAACATTCTCTACATTAAAAAATATAGAATCCCCAAATTTGTCCATTGGAATATATAGTTTGTTTACTCCTGCTCTTGGTTTGTGGAAAGATTTTTCTTTTAAGGTAAGAAGCTCCAATATTTGGTACACTTGGTTACATTGAAATAATTTCTATTTATCAAAAGCCACCATAAAGGAAATGGAAAGCTTAACAACAAACTTGGAAAAGATCTGTGCAACACAAAATTGGCAATGGATAAGTGTCCAGAATGTATAAAGACTTCCATTGTATCTGTAACAAAAACCAGAGGATATGGAACATCATAGAAGATGTGTGAAACAAGACTGATGTCTACTAATAACTAGAATTAAGATGTTATATTCATATGGGAAGCTACATAAAAATAATGAGCTACAGCTTAATGCATTACTAGGAATGTATCTCAAAATACTGAGGAAAATGAAGAAATGCAAAAATATATTTAGTATAACGTAATTTCTATAAAAATTAAAAAAAAAAAAACCCTGAGCAATAGTTTAGCAGTACATATGTCACTAGAGTAATTGACACCAAATTCAGGACCACGAAGGAAGGAGAGTTATATGATATAGTTGGGCATTTCAAAGCTCCTAGTAATACTGTGTTTGTGGACTGTTGTATTTTTACATCTCAGGTATGCAGAACTAAGTAAGTCATTACTTGGTTCCTGGAAAGTTCCTTTCATTGACCCATGCATGTGTGCATAGCTCGATCTGTGAATTGCATTAGAAATACTTGTGGGGTCTTCATTCAATACAAGAGTTAGAAGAATTTTGATAAGAACATCTACATATGTGTGCCCCATCCTATTCTCTTGCCTGTGCCCACAGGAGATAACCATCCTGAATCTTCATTTTTTAGATCAACCTATTTGCAGTGTGTACACACACATGCATTCACCTATACCTCTATATATAATGCATGTATGCTCAAAAGTATATTATACAAGTACAGTTTTTGTGTTCTAAATGGAGACTTCTTATTCTGGGATTTGCTTTTTTTTTTTTTTTTTTGTTTTCAGGACCATGTTGCTAATATTTTCTATCATTTTGCTGAGGTTTTTCATGTTAGATGAGGCTTCATTTCATTCACTTTTCTTTAAAAGATTTTATTTATTCGACAGACAAATCACAAGCAGGCAGAGAGTCAGGCATAGAGAGGGGGAGGCAGGCTCCCTACTGAGCAGAGAGCCTGATGTGGAGCTCGATCCCAGGACCCTGGGATCATGACCTGAGCTGAAGGCAGCGGCTTTAACCCACTGAGCCTCCCAGATGCCCCATGTCATTCACTTTTGATTGCACTTTAATATTCCTCTTGGAGTTAAATTGCAGTTTATTTTCCTGTAGGGCATATGTTTTCCAATTTGGGTTTTTTTTTTCCTCAGTATTCTTTAAAATCTACATGTGTTACTTATGCTTACATATGCATTTAGTAAATTTTAAAACCATGCCATATGATATTTAAGGGCATTGTAAGGGGTTTTGCATGTTAACTGAAAAGTTTCAGGGTACTTAATAAAGTGTGTACACTGATCTACATATGGAAAAACAACAATGGAGAAAGCTATACGTACAGAATAATGCAGTAAGGGCTAGTGGAAGTAAAATAGTATTACTACTTGAGAACCTATGTGGTGTCTAATGGGTTGTTGGATCAGTTTAGGACTTACCAACATGTGTATTATCACTGTAACCCTGGCAATGCTGGAGATCACACTTGGAAAGTGTACTGTGTGAATTTGGCAACAAAGATTAAGAAATAATTCCCAGTGAAATGGAAGAAAATTGGGAGTGTGTCTTACTGTGGACAGCAAGGGAAGAATATTTCTAGAAGCAAGCTATAGCATTTCAGACTGAATGCTGCTGATCAGTCAAGTTAGACAAGGCTCTGAAGTGTTTCAAGCCCGCGGTGGGGTGGGAAAGAAGGTTGATTACAAGTAATGGAGGCCACCGATGCTGAAGCGATTTCAAAAAATGTGGAAGCGAAGGAGTCAAATGGCAATGGGAGAAGCAAGTAGACTTGTGAGCACCTTGTTCACTTGCCTTTATGGTATGTCTCTAGAATGAAAGAGAACTCCCATCTACACTAGGCAATAGCTGCTAGAGAAGAAATAGTAAACAGCTGTGGAGAGGCAGCAGGCAGTGTAACTTATTAAAGTTCAAGTACTCACTGAATTCTACTCCTGAAACTAATAGTATACCATACATCAACTAACTGGAATCTAAATAAAAACTTGAAACAAAAAGTTCATGTACTCATGTAAGATAAGAAAAAGGAGTAGCATTTGCATTGTTTCTGGAAGGATCAAGAAAATTATGGTTAAGGGAATAGATCAAAGTGTCGGGGGGAGTAAGTTGAGAGATTTGCTGACTACAGGGCTCTGTTGTAGGAGTACTACAAGGAAGGAGATAATGGGAAAAGAGTTGAAGTGGATGCTTTGGCTCCTGAAATAACTGAATAATTGTTATCCCTTTAATGTTTGGATTCAAGTTGTTGATATTTTGTTGAGAATTTTAAGATTATATATTTAACATATTTTTAGTGGTGGTGGTGGTGGTGGAGGGAGTTAATACGATGCACGTGTCTGCATACATGATCAGACTCTAACAAGCCTAGAGCCAGCTGTGTCTTTGTAAGCTTTTTTTGTTGTTGTTTTACTTTCTTTTTACTAGATGAATGGAAAACTTCTTATACTTATAATTCAAAAATTTAGTCATGATATGTGTAGGTGTTCATCTATTTTTTTTTATTTTTGCCCTTTCAATTTGTAAAGCTAACATCTTCATTCAATAAAGTGATCTTCTAATGTTTGTTTACTACCTTTGTTGTGATTGTTCTAGTATCTTCTACAGAAATATCCAGTGAGAAGCCTCATGCAGATTGCTGCATGATAGATTCAGTTTTTGGTTCTAATACTAAGATTATGTACTGGTATTTTCTTTTCCTGTAGAGTTTGTTTGCTTTTATTTGATGAAAGGTATTTTTTTCTCAGATTTATTCATTTTAAGAGAACAGAAGGAGGGGCATAGGGAGAGAATCCTTCAATGCAGACTCCCTGCTGAGTGAGGAGCCTGATATGGGGCATGATCTCATGACTCATGAGATCATGACCTGAACCAAAACCAAGGGTCGTGGCCCTCAACTTGACCAAGCCACCCAGGGACCCTGGGTGAAATGAAAGGCATTAGTGACTGAAATGTGATTTTTGTTTTCTGGAATAAATATTTTTCACAAGTACACTCTTATTCCTCATCTTCAGTGCTACAACCATCTCCTTATTTTATGCAGCAGCATTCTTATAATTCGTTAATAATGAATTTCCTCAGGGCTTCTTCCCAGGTCCCTCTCTCTGCTCTCTTCATTTTCTTCTCGAGCAATCCCAACCATGCTTGATTTCTCAATGTTTTTGTTTTTTTTAAGATTTTATTTATTTATTTGACACAGAGAGAGAGATCACAAGTAGGCAGAGAGGCAGGCAGAAGGAGAGAGGGAAGCAGGCTCCCCACTGAGTAGAGAGCCCAATGCGGGCTCAATCCCAGGACCCTGAGATCATGACCTGAGCTGAAGGCAGAGGCTCAACCCACTGAGCCACCCAGGTGCCCCTTGATTTCTCAATGTTTATTGTGTATCTGTTTCCTTTAGGCTTTGTACTTCTGTATTTTGTGATTATTTGAATTTTGTCAGTCTCTCTTTTTTTAAAGATTTTATTTATTTATTTGGTACACAGAGATCATAAATAGGCAGAGAGGCAGGCAGAGAGAGAGGGGGAAGCAGGTTCCCTGCTGAGCAGAGAGCCTGACGTGGGGCTCGATCCCAGGACCCTGGGACCATGACCTGAGCCGAAGGCAGAGGCTTTAATCCACTGAGCCATCCGGCACTCTTTGTAAGTCTTACTTTTAAAGTAACCCTATGAATTTCACTTAGGTGGAATAGTTCAGTTCATGGGGGCCCATAGCAACCCCTGCTCAGTGTTGGGGCATGCTTCCCCGACTTTTCTGTTCCATTTCCCAGTCCACCAGCTATTGGAATGGGGGTGGAGGCAGCCTTGTATGCATTAGTTCAAGTCACCTTATTCCCTCAAAGTCCTTACACTGTTTTTTTTACATACTTCTGGTTCTCTTTCCAAATACATTTACATTATGAAGTGTAAATGAGCTTTCAGATTCGCCACTCTTTTGGTTTAGTTGAGCCTTTTATTTGCTATTTCATTCTTGTGTAGATGACATATTTAGCCCTCACACAATCATTAAGTGTCCTAGCCCATGGACTGTGAAAGTGTTCGTTAGTTTACAGGCTTTATAGAAAAGAGAACGTTGGAGCAGGTGAGCAGCCTAGTTTGAAGATTGAGCTCTGAACTACGAAAGGCAAAAGGCATCCTCTCAACAGATGAAATGAACTGAGTAAGGAGGGAAATAAGTTTAGCTATAAACTGATACAGTAAGAGATGTTTAGGAGAGAATACTGTTAAAATAGTGTTACTGAAGAAGATATTTATAAGTAATGGAATATTTTTAATGTCTTTCATTCCCTGTGACCTATGACTTGAAGGAAATGTTGGTTCATTAAACCATTACACAATTCATCTTTGATGACTTTGGATGTGAGGCATGGAAGAACAAGGTTTATATAAATGAGTGTGTCCAAATGGGCTCTTTCTTAACTATCTGACATTTAGGAGAAAAATAGTTTGATCAACGCTCCTTAAGCACACCTTATTTCATTTCTAGAGCTCCTAAATCAAAATAAGATCAACATATCCTATTTCATTATACTGTATTAATATTAACTGCGTGTAACAGGCAAGCAATTTTATGCTGCATACTCCCTACCCTACTATCAGGCACAAATGGAGACATCATAAACTACTATGGACTCTGTAATTTGTAAACTATTAGGTAATGGAATCATGGGATCATAAAGCAGAAAAGACCATGGATAGCACATCTGCTCCAGCTATGTCTTTTTGGGCAGGTTAAAGGGTACTCTGTCCATACATTGCTTGAAGTAGTGTAGGAATAGACACTATGTGTGGTTTCTTTCTCCATAGTTTCTGTGCTTAGACAGTATGTTTTTATTATATCTTAAAGTGTTTAATTTTGTTCTCTTGTACCCTAAAGCAACGTCCTCCATTTTATTTACTGGGAACATACAGAGGTGTACATAATTCTATATGAATAATCCAGAATATTATCAGATTCTTTAAGAACTCCCCATGAAGCCATTATCTATCCCTTCTGTTATTTTTATTGCACTTTTTGGGACATGTTCCTATTTTTCTGTAGACTACATTGGTAAAAGGGACAAGAGCTTTTGAATTGAACACAGGTGTTGGTGAAAGTTATGACCTTCACATTAGCTGAGTAACATCAGGGAAGGTTCTTAAAAATCTGAATCTCCATTTTTGATGTCTTTAAAGTAGGTATTCTCTTAGGGCACCTGGGTGGTGCAGTCGGTTAAGTGTCTGACTTTGGGTTTTGACTGAGGGCATGATCTCAGGGTCGTGAGATCAAGCCCAGGGTAGGGCTGTGCACTCAATGGGCAGTCTGCTTAAGACTTTGTCTCTCTCTGCCCCTCCCCCCTGTGTGTACACGCTTCACATGTGTGCTCTCTCTCTTTCTCTCAAATCTTTTAAAAAATAGGTATTATCTTACTAAACCTTTGAATCCTAAACATTTTTCAACCCATTTAAAACCACTTAACCCCCAGGATAGAACTCCGTGTAGCTATCTTGAATAATAAGGAAAACACATGATGGAGGATCCAGCATTATTTCTAATTCCCAGGCTTATGTTTACTTCCTTGCTATTTTTAGCAATGTCTTTCTCATAATATATTGATAAGCTACAAAGAAAGATAGTTGGCTTCCTGACAACTCTGTGCTTTAATCTAGGACCCATCAAGGTATAAAGGAATATTTATGAAAAAACATGATGAATTTTTTTTTAGCATTTTACCCAAGTATTTTGTCCTTATATACCTAATTCTAGCTTGTGAATTTAGAAAAGGAGCACCATGTACATTCACCTCTAGAATCTTCCCAGTTGCTGCACTTAAGATTGCTGAATGTTTAACTCTGTGTCTAGAGGAGTAACAAGAGTTTGTGTCCTGGTAGACTTCCTCTTCAAGTTCTTCCCTTGACTGACTGGTTGAATATCTGCTCTTTGTGGTGCTGCAGTATAAACATTAATTTGTAGTTTCTTATCTCCCACAGCCCCACTGCCTTTCCAGGTTTTACATGGCTGCCCATTTCAATGAATATGAACAGCACCAAAAGCAATCTGTCTTGACTAGAACTAATTATTATCAAGAATCAGAAAAGCAGGGTGCCTGGGTGGCTCAGTGGGTTAAGCTTCTGCCTTTGGCTCAGGTCATGATCTCAGGGTCCTGGGATCGAGTCCCGCATCGGGCTCTCTGCTCAGTGGCGAGCCTGCTTCCCTCTCTCTGCCTGCCTTTCTGTCTACTTGTGATCTCTCTCTGTCAAATAAATAAAATAAAATAAAATAAAAAGAATCAGAAAAGCAGAAAAACCCAGATAAAGGAGAGTAGAGAAAGTTTTCTCCAATAGAATGACAGTTCAAGGAGCAAAAAAAGTTAGGATTGTTGTTTTTAAATTGAACATAGACCTTATGGAAAACAAATTAAAGGCACACAGGAGAAATAAGATCTTCCATTTAGCAAGCATTGCAGTTGGTTAATCCTTACACATGTTGAGGACTTTAAGTTTCTGTGAACACTTTTCTAGTCGAAATGTAACTTTACACTAGTAATCTCCCTATAAGTAGAACATAGAATTACATTGATATTTTATAGATTTATAGGCTGAGGTGCAGAGTTAGGTGATACTTCTAATGTTTTGAAACTAGTTGTTATTCGTATTACTTCAGTAACTTTGATAAGCAGAAGATGTATGTGTGTTTTATATAAGAAGTACTAATAAAACATTTCTTTCTATAATTTGACTCTTAAAGGCTAGGGATGGAGGGTGGAGATGAATATCAAATCAAAATTAACCAGGAAGGGAAAAGATTGATATGGTGTGAAACTTTTTCATTTGACAGAAAACAAATATTTTTATGTGTAAAATGAAGACTATTGGGGCATCTGGGGGGCTCAGTAGGTTAAGATCTGCCTTAGACTCAGGTCATGGTCCTGGAATCCTGGGATTGAGTCCCATGTTGGGCTCCCTGCTTGGGGAGAGTCTGCTTCCCCTGCTCCCTCTGCCTCCCCCGTTCCCTCTGCTCTCCATTCCCCCCACATACACTCTCTCTCAAGTAAATAAAATCTTTTAAAAATGAAGTTTATCATAGTATTTAGCCTCGTGTAGTTTTGAGGATTAAATGAATTAATAGATATGCCTAGAAGAGTGTCCAGCTATAGGAAAAATTTATTAGATACATCATTTATTATGGGTCTTGTGTGGCATATAGGAGTAGCCGGACAAGGCTTAGAACCTGGATGGAGGTTTCATGTTGCCTAGTTTTTAGGATAGTCTCCATTCTCTTGCATTTATACTTCTGCATGTCCAACACATCTATCAAATCATAAGTTTAATAAATCAGGAGTGCTATTGTTGTGTGTTGTGTGGTTCAAAGCTATGGGTTGTATGGTCTAATTTTTGTGGTCATAATTCTAGGTAAGTCAACAAAAAGAATAAATTTCCTCAGCATAAACTGTTCTACTCACCATAGCAGTGAAACTTGTCTTAATCTCTGGCTCTGGAGTTAGGCTTACAACACATGATAGTGGTAAAGGCTAAATGCACAATGTGTGAACATCCCTAGCCTAGTGCCAGGAATGCACTAGGTGCTCAGTAAACAATGGTATCATTTCCTGCCATAAATCCTGGTCCCTGCTTGGCCAGCAGCCTGTTCTCTTACTGAAAGTCACACCTTGTACACTTGGTAGTTACTTAATGATGCAGTGTACTGTAGGGGAGGAAAACTTGTCCTTTTTCTCTTCTAGGCTCTTTAGCTGGTCTATAACTCTGTTGTCATGAGACAGATTACTAGGAAAAGGAAATAAATCTAATTGCATATATATAGAAGCCCATAGAAATATGAGCTTGAAGACCAAAGCAGGTAGGTTTTTATATCTTTTAAGAAAAATCTCAAATATTTGTGAAGGATTGACAGGTTTGGGTTTGTGGTGGCTATCATGTAACGCCCTAATAGTTTTTGTTTTTTTGTGTTTTGTTTTTTCTTTTTTTGGTAATGCAAGTGCCTAACTTAAGCTTTTGATGCCTAGGTGTCCACTTCAAAGGCTGTCTCAAACACACTGCCGGTCACAACAGTAGATCAAGAGCAAGGCTGCATCTACCCTCCCCCTGGCTCCTTTATTTTAAGGGCTCATGGTTGATTTTAGTAACTGACCATTTGGACTATTTGTATTTTTCCTTCCTGTGTTCTAAATTCTTCGGTAAAGAGGGAGCCTATGAAACCCTAGGCCTCTGCATTCAATAAAAACAGAACCCCAGGCCTATTTACCCTCTCACTTTTCCTGCGACCTCACTGTGTGGCCCTAGGTGTATTGTGTAATTTTCAGGTCTTGTAAGTAATAAACTTCTATTTTTCAAATTTCCCTGATAGTTGTTGCTGAAGGGCATGTTGTAATCATAAGAATCACAAAGGTTTTTCCAGTTGTAACAATGGTTCAGAAAGGGGAGATGTCTGTGGGAAAGCCACTGGTTCCCAGGTGAGAGTCTTCAGGCATTTCTAGCAAGTAGCATTACTATTACTGAGACTGGCACAGAACAGTAGCAACTTAATGAAGGACTCCTGCTTTATATAGCCTTCTTGGTCCTGAACTCCCTACCTCTGGCTGTAAGAATGTCTTCTACATGATAGGTGCAGGGAGAATATCTTTCATGTGTGGAATTTCCTGCATTCAGGGTTTCAGAGGAGGGATCAGAGCATTCCTTCTTGCACTGGCTATTTCTTAAGAAACTTTGATTCAAAATAACCAAAGTGGTATATTTGGGGGGAGGCCTGCCCTGAATCTCATTGTGCTATGTCTTCATGTGATAAATGATAGTAGATATTCCAGGAGTTTGTAAATGTCTGGGGAGACATACAAGTTAAGCCTTGAGGGATCAATTTATAGTAAATGAGAGGCAGCGAAGTCTTGAAGGCATTCCGTTTTCTTCCTCATATGGAAGGTAAGTTTGGCATCGAATTTCACGTTACTGCAAATAAGAGTCTTCACTATGACAAATCATCATTTTGTTCACTGAATAAATACAGGAGATATTCACAGGTTAGTGCAGTCCATTGAGGCCACCCATATTCTAGTGTCAGCATTCTTGTCCAGCCTCACCTTGTTCCTTCCTGAACACCTGACTCTCTACCAGAGTTATATTTAATTACTGACAGAGATGAGCCCTGGACATATATATTTTTTTTTTTTTGACATTTGAGTGAGCTGTTCTATTTACTTGTAATTTCTCGCTCCTACTTTTCTCTAGAACCAAATCCTACCCATTCTTCAAAACAGATCTGTGGCTAGCCACTTCTAGGAGAAGTTTCTGGATGCTATGGACTTAGAGCACGTGCACTTAATGATGTTGACTGAAGAAGCACTTGAGATCCTGATTTCGCTATTTTTCCATGAATGTCTTATTCTCTCAATAATCTTTTTTAGGATTAAACATTATATTATCTTCTTTGTATCACCCAGAGCACTGACGTGAACACAGCACTGCATATATCCCAATAATAGCTAACATTTACTGAGTGCATATTATGTGCCAGACACTGTTCTGTGGACTTCACTTAAATTAACTCATATAATTTTCACTATACCCTAGGATAATCTACTTCATGATATCTATTTCATAGGGTTACTGTGAGAATTAAATGAGTTAATTCCTGTTACTTAGAAGTTTGGAACATACACAGTGCTCAGTAAGTTCAATTGTAATTAACATAGTCCAAATTTGACAGAAATAAATGCTGAGACTCAGAGGCTAAGTAAGTGGCTGGCCAACAAGTTTCATAGCTTGTAAAGTCGATATTCAAACTCAGGCATTTTAGCTCCAGAGATCATTCTTCTAAACATCACTACTTCTCTTGATATTATTTTGATGTCTGGTCATTTTAAATTCAGTACAGAAAGAGTTCTAGGCAATTTATGGTTAATTTCTGCTAGAACTGTGAGCTTTCTATGTTATTTTTTTGTGAGCAGGAGTTAATGTTGACCACTTTTCCCATTTAAAAGTTATTTTATCAAGGAAGATTGAATGCAAGTGATGTCACAAATGAGAACAATGATTAATTTATGTGAAATTTGTAAAAAATAAAACAAATGATAACATCTAAGAGGTGAACAGACTTTAAGGTGAACTATAATGACTCCTACCTCCTGAAGTCCGTATCATTGTAGAAAACGTTCCACTAGAGTTTGAGTGGAACTTGTGACTTGTATCTAAACAATAGAATGTGATAACACTCTATGAGGAACTAACTGAGGGTTTTGGAGAGGAGGCAATGTGGGAGCTTGGGTGAGCCTGGGTATTGTGGAGGGCACGTATTGCATGGAGCACAGGGTGTGGTGTGTAAACAATGAATTCTGGAACACTGAAAAGAAATTAAAAAACAATTTAAAAAATTAGAATGTGATAACACTGATGGGCTATTTTTCCTGTGATTGCATAATATTATAGACATTTTATATAGACTCTTGCAAACTGGCTCTATTTTATACTACCATTGGCCTCGACAAAGTAAGATACCATATGGTGAGCTGCTTGTGAAAAGGGCTACATGGCAGGGAACAGTCAGGAGACCTTTGGAAGCTGAGAAAGGCTTCTAGCTAGGTTAAAGAGGAAGCTCTCAGTCCATAACCATGTAGAAATGAATTCAGCCACCAGCCTGAGAGTGCTTCCAAGTGGATTCTTCATTGCACCTCCAGATAAGAATGCAACCCAGTTGAGGTCTTGGTTGTAGCTGGTGAATGACTGAAGCAGCAGAGACCACAGCTTACTCATGTGAAGACTCCTGACAAACTCAAACTGTGAGGTAACAAATGTGTATTGTTTGAAGCCATTATGTTTTTGGTAATTCATTATGTAACAATACATAACTGATACATATAGTGATGGTGGAGATTCCAGGAGGGTACCATTCTGTTACTCCTTTGACAGAAATATAAATCATTAAAACAGTTTAGCAGTAGATCTGAGAATATTGCAATTTTCCACACTCTCTGACTCAGGAATTTTGCTTCTACAAATTTGTTGTAAGGAATGAGCTGTGTATGGTATTCTCTGCAATAGGACACAATTGTTTGAAAAAAATGGAACAAATAAGGTTTTATTCAAATAGTGTTTAAATAATGGTACAAATCAGTGGAATTTTACAAAGCTATTAAAAATGATTTGGTAGAGGGACATCTGCGTGACTCAGTTGGTTAAACATCTAACTCTTGATCTTTGCTCAGGTCTCGATCTCAAGGTTGTGAGTTCAAGCCCCATGTTGGGCTCCATGCTTGGTTAGAACCCACTTAATAAAAACAAAATGATGTGGTAGAAGCATTTATATCAGTTGACACATTCACAGGACATAATAGAAAAAATTAGCTGATAAAACTGTATGTATAGGAGGGGACCATGATGCTGGAGGAGTAGGGGACCCTATTTCAACCGGTCCCCTGAATTCAGCTGGATATCTGCCAGACCACTCTGAACACACATGAAATCAACCTGAGATGTAAGAAGATATATCCGGATCTCTACAAACAGAATATCTCCAGCAGCTGCTTTTGAGGTATAAAGCAGCCAGCTGTGATTCTCTGGACAGATACTGGAAGATAAATGCAAGGGGGAGGGAACTGCCATAAATGCTGGTGCTGGGAAGGTGTAATAAGACAGGAGCAAGAAAGCATCCCATGCTCGGGCCCAGGCACAGACTCAAAGTCCAGACTGGTAGCTGCAGGGAAAGGACTTTAAGGCAGCCCCCCAGACTGAAACTTAGAGCTGCAGGGGCGTGAGTGCAAACTGGGGACGGCTGGTAGTTTTAGAACAGAGGACAGAGATGTGCCTGTACCTGGAAGTGAGGGCTGGGAGTGCTTCTGTGAGGAGCACAACCCAGGAAGCTGTGGTTTTTAGCAGTGCAGACAAAAACAGAGACAGGATGGCCTGGAGGGTTCTCTGGAGGACAGACTGTGATCTCTCTGTTCTGAGACAGTATTGGATATGGTCACCTCTGCTCTGATTCTCAGAAGAGATGAGGAAAGCCACCATAGAAAGCTGCCAGAGAACGAAAGCCCTCCCCCCAAACTGGTTTTCACTGAGCCCATTGCCCCGCCACAGTGGGCCAGGACAACTCTGTGCAAACAGGGTTGTCTGAGTAATAGCATGGTAGGGCCCTCCCCCAGAAAACAGGATGAAAGAACAAGAGGCTGTCAACCCTAAAGTCCCTATAAAACAGGTGTGTCTTGCTTAGGTTGTGATTGGTAGCTTGGACTCTGTACATTCCCTCAACGACCTCTCACCAGAATGACTAGGAGGAGGAACCCCCAACACATGAAAAAAATCAGAGATGGTGACCTCTGCTGCAGAACTAATGGACACAAATATAAGCAAGATGTCGGAAATAGACTTCAGAATAACAGTTATGCAAATAATAGCTAGATTAGAGAAAACCCTTAGTAGCAACATAGATGCTCTAAGGGCAGAAGTGAGAGCTGATCTGGCAGAACATAAAAATACCATCAATGAGATCCAATCTAATCTAGATACTCTCACAGCTAGGATAAATGAGGCAGAAGAACGAATTAGTGGTCTAGAAGAGAAACTGATAGAGAAGAAGGAACAGGAGGAGGCCTGGAACACACAGCTTAGAGTCCATGAAAACATAATTAGAGAAATAAAACAACACCATGAAATGCTCCAATGTCAGAATTATTGGGATCCCTGAGGGGGTGGAGACAGAAAGAGGACTAGAAAATATATTTGACAAATTGTAGCTGAGAATTTCCCTAATTTGGGGAATGAAACAAGCATTCATGTCTTAGAGGTAGAGAGGACCCCTCCCAAGATCAAGGAGAATAGACCAACACCCCAGCATGTAGTAGTAAAGTTCACAAATCTTAGAACCGAGGAAACCATCTTACGGGTAGTTAGGGGCAAGATTCCTTACATACAGAGGGAGAAATCAGAAAAATGTCAGACCTGTCCACAGAGACCTGGCAAGCCAGAAAGGGGTGGCAAGACATATTCAGGGTACCAAATGACAAGAACATGCAACCAATAATACTTATCTGGCAAGGCTATCATTTAGAATGGGTGGAGAGAGAAAGAGCTTCCAAGACTGGCAAAAACTGAAAGAATATGTGACTACTAAGCCATCCCTGAAAGAAATATCAAAGGGGGGTTCTATGAAAGGAGAAAGACCCCAAGAGTGATATAGAACAGAAATATACAAGGAAAATCTATATAAACAAAGACTTCACAGGCAACATGATGACAATAAAATCACATCTTTCAATAATCATTCTCAATGTGAATGGCCTAACTGTTCCATAAAAGAGCACAGGGTTGCAGCTTGGATTAAAAAGTCAGGACCCATCCATATGTTGTCTACAAGACACTCATTTTGAACCTAAAGATAACATCCAAACTGAAAGTGAAGGGATGGAGAACCATCTTACATCCCAACAGACTGTAAAAGAAAGCTGGGGTAGCAATTATCATATCAGAAATACTAGATTTTAAGCTAAAGACTGTAGTTAGAGATATAGAAGGCCACTATATCATTCTTAAAGGGTCTATCCAACAAGAAGACCTAACAATTGTAAATATCTCTGCCCCCAGTATGGGAGCAGCCAAGTACATAAGCCAACTGTTAAACAAAATAAAGGGACATATTGATAAGAATATGTTAATAGGAGACCTTAACACTCCACTCTCAGCAATAGGTCATCTAAGCAGAAAATCAACAAAGAAACAAGAACTTTGAATGATGTACTGGACCAGATGGACCTCATATTACATATATACAGAATATTCTACCCTAAAACAACAGAATACTCATTCTTCTCAAGTACACATGGAACTTTCTGGATGGATGCTTTCCTGGAAACCTAGAAACTTCCCAGACTGAAGCAGAAAGAAATTGACAACACGAATAGACCAATAACTAGTAAAAGATTGAAAAAGTGATTAAAACCCTTCCAAAAAACAAGTATCCAGGACCTGATGGATTCCCTGGGGAATTCTATGAAACATTCAAAGAGGAAATAATACCTGTTCTCCTGAAGCTGTTTCAGAAAATAGAAGGAAATCTTCCAGATTCATTCTATGAGGCCAGCATTACCTTGGTCCAAAACCAGGCAAAGACCCCATCAAAAGAAGAATTTCAGACCAATATCCCTGAAGAATATGGATGCCAAAATTCTCAACAAGATCCTAGCTAATAGAATCCAGCAATACATTAAAAAGATTATCCACCATGACCATGTGGGATTTATCCCTGAGAAGCAAGGGTGGTTCAACATTTGCAAATCAATGTGATAGACAAATTAATTAGAGAAGAGAGAAGAACTACATGGTTGTCTCAATTGATGCAGAAATAGCATTTGACAAAATACAACATCCTTTCCTGATGAAAACTCAGAGTATAGGGATAGAGGGAACATTCCTCAATTTCCTCAAATCCATCTATGAAAAACCCACAGTAAATATCTTTCTCAATGGGGAAAAGCTGAAAGCCTTTCCCTAAAGATCAGGAACATGACAAGGGTGTCCACTGTCACCACTATTGTTCAACATAGTACTAGAAATCCTAGCAACAGCCAACAACAAAAAGAAATAAAGTTATTCAAATTGACAAAAAAGTCAAACTTTCTCCTTTTGCAGATGACATGATACTTTATGTGGAAAACTGAAAAGACTCCACCCCCCCCCCAATTACTAGAACTCATACAGCAATTCAGTAATGTGGCAGGATACAAAATCAATGCACATCATCATCACTAGCCCTCAGGGAGATTCAAATTAAAACCACATTGAGATATCACCTTACACAGTTAGAATGGCCAAAATTAGCAGGACAGGAAACAACATGTGTTGGAGGGGATGTGGAGAAAGGGGAACCCTCTTACACTGTTGGTGGGAATGCAAGTTGGTACAGCCTCTTTGGAGAACAGTGTGGAGATTCCTCAAGAAATTAAAAATAGAACTTCCCTATGACCCTGCCATTGCACTCCTGGGTATTTACCCCAAAGATACAGATGTCGTGAAAAGAAGGGCCATCTGTACCCTAGTGTTGATAGTAGCAATGGCCACGGTTGCCAAACTATGGAAAGAACCAAGATGCCCTTCAACGGACGAATGGATAAGGAAGTTGTGGTCCATATACACTATGGAGTATTATGCCTCCATCAGAAAGGATGAATACGCAACTTTTGTAGCAACATGTATGGGACTGGAAGAGATTATGCTGAGTGAAATAAGTCAAGCAGAGAGTCAATTATCATGTGGTTTCATGTATTTGTGGAGCATAACAAAAAGCATGGAGGACATGGGGAGTTAGAGTGGAGAAGGGAGTTGGGGGAAACTGGAAGGGGAGGTGAACCATGAGAGACTATGGACTCTGAAAAACAATCTGAGGGGTTTGAAGTGGTGGGGGGATGGGAGGTTAGGGTACCAGGTGGTGGGTATTATAGAGGGCATGGATTGCATAGAGCACTGGGTGTGGTGCAAAAACAATGAATACTGTTATGCTGAAAATAAATAGATAAATAGATAAAATAATGGAAAAAATATCAATGCACAGAAATCACTTGCTTTCTTAAATACTAAAAATGTAACTGTAGAAAGAGAAATTAGGGAATCAATTCTGTTTACAATAGCTCCAAAAGCCTTAAGATACCTTTGAATAAACCTATCCAAAGAGGTAAATGATCTATACTCTAGAACTACAGAGTGCTTATGAAGGAAATTGAAGAAGACCCCAAAAGTTGAAAAACATTCCATGTTCATGGATCTGAAGAATAAACATTGTTAAAATGTCTATGCTTCCTAGAGCAAACTATACTTTCAATGCGATCCCAATCAAAATACCAATGGCATTTTTCAAAGCACTGGAGCAAAAAATCCTAATATCTGTATGAAACCATAAAAGACCCTGAACTACCAAGGAAATGTTGAAAAAGAAAAACAAAGTTGGGGATATCACGTTGCCTGATTTCAAGCTTTACTACAAAGCTATGCTCACCAAAACAGAATGGTACTGGCAAAAAAACAGACACGTAGACCAACAGAACAGAGTAGAGAGCCCAGATATGGACTCTCAACTTGATGGTCAATTAATCTGTGACAAAGCAGGAAGAAAATATCCAATGGAAAGCACTGTCCCTTCAATAAATTGTGCTGGGAAAATTGGACAGCTATATACAGAAAAATGAAACTCAACCATTCTCTTACACCGTACACAAAGACAAAAACTCAAAATGGATGAATGACCTCAATGTGAGGCAGAAATCCATCAAAATCCTAGAGGAGAGCATAGGGAGTAACCTCTTTGACATCGGCCACAGCAACTTCTTTCAAGACCCATGTCCAAAGGCAAAGGAAACAAAAGTGAAAATGAACTTTTGGGTCTTCATCAAGATCAAAAGCTTCTTCTGCACAGCAAACAGTCAACAAAACAAAGAGGCATGGAATGGGAGAAGATATTTGCAAATGACGCTAGAGACAGAGGGCAGTATCCAAGATCTATAAAGAACTTTTCAAACTCAACCCCCCAAAAACCAAATAATCAAGTCAAAAAATGGGCAGAAGACACGAACAGACACTTCTCTATGGAAAACATACAAACGGCTAACAGATACATGAAAAACTGTTCAGTGTCATTAGCCATCATGGAAATTCAAATCAAAACCACATTGAGATACCACCTTACAGCAGTTAGAATGGCAACAATTAACAAGACAGGAAACAACAAATGTTGGAGAGGATGTGGAGAAAGGGGAACCCTCTTACACCTTTGGATGGGAATACAAGTTGGTGCAGCCACTTTGGAAAACAGTGTGGATATTCTTCAAAAAACTAAAAATGGAGCTACCCTATGACCTGGGAATTGCATGATGGGGTATTTACCCCAAAGATACAGATGTAGTGAAAAGAAGGGCCATATGCATCCCAATGTTCATAGCAGCAGTGTCCACAATAGCCAAACTGTGAAAGGGGCTGAGATGCCATTCAACAGACTAATGGATAAAGAAGCTATGGTCCATATACACAATGGAATATTACTCAGCCATCAGAAAGGACGAATACCCAACATTTACATCAATATGGATGGGACTGGGGGGGATTATGCTGAGTTAAAGAAGTCAAGCAGAGAAAGACAATTATAGGGCTTCACTTACTTGTGGAACATAAAGTATACCATGGAGGACATTAGGAGAAGGAAGGTAAAAATGAATGGGGAGATCAGAGAGGGAGATGAACCATGAGAGACTGTGGACTCCAGGAAACTGAGAGTTTTAGAGGGGAAGGGTTTGGGGGGATGGATATTAAGTAGGGTATGCATTGCATGGAGCACTGGGTATTATATGCAAACAAACTTGGAACACTACATCAAAAACTAATGACGTACTGTATGGTGACTAACATAACATAATAAAAATAAAGTCTCTCAAAAATATACATATATATAGTGGGATTCCACTTTTTAAACATGTACATGGGAGGGCAGCAGTTCTCACTTTGGTCTTTCTCCAGCTCCTAGTGTCAGTATTCTGTCCTCTACTGGGGTATAGTGAAACCAGTGTCTGCATTTGGCTTTAAGTACTTCTGGAGGCAGCAGTACAGGGTGCATGCACACATATTCCTGATGCACATTGGCTTGCTCATGGTGATTTTTGTGAATAATATGGTCTCTACATAGTTTATGTCTGTGGTTTTCTGGGGTAGCATTCATCATTGCTCCAGGCCCATGCAGAGAGGATTGTCAGAGGATGGTTGGATCTCTCTAGAGCCCTGATCCTTACTATATGTATGTTTGTCCTTTCTCTGACAGAAGGTTAGATAAATCAAGTGATTTGATCAAGATGACAGGGTTTGCATGTAAACCTCTATCTTCCTGAATCCATAGTTCCTATTCACAATCTAGAGCTCATATTCTCAGCCACTCTGCCATACTGACAGCTTGAATATATCTACCAAACAGTTCTCAATTCCATTCTTTTCTTGCGTTCCCATTGCTCCTGTTGGCATTCTTTTCATAGATTGGGTGAAAATATTAAAATAATTTTTCTCCACTACTTCGAATTGATTTGTCAAGGGCACGGTCTATGTAATATTCCTGAAACATTGTTATGCTAACATCTCTATACTGTTAGTAATGACTGCCACTTTTCCCTCTCCCTTTTAAATTCTTGTGCCAGAGCCTCTGCTAGGTGCTTTACTTATGAAAATGAAGGGAAACAGGATGTGGGATAACTTCAGTGGTGGATTGATGGGCATTGATGGCCCCAATCAGTGGGTCCACTTTACCCAAGTCTCTTGACAACATTACTTTGAAGTTCTGACTGTGGGGGAGGAAACTAATTTTCCTTCAGAGCTCTTGGCTGAGACCCACCATGTAGTAAAAGATTAAGAGGAGAGAAACAGAAGTCAAATAACATCAATACCTCCTGTATCCATGGGAGAGATCCAGGAAACTAAGCAATACCCTGAAATGGCCCAAGCTACCACCTTAAATACCATCTCCAGCTAAAGACACAAGAAAGATCTGGGTATGGGGGAAGCCAGTTAGGGAGGTTTACCATGCTCTTCCTGATAGCAAGGATAAGATTGTTACGCAGATTTAACTTGGAGGCTTTCTCCATTGATAAGAGTTTCTAGAGATTAGAGTCCTCCTTCTCTTCCTGGTATAGCAGAAGAGATACCCTTAGAAATGGAGGTTTCCCTTGTAAATATCTCTATGAAATAGTAACTTATATTAGGTTTTCAGAGCTTTTCCTGTCTGCTGTTTCTAGCTGAAGAGGCTTATTTTGGAGTGGCAAATTCTGTTCCCCTTCACATCCATCAAGAGGTAATCCTCTCTACTCCTTAAATGTGGGGATGGACTTGTGGCTTATTTTTACCAACAGAATGTGGCAGATTTAATGCTCTATCAGTTTCAAGCCTAGGTCTCAAGTGTCCTCTACAGCTTCTACTCTTTCTTTTGGAATCCAGCTCTTTTCACATGAAGGAGTCTGGTCCAGCCTCCCAGAAGATGAGAGACCACAGGGGACAGAGCTGAGTCAGCCCAGTTGCCCTAATTGAAGCTCCAGAGATGAGAGCTAGTACAGATCATCAAAACTGGTTATGTGACCCACATCTGGCCACAAATGCATGAGGGAGCCTAGCCAAAATCAGAAGAAACATATAGCTAAACCAGACTGCAGAATTGAATTAAATAGCTGGTTGTCATTTTAAGCCACTGCGTTTTTTAAAACCTCCCGTTGTCTACAAAATGAAGGCCAAACTTCTTACCATGAAATATGAAATATTCCACATTTTTGCCATGATCTAGTTTTGTAGCCTCAATTCAGGTCCCCCTTCCTATCACCAACACTTTAAGCTGGTGTCCCTGCAGTGTGGTCCATGGACAAGTCTAGATCTACTGAAACAATGTTGGACAACAAAGTAAGCTAAGAAGATTTTTAAGGTTTTCTTGAGCTTCATCCCAGTCCAACTGAAATAGAATCTTTAGAAGTGGGACCTAAGAATCTTAGTTTCATTTAACTCCAGATTCTGCTGGGGCTGATTCTTATACTCCATTTCAAGAACTGATGTCTTAGACTCCCATCATGTTCTTTGCCAAGTACACTGAGTTCTCCCAGGTCTTTGATAATATCATCATACTCTTGAAATGTCCATTCCGTGCTTCCCTACCTGGTGAACTCACTGCTGAAGTCTGATCTTGTGTGCTTTCCTCTGTAGCTTCCCTTGATACCCTCAAACGAGATTGAGGGTGTTATCTGTGCTCTCATGGTTCTTTGTGCACATGAGGGTATAACAGTCATCACATTTTTAAAACTTATTTACACATCTGGCTTCCTTTTATTACTGCCATTCTCACAGTCAGAAACCTTGATCTTACTGGTTTTTTATACCTCCAGAGTCTTCTTAGCTCCTGGTAGTTATTCAATACATGTTTGTAAAATTGAATTAAATTGACATTATTCCTAAGGGTTTTCTTTAAATTGTAGTTCACTGTTTTACTTGAAAAGTTGTGAATTCCCAGAATATAAGTGTGAATTATTTTTGGATTAGCTGCTATTTTAAAGAACCATATTTTATGCAGCTCTTCCTCACTCTGTAATATACAGGTGATTGAGGTAAGAATGAGATATTTTCATAATATGAAAAAGGCTATTTATCTCTGTTTTATATACCTTAATTCAGTCACCTGAGATTTCCATTGCATTACTGATCTATTTTGACTTCATAACCATGTTTTCCTTTAATTAGAATTTTTGAGAAAATGATTAAAAATAAGTTTATATTTTATGTTATCTTCAACTTGCTACTATGTTAAATTCCCAATACAGCCCATTTTTAAGAGTTGAAATGTTATTACATTTTAATTATATGGTCTATGTATAATTACTATAAACCAAATTTATCACTTTCAACTTAACGAGGAATTTATTTCTGAAGTGTCAAATGATATACAATTGAGCCAAAGCCTGTGGAATGTTTGCTGCAAACACTATTTCACCATTCTATCAGATGACATGTCACTGGAAATTTAATTGGTTTATGTAACAGTATAAGTCTCTATCCAAATAATTTATACCATGTCTATTACATTGGTCTATTTTTTGTATTAATGAAATGGTTTACTTCAAAAGAGATTAAGTGAGAATAGTGAGGGGGGAGTAGGTGGATATTCCTTATGTTGGATAGCTTATTTAAGCAGGTATTCTTGAATTTCCTGTGGCTTACACTAGGCCTGTGAACATAGTTTATAGGCCTTGCTGCAAATGTCAAGTTTATTACCATCAGGAGATCTGCTTTCTTTAAAAACTTGCTACCAGCAATAGAAGATGAGTAGAAGTGATGGGACTATTACACACTCCTTCCTGTAATTTTGGGAAAGATCAATGTATTCATTGATCAGGCTCTTTTGGAAACAACTCGGGCTTTTTTGGAAACAAATCATCTGTTTTCCACATAGAAGGAAATGCCTAGAACCTAGAAATAATCACCTTAAATGTGTCTATTAGAGCTTAATTACTGAACCTTGAAATAATACATTCACATAAGAGTCGTAGTTGGTTTATTAGCAGCAACAATGTCCATATCACTACTTAATTCATAGTGAGCTCTATAAAATAACCAAGACTAAGAAGGTCAGATTCCTCCTGGAAAGAATCTGTTTGGTGTGTCTCTACAGAGCTTGAGAGAAGATTCTGCTGTCTCAGTTATTTTTTCTGGCTACAAGTAAGTTGATCATTATACGTCCAAGTCTTGTTCATGTAACATCTGCTTGAGCACTGCAATTCCAAGAGAACTTTTCTTAGCAGTGTCAAGAAGTGTTTACCGAACATCTGTTCATGCATGACATTGGCATCATGGCAGAAAGTTCCTGAGTTGCTTACATTGAAGAAATCTTTACAACTTGTAATTTTGTAAGGATACTCTTTAAATAGGTCAAATATTTACAAAGCCTAAGTTGGCTGTCTGTGATCTCCGCCTCAGAGATTTAGGGTTCTGTGAGTCAAACATGATGAGGTTGCAAAAACCCCAACTGGGCTCTTGTCTTCAGGGCCATATAAACTAGGAGTTCTTGTATTCCTTGAGTATACTGTTTCTACTGCTTTGGCCACTTGATGACTAGTTCTTCTATTCTGGCCTGTTCTTCAACTGGGAACATAGTTAAGGTTCAAACTCTGATTTTCTGTGTCTGTGTCACCTCTTAGTTACTGCTTCTTTGGTGGTAATAACCTCTTTCTTTAGATAATATTTTAGCAAACATCTGCTTTGTGGACTACACTGTGCTATAATATATTTTTTAATCTATTTATTTATTTGACAGAGAGAGAGAGAGAGATCACAAGTAGGCAGAGAGGCAGGCGGAGAGGAGGAGGAAGCAGGCTCCCTGCCGAACAGAGAGCCCGATGCGGGGCTCAATCCCAGGACCCTGAGACCATGACCTGAGTTGAAGGCAGAGGCTTTAACCCACTGAGCCACCCAGGTGCCCCATGTGCTATAATATTTTATGCAAAAGTTACTAAAACCAGGCACCCTTGTGTTGTGTACAAGTTGGTGTATGATTAAAATTGGTGAGAAATATGGGTAACATGGTGTGGTGGGGGAAACTGTGTTTCATTAGAATGTGAACACATGTGTTCAGTTCTCAGGTCAGTCACTAATTTGCTGTGTGTTCTTGCATAAGAAATTTCTCTGGGCTTGGCATTTCACTGTTAAGTGAGTGCGTTGGGCTAGAATGATCTGAATGTTTTTCAAACTCTGGCTGTTAATGAGCTCAACATTGATCTTAGAGTAAGATTCAAAGGGTCCAGGATTAATTAATTTTGTTGTGCATAAAGTTCCACTTACAACATTGGCAGCAAAATAATAAATCCTTTGTCTAAGTCAAGGATGTCTGTAGAGCCTAGAACCAGGCAGTAGCTTGTAATGTACTATATTTTGTCTCTTCTCCAATAAGTCATAATTTTCTCCTAGAGTGAAGTGAAAGGGAACTAATCACTAAAGAAGTTTTAGAATTAATTCCTTCAGTGGGGAAATAAAAGCCTGCTTTGAAATAGGGATTATTTTCCGAGCTTTATTAAGATATAATCGGCATATAACATTGTATAAGTTTAAGGTGAACAGTGTGATGATTTGATATAGATCCATGTTACAGAATGATTACCATATTCATTACCTCACATAGTTACCTTTTTGTGTGTGTGTGTGGGTTGTTGGGGGTGAGAACTTTTAATATATCTCTTCAGAACTTTCAAGTATACAATATAATATACTTAACTATAGTCACTATATTGTACATTAGATTCCCAGAACTTACTCATCTTGTCCCTGGAAGTTTGTATGTTTGGACCACCTTTACCCATTTCCACTTCATTCCCACACCTGGAAACCACTAACCTGTTCTGTGAGCATATCTTTTTTTTTTCAGATCCTGCATAAAAGTGAGATCGTACAATATACACCTTTCAATATTTCACTTAGCATAATGCCCTCAGGTTTCCTCCATGTTGTCACAAATGGAAGGATTTCCTTTTTAAATAGCTGAATAGTATTCTATTTTATATATGCCACAATTTATCCATTTATCAATGGACTGATGCTTGGGTTGTTTTTATGTCTTGGCTATTATAAATGATGCTGCAATAAATATGGGGGTGCAGATATCTTTTAGAGATTATGATTTGTTTTCCTTCGGATGTATACCCCAAAGTGGACTGCTGGATCAAATAGTAATTCTATTTTTAATTTTGGGGGGGACTTCCATACGCTTTTCCATTCATGCCCATCCCAAACCATATTCCCCCCAAAGTGCAAAATGCAAAGATTTTTCCACATCTTACAAGAACTTCTTTTTAAATTTTCTTAAATTTTTAAAAGTCTTTATTTTAATTCCATTTAGTTAACATACAGTGGTACATTAGGTGCCAGAACTTCCTATCTCTTGGCTTCTTGATAGTAGCCCTTTGAACAGGTGTAAGGTGATATCTCCTTGTGGTTTGAATTGCATTTCCCTGATTAGTGATGTTAAGCACCTTCTCATGGACCTGTTGTTCATTTGTCTTTTTTTGAGGAAAAGATCTGTGGAGGTCTGCTGCTTGTTAAAGATTTTATTTATTTAATAGAGCACACAAGCAGGGGGAGCAACAGGCAGAGGGAGAGGGAGAAGCAGACTCCCCACTGAGCAGAAAGCCTGACGATGTGGTGCTTGATCCCAGGAGCCAGGGATCATGACCTGAACCGAAGGCAGATGCTTAACCGACTGAACCAGCCAGGCTCCCCTGTTGCCTGTTTTTTAAATCCAGTAGTTTTTGTTTGTTTTTTTCGTTTTTGCTGTTGTAGGAGTTCCTTATGTATTAACCCTTTATAAGATACAATTTGTAAATATTTTCAGCCATTCTGTGGGTTACCTTTTTTTGTTTTGTTTTACTTTATTTTGCACTGAAGCCTTTTAGTTTGATGTGGTTTCAGTTATTTTTCTTTTCTCGCTTCTGTTCTTGATGTTGCATCCAAAAAAATCAATGCTGAGACAAATCTCAGGGAGCTTTTCCCCTACATTTTCTTCTAGGAGTTTTATACTTTCAGGTTTTACATTGAAGTTTTTAATCCATTTTAATTTTACTAAGTAGTATAAAAAAGGGATGCAGTTTTATTCTGCATGCAGATATCATTCAAACTTCCAGCACTGTTTATTGAAGAAATTATCTTTTCCCCATTCTTGGTTCTCTTTGCAAATATTAGTTGACTATACATGCATGGTTTTATTTCTGGGATTTCCATTCTGTTCCATTGGTCTATGTCTATTGTTATGCCTGTGCCATATTTTTTGGATTACTATATATTTTTTTTGATAATTTAATCCAGTTACATTTAAGTAATTGATAGGTAAGGATATACAATTACTTATTACTTTGGTAATTGTAGTCTCTTTTATAGATCTTCTGTTCCTTCTCTTGCTGTCTTCCCTTGTGATTTGATGAATTTTTGTAGTGGTATTAATTTATTCCTTTATCATAATCTTTCATGTTAAAATCTTTAAAAAATAGGAAGAATTTTGGGGTGCCTGGGTGGCTCAGTTATTAAGTGTCTGCCTTTGGTTCAGGTCATGATCCCGGGGTCCTGGGATCAAGTCCTACATCAGGCTCCCTGCTCAGCGGGAAGCCTCCTGTTCCTCTCTTAGTTCCCCTGCTTGTGTTCCCTCTTTTGCTGTGTCTTTCTCTGTCAAATAAATAAATAAAATCTTAAAAAAATAGGAAGAATTTTATTAACACATATGTGCATGCATGAGTGGGAGTGGGGGAGTGGCAGACGGAAATGGAGAGAATCTCAAGCAGACTCCTCACTGGTGCAGAGCCTGATGCAGGGCTCAATCTCAGGGTCATGAGACTGTGACCTGAGCCAAAACCAAGAGTCAGATGCTTAATCGACTGAGCTCCACCCAGGTGCCTCTTAAAATTCTTTACATATAATATTAGAAGATGAGTTTTAGGGTCAGTGTATGCAAATTCTAAATAATTTGAGTATTGAAACTTTTTCTCCATAAAGGTGAAACCATTTCAACCCTCTGCCAACATACCTATCTTGTGTTTGTGTGTTTAATTTTTGCTATCTTTTTTTTATATGGCAGCCTAGATAATCCTTTTCCAAACCTCTTCCTACTCTTAAATAAGCCTAGTTCTGTTCTGAGGTATGGGAATAACTTTCACTATCAAGACTGCTTGTGGGTTCACTCTGAACAGTTTAGACACCTGATTCTAAGGACAATAGCTCATTGCACTTACTTATTCCTCATGTTGAACCTAAAACGAATATGATTTGCTTTAAAGGCAAGACTTGTCTGGATAAAGGATTTTTAGAAAATTCTATATTGTCATTACACTTACTTGTTTTCAGAGGTTTAAATAGTTATATATATCTGATGTTTCATTACCTATAAGACATACTTTAGATGTGGTCTTTACTGAAACTCTTATTACTTCTTGATATTTACTATTGACTCTATGATCATTTTTAACATCCAAATATCTGTGTGACCTAATAATATAAATGCATTAAGCACATTTCATAATAATTTTAATTGAAATTTTACTAACAAAACACTAATGCAAAGGCAAGTTTTCTTATATTGCATACAAGCCAAGATTAAAAAGTGGGGGGAAATCTTTATGGCAAAAAGAATGAATTCATCAATATAATTCTGTGTCCTTGTGGGGTGTTTTTTTGGTTTTGTCCTTTCTTGTTTTTGCTTTCTAGTGATGACCTGTGGATCATTTTTCCTCTGGGGTGCTAGTATATTCTGGTTGACATTATTCATTGTGAAATACGGATTGAATTTCAGCCCAGAGTCTAAAAGACAAGCTGAGGAAACATCTGTATAAACTGGAATTCCCGAGAATGAAGCATGCCAAAGCTGTTTGGCAAAAAGTCATGCTTGTACCAGTACTGGTGAGGGAGGAAAAGAACTGGATAGTTCTTTGGAATAAGATGAAGACATGAACTGGCAGCGAGTACGAGCCAGATGAGGAAACACAATTTTAAATCCACCTAAAATTTCTAAAACTTAAGAATTAGAAGAAATAAATGCCTTGCATTTTACAACATTATTTTCTTACCAGTAATTAATTCCATCCCCAGTGGAGAGGAAGTACAATTGACATAGCATCACCTGACTTGGGAATGTTTGTTTATAACAAGAGATAGAAAACATTTCAAACTAATGAAATCTAAACTCCAATCAATACAACCTCAAAGTTTTTGACTGTATCCATTTCCTCCTTCACTTCAGAAATTACCTGGTATATAGTGGGTATTTAGGAATTACTTGGATGAAGGACAACCCTGTTTATCCCAATTAGTAACTCAAGGTTATAGAATGGAAATGGCAGATATATGCTATAGCAGCCTCTGTTTCTGACCTTCCACTTTTGTATTCTACCTTTTAAGAAATTATGCTGGCAATTAGAAACTCCTAAGACTATGTACTCCTATGAAATATTCATGAATGTCTTCAATATCTTAAGCAGAACAGTCATGGCAAGGACTTTCAACTCAGCTTGTACTTTCCAGAGTGTATATTTGGTTGGGTAGAATGGCACTAAAATATTGATCCTCGTTAAATAAGCATTTTTATCCAATATCTAAACTTAGTGTTATAAGAGCTTGCTTAAAACATCTAAGTAATCATTAGGGTAATACCAGTTTGAGGGAGTTGATCATTAATGAGTAAAACAATACTTAAACTTGGGAATAAACATATAGGAAAGAAATACTCCTACATAGATCCTAAAACATATAATGGCACTTATGAATGGTCCTGTATGAAAGGATTAGAGCCATTGAAGACCAAATCTCGAGTTTAAATATGTTGGTTAGTTAAATTTCCTTATGGGGCATTTAACTTTGCACTGGGTAAAACTCCGGTCTGGAGCCAGATACAGAACATCTAAGCTTGCCAGGTGTTTTTGCAAAAATGTTTTTAACAAGGTTTTATGCCATAACCCTTCGATTTGTTTGTGCAGACTCATCCCCAACTTAGAAAAACAACTCTGAGCTCATCTATTATGAAGAATAGATAATCAGTGAGAGTTTCCTTTGCCAAGCTGATAATTACTAATACAGTTATAAAAATAATTTTTCTTTCTCAATATTCAAGGTTAAATTGTCTCTTTTATACTATATGGAATTGGACCCACACATACATTCATATATGACCCCACATAGGCACACTCTTGGGAGCAGTGTACCATTCCAATGCCCTCAAATACATGGTCTCATTCTAATGTCACTCTTGAAATACTTCTCTGAATGAGATTTTTAATGTTTACAATGACATGTATGATATTCAAATAATGAGGAACCACAGCTGCATAAGAACAATTAAAATCCCCAATGGTGAATTTAAAATGAATATCATTAGAGGTCACTGCTAAGTAATGAGGGCTTGTTAATGATCTCATTCATTGACCTTGGGTTGTAGTCAAATTTAAAAAAATGCACATTTCAAAAATTTATAATTTCTAGTTAAGTTCTCATTATTGCACTAGTGTTGCTAAAATATTTAGAGGATGGAAAGTTGGTTGCAAGTAGATTATTCTGATATCAAGTGTTATAAAAGGATTAGTCATTTTCAGAAGAACAGACTTTTTGGTTTTGTACTTCTAAAATGAATCTTACATTATGTATCCACCATACCAAAAAGAGATGAAATTCCTGTACATATAAGGGTGAACATTTAGCTATTTTATTTAGAGTAATACATTCCAAATACTATGTTTTTGTCCAGTTTTACTTGTTCAAAAAAAATGTGGAATGGGCAAGCCAGGAGTTGGACTTCTGAAAATGGAGCAACATAAACGTGTGCCAAAACCACCATTCTGTTAGATTTTTGAATAAGGATATTTATCAACATTCTACGCTTTGTGTCCTTTATAATTCTCTTTTATTTTAAAACCAAGTAAATATTTATGATCTGTAAGAAAAATATTAACAGTAGTGGGATCTGATTATTATTATTAGAGCAAGAGCGAGCATGGGAGCAAGTGAGTGAAAGCAAGCATCCATAGGGGTTGGGGATGGGCTGGGAGAGAGATCTCAAGCAGACTCCACACCCAGCACAGAACCTGCTGCGGGGCTCAATCTCATGACCCCCAAGATCATGACCTGGGCCGAAATCAGGAGTTGGATGCTTAACTGACTGCACCACCCCGGTGCTCCATGGGATCTGTTATTTATTGTGTGCCTCCTCTCCATGGTTCTGTTGAAATCACTTGTACTGATGATTTTTAAACATGACAACATGACTGTACTACTGTTAGTAGAATTATTACAGTCTTAGAGTTGAGAAAACTGAGGTTGTAGGGTTGTGAAGTAGCTTGAATAGGGACATGCGATGGTTAAGTCAGTACTCAAACTTGGGTTGGCCTGATTTGAAGCCATAGAGAGAATGTGAATAACGACCTCTGTTCTAAAGCCTATGATGTTCTAATTAGTCTTCCCACATAGATCTCTTGTTTCAAGAAATGTTTTGAAATATCAGTGTGGCAAGTTCTATTAATAACAATAATGATGAAGAATATCTAAGTACTCACCATGTGCTATATATTCTTCTGATCACTTTATCATTTTTATTTATTATTTAAAGTAACTCTACCCCCAACAGGGGCCTCAAGCTCCCCACTCCAAGATCAGGAGTCACATGCTTTACCAACTGAGCCAGTGAGGCACCCTTCTTCTGATCACTTTGGTTGCATTAACCGATTTAACATTCTCAGTGATTAGTTTTTCACTGGGGAAACTGAGTCATGGAAAGATGAAGTAGGTTTCTCAAGATTACACATCTATCTGATATAAACTCAGGTTGATCTAAACTCGGGTCTGTAAGACGACATAGCCTGAACTCTTAAAAACTGTGTTCTACCGTAAAGCCCCAATGGGACCTGGGTAAATAAAGGTCCCATCTGTTGTTTGTTAGAAGAGGAGAAATAAATACATTTCCACTAAGTCCAGATGTACAGGAGGGGTCAATTGGGGAACTCATAAATGTCTATGCATGAGACTACAAAACTGATTCTAAAAGAAGGAAGTCATTTGAGGGTAGGTTATCTTTTTTTTTTTTTTTTTAAAGATTTTTTATTTATTTATTTGACAGACAGAGATCACAAGTAGGGAGAGAGGCAGGCAGAGAGAGAGGGAAGCAGGCTCCCTGCTGAGCAGAGAGCCCGATGTGGGACTCGATCCCAGGACCCTGAGATCATGACCTGAGCCGAAGGCAGCGGCTTAATCCACTGAGCCACCCAGGCGCCCCATGAGGGTAGGTTATCTTATATGTGAATATGGAATCCTGAAAGTTTGGGGATTAGATAAGGTGGTGCTAGGTCTTGGTTTGCCCAGAAAAGTTCCAGTTTATTTCTGTTGTCCCACTGGAATTATTAATAGTTCACCTTTTCCACTCTCAGATTTGGACAGTAAATCAATTTGGACAGTAAAATATGTAGTGAACTTAGAATGACAAGGAGACTTACGTTCCAGTGGTGGATGAGCCCAGAGGACAGGTGACTTTAGACAAGGTACTGTTTTGATCTTCGGATCCTCATGTGTAAAATGAAGTTTTATGAGACACCAGAAGATTACCAAATTATCTTGCAGCTGTAAGGGCTAGTACTTGATTCAGTGCTGATGTTTTATGAATTTGACATTAACCCATGGGCTTTGCACTACATCAGCATCACTTGAGAGCTGTTATCAGCATGTAGATATGTAGATGCTTGAGGCCCATCCCTAGAGATTCTGATACTGTAGGTCTGGGTAAGGCTGGAATCATACATTTTAGCAAGCACTCGAATAACTATGGTGCTAGCTGTCCTTAAATCATATATACTGCCCTAGACGATAAGCTTGGTTAGATCAGGGAATAGATCTTAATTCAACATTGTAAATACAGAGTGGGTGCTTCATTATTTGTTGAGTGAATAAGGAATGCGTGTTACTAATAACAACCAAAACTACATGGAGTTAAAGTTGATTTCGGAATATAAATGACATATCATAAGATCTATGCTTTTGCACAGAGTGAATATTGTTCATATAAGCAAGAAGATAAATGTTTTGTAGACATTTGTAATGTTTTACAGATATCTGTAAAACAGTTTATCCAGTGACAGGGCATTCAATAACCAGGATTGTTGGGATCTATGGCATGATTCTAGAAAACAACAACAACTGAATAGACTTAAAAAAATTTTATTTTTTGCAATCGTCTTGTTTATATGAACTATTTTTGTTTTAATATTTCAACTGGATATATTTAATGTGAAGTATACATTATTAATTCTTCAATACTAATATTAGCTTGCCTATAGTGCTTTACAAGATATAATACAAATATTCCAATTACAATGTATTAATACACTAATATACTAATTTTGATTTTTGTAAGCAAATGTTTATTGCATGATAGAGAACACTTTTTTCCTTGCTTTCACTAAGTACCCAATAGGTTTCTGAATTTTAAAAAATTGAATAATAATGTTATAGGATAGGAAATATTTCTCTTATCAATTTGTTATAGGATAAAAGCCACAGAGAGGTTAATTTGTTTGATCAAAGTCATGGAGCTAAAAACTTCTTCAGTAACTGTATGTGTGCATTTCCAAGTTCAATTATTCCATTATTCCACTCTTCATTTATTTCAATAAGATGTTTTAATTTACAAAAATACGGTATGCTGATGGAATCAAATCAAATCCATGGATTTGTAATTTAAAATTATTACAAGCTTATGGATGCCTGCAGGGAATTCATTCAGTGAATATTAAGAAACTTTTTATGTACTAGACACTTTTATACTTTGGAAATTTGAAAAATAAAATATAATACTACCTGGCTATTACTTTTTCCAGGAGAAAATCTCATCTAAATCATTTATTCAACAGAATCTGCATATACAATTTCCAAATTTTCTGTATTTTATTAAATTGAACTAGCTGGAAATTAAAATTTTAAATTATTACAAAATAAACCTAGGGTTATCCATTATTAAAAAAACCCCAGTCATTTAAGGTAATAAATAATCAAGTAATTTCATGGAAAGGGCCATTATGAAAAATAATTATTTTCATTATTAACATTCTAGTTGCTAAAATTATTAAGCTAAAATAGTTGAGTTTTATTTTAATTAGGTTAAACAGTTGTTTACAATTATGTTTGATTGTAACATAAATATTCTTAGCGGGCCTGTTCTTTCATATGAGTTAAACTCTAATTGGCTTCAGGTCAGATTTTCAAAAGAATCTGAATTAGTTGATGCTACATCTATGTGTATATATTCTTTTTTTTATATTCTTTTTTAAAATTTAATTTAATATTTGTGTGTGTTTTCCAAAATTCATTGTTTATGCACCACACCCAGTTCTCCAGGCAATATGTGCCCTCCTTAATACCCGCCGCAAGGCTCACCCAACCCCCCACTCCTCTCCCCTCCAAGACCCTGTTTGTTTCTCAGAGTCCACAGACTCTCATGATTCATCTCCCCCTCCGATTTCCTCCAACTCATTCTCTTCTCCATCTCCCCATGTCCTCCATGTTGTTCCTTATGCTCCACAAGTAAGTGAAACCATATGATAATTGACTCTCTCTGCTTGACTTAGTTCACTCAGCATAATCTCTTCCAGTCTTGTCCACATTTTGATACAAAAGTTGTATATTCATCCTTTCTGATGGAGGCATAATACTCCTTTGTTTATATGGACCATATCTTCTTTATCCATTCATCCATTGAAGGGCATCTTGGTTCTTTCCACAGTTTGGCAACTATGGCCGTTGCTGCTATGAACATTGGGGTACAGATGGCCCTTCTTTTCAGTACATCTGTGTCTTTGGGGTAATTACCCAGTAGTAAATTTGCAGGGCCATAGGGTAGCTCTATTTTTAATTTCTTAGGAAATCTCCACAATGTTTTCCAAAGTGGCTGCACCAACTTCCATTCCCACCAACAGTAGTATCCCCTTTCTCCACATCCTCTCCAACACTTGTTGTTTACTGTCTTGTTAATTTTGGCCATTCTAACTGGTGTAAGGTGGTATCTCAATGTGGTTTTGATTTGAATCTCCCTGATGGCTAATGATGATGAACATTTTTTTCATGTGTCTGTTAGCCATTTGTATGTCTTCTTTGGAGAAGTGTCTATTCATGTCTTCTGCCCATTTTTTGATGTGATTATCTGTTTTTTTGTGTGTGAGTTCAGAGTTCCTTATAGATCTTGGATATCATCCCTTTGTCTGTAGTATCATTTGCGATTATCTTCTCCCATTCTGTGGGTTGCCTCTTTGTTTTGTTGACTGTTTCCTTTGCTGTGCTGAGATTTTTGATCTTGATGAAGTCCCAAAAGTTCATTTTCACTTTTGTTTCCTTTGCCTTTGGGGACATATCTTGAAAGAAGCTGCTGTGGCTGATGTCAAAGAGGTTACTGTCTATGTTCTCCTCTAGGATTTTGATAGATTCCTGCCTCACGTTGAGGTCTTTTATCCATTTCGAGTTTATCTTTGTGTACAACTGAACAGACTTTTAAACTCTTAGAGCACCAGGTACAGGATTACAAGCAGATAAAGGGAAGTACTTCCAGTTCCTATCACTGTAGTGTCCGGGCTTTCCCAGGGTTTGGAGGCAAGAAAATATGTCCTGCTTTGATGACCAAAGGCTATCTTTACATGACAGCTGTGGAAATGCTGAGTTTAGGAATTTGGGCCATCAATAACGTCCTACACAGGATGACTGTGCCTGTGTGATTGTCAGTTGGAGAAATTATAACTACTGATCTATGTTTCAAGTAAAAGTATTAAACAATAGGACATCAATAAATATATTGATAATATGCCATGAAGACTAGCTAGGGTTTTATAGTCAGGTGGGGCTATATGCAAATTGCAGTTTTGCCAAATGTGAGCTGTAGAACTAGATATTTCACCTCAGTGATTGGAACTTCTGTCCTGTCATCTGTCAAATGAGCATACAAATACGTCTCTTACAGAAATATTAGAGTAATTTGAGATTAAATGAGATAATATGTGCCAACATCTAGTGGGTAGTAGTAAGAATTTATTAAGCATTTACTGTATCTTAGTATGTATGAAACTCTTAGAAAAATATCTATCTAAATTATAATTCAAAATGGTCCTACACTGTAGGTATTAGTTTTATAATCCCCACTATGCAAAATTAAAGATTGGATCTATAGAAAGGATATAACCAAATAGCTTACCTATTAAGTAACATTACTGAGGTATAAGTAACATAACTAATAATTTATAGTATATACTTTAATGAATTTTAGCATATATTTGCACCCATGAAATCATTACCATGGTGGAGATAACCAATATTTTCAGTCTCCTAAGTGTTTTCAAGTCCGTTCATATTCCAACCTAGCTCCATTCTCATCCCTAGGCAATTGCTGATCTGCTTGCTTTCTGTCACTATAGATTACATTTTGTGAGAATCTATACAAGTCAAATCATACTGTGTGTACTCATTTCTGTCTTGTATTTTAGTTGCTTAAGGTGAGAGTTCAGCTGGTCCCTGTTACTACTCCATTATGGCTCAAGCAGAAGTTCCTATTTCTTAAATTTTATTTTCATTCTGGTCTAAAATGTTTTATTTAACCAAAATAACATAGTAAATCAAATACTGCAATGGTCTTTTGACATAAAACACAGAAAACTCTTCATGATCCTTCAGTTCTGTTCCTTAGAATGACATTTTACTTTTTCATATCTAGTTTGAAATGATTGAAAAGATAAAAAAGTAATGTTATAAACCTGGACAAGTCCCTGGTTTCCCTTCTCTTTCTCATTTCCCATACTCTTAAGATGTGTCTATGTGATCCATGCTTGTATCGTATTATGTATTTATAGACCATTCTGGTGTATTATTTATATGTTTATATATGTATCCTATTAGAATCAGATTTGCTAAAAGACTAATTATTCCAACCACCAGGAAGAAATGATAATTATGTGATGTGATAGAGGTGCTAATTATTGCTAAGATGGCAATTATAGTATACAAATGTATTAGACTAGCATGCTGTACACCTTAAATTTGCACAATTTTGTGAACTATATTTCAACAAAAAATTAACATGTATAAATATGTAATATTTATATTTATATAAGTGAGACAGATTTTAATTGTTGTGTAATATAAAACTAAGTATATACCACAGTTCATACAGTATCTTACTGAAAGCCATTTATATTGTTTTAAGTCTTTTTTAAAATATAAAACTCATGTATAAAACTCATAAACATTTTCATTGGTTTTGTCATTTCCCTGCATTTCTTAAAACATACCTTTATGATTGTCAATTTGTTAAAGACCCATCATTTGAAACAAAATTACATATGTGTGAAATAGTACGTTACTGTTGTTTAATTGTCAGTTTTATGTCTGAGTTTTATGAACTGCATGGCCATATCCTTTACTCATTTACCTATTGGGTTGATTGTCTTTATCTCTGTTTTGTAGAAAAATTTCATAATCATTCCTTATATTTCCTAGGTTATATGAATGTCCTCTTAAAGGCTGTTGTCTCTCTTTAACTTTTGTTATGCTGTCAATTTTCATGCAGAAATATGATTATATTTGGTTTATTAATTTTTTAGGCTTTTTGCATTTTATTGAAGAATTCCATTCCCATCAAAATATCCTATATTCTAACTTAAATCTTTGTTTTTAATGTTTACATTTTTAATCTATCTAATTTAGGGGAAGGTAGTTTTTGCTATAGCATAGTATGTAAGATATCAATAACTAAGTTCTTATGCCCTAGGCATGGTATTAAATGTTTGATGTATGTGTTAGGAATAATCCATGAGATACATATTACCATTATCTCCATTATGTAGTCAAGTGAACTAAAGCACAGAAGATAAATAAAGTAGCTCAAGTTTGTAAATGGCAGAGCTATGATTGAAAATGAAAGAGTTTCTCCACATCATCTCAAGAATTTATCTCTTGTCTCTTCTTTTTTGGGAAATGTTCTATTACCATATTTATTAAGGTTTTATGTAAATCCCAGTTAACTAATACAGTGTAGTATTAGTTTCAGGTGCGCAATATAGTGGTTCAACACTTCCATAAATCACCCAGTGCTCATTACAAGTGCCCTCCTAAATCCCCATCCCCCCACCCACCTCCCTCTGGTAACCATCAGTTTGTTCTCTATGCTTAAGAATCTCTTTATTAGTTTACCTCTCCCCCCACCATGTTCATCTGTTTTGTTTCTTAAATTTCACATATGAGTGAAATCCTATGGTATTTGTCTTTCTTTTACTTACTTCACTTATATTAATACTGTCTAACTCTATCCATGTTGTTGCAAATGGCAAGATTTCATTATTTTTGATGGCTAAGTAATATTCTGGCATGCATGCATGCGTGTATATGTATGTAAGTATGGGTATATCATCTCTCTGTTATCCAGTCATCAGTCGATGGACAGTTAGGCTGTGTCCTTAATTTGGCTATTGTAGATAATGCTGCTGTAAGGACTGGGGTGTATGTATCCCTCTGAATTAGTCTTTTTGTATTCTTTGGGTAAATACCTAGTAGTGAGATTGCTGGACCATAGGCTGAGTTCTACTTGGAACTTTTTGGGGAACATCCATACTGTTTTCTTCAGTGGGTACACCAGTTTGCATTCCTCTTCAATGCTTGTTTCTTGTGTTGTTGATTTTAGCCATTCTGATAGGTGAGAGGTGACATCTCATTGTTGTATTTATTTGATTTGCATTTCCCTGATGATGAGTGATGTGGAGCTTCTCTTCATGTGTCTGTTGGCTGTGTAGATGTTCTCTTTAAAGAAATGTTTATTGAGGTTGTCTGCCCAGTTTTTTAATCAAAAAAATTTTTTTTGGTGTGGTGTTGTAAGAGTTTGTTGTTTGTATATTAATCCCTTATCAGATATATATTTTGAAAATATCTTCTCCCATTCTGTTGGTTTCGTTTTCCTTTCCTTTTCTTTTTTTTTCTTTTCGGCATAACAGTATTCGTTATTTTTGCACCACACCCAGTGCTCCATGCAATCCGTGCCCTCTATAATACCCACCACCTGGTTCCCCCAACCTCCCACGCTCCCCGCCACTTCAAACCCCTCAGATTGTTTTTCAGAGTCCAGAGTCTCTCACGGTTCACTTCCCGTTCGTTTTCCTTTTCATTTTGTTTCCTTTCCTTTTTTTTTCTTTTAACATGCTGGACTTGAACTCACAAGCTCACAAACCTGAGATCTGAGATCAAGAGTTGGATGCTTAATCAACTGAACCACCCAGGTGCTCCTGCTTTAAGGTTTTTATAGATACAATTTGCTATATTAAGGCAGATCTCTTTCATTCCTTGGTCAAAAATTTTGCTTTAATTATAAATGAGCTAAAATTAATTTTTCCATATTTGAGGTAATCATCATTTTTCAATTTAATCTATTACTGTGGTCAACAAAACTAATTATGTAATGTTAAATCAAACTTGTATTCCTTTCCTGAAATTACCCTGACTAGGTCATAACATATTTTTTATTACTGAAATTGCTTTGCTGTTTTTTAAAAATAATTTTTAGATTGATGTTCATGAGTGTCATTGGCCTGTACTTTTTTTTTTTTTATGGTTCAAATTTTATTTCTTTTTTTTTTGGGGTCTAAATATAATTTTTTATTTTTTATAAACATATATTTTTATCCCCAGGGGTACAGGTCTGTGAATCACCAGGTTTACACACTTCACAGCACTCACCAAAGCACATACCCTCCCCAGTGTCCATAATCTTTTTCTTTCAAAAATATCATTGTTAGATTTTTGGTTTCAAGGTTTTCTTAGGCACATAAAATGAGATAAGAGAAGTAGATATGGTTTTAGGTTTCTCATTTGTCCTGTCTGGTATTTTTTTTTTCCTCTCATCACCAAAACTGACACATGAAAAAATAGTTAAAAACTTTACTATATCATTTGTTCCAGTAGCATAGCTGCATACTTCTACTGAGTATATGAAAGAAGGGAGTCCTGTGTGGATCATTCGGTTAAGTGTGTACATTTGGCTCAGGTCATGATCCCAGGTTCCTGGGTTCGAGTTCCACATTGAGTTCCTTGCTCAGTGTGGAGCCTGCTTTTCCCTTTGTCTTCCCCCCTCTCTTGTGCTTTTTCTCTGTCTCTGACAAATAAAATCTTTTAAAAAATATGAAATAAATAATACCATTTTTACACACATACTTGAGAGAACACTTTCTAAGTTGTTGTAATGAGGTCAGTGTTGCCATAATATTGAAACTTGAAAAGGATAAGTAGAGAAAATTATGCTTTTCATCATTCATTAATACAGATGCAAAAACTTTAAATATTAGTGAATCAAATCTAGCAGTAAAAACACTGTATGAAACTTAATTTTTCACATTAACAAAATAAACCCAAGAAATGTCCTATTAACAGATATTTTTAAAAAATCAACTTCCTAAACCCTTTCATGAAAGACCAATAAGATCTGAATAGAAGGACAGTTTCTCAACTTGATAAAGTACATTTATGAAATATCCCGTAACAAACCATACTTGAGGAACACTCTGTTTCCATTCAGCTTTGTATCGAAGGTCTAAGCCTAAACAATAAGGAAATAATAAAATGAAAAGCACAACTGTTGGGCAAGAGAAAGTATACCTCCATTCAAACAATGATTTTATATATTGAAAATTCAAAGTTTTAGATCCAATGCTTGGAACTATGCAGGATATCAGGAGAGAAGGTCTACATGTAATAATATGTTGTTTACTCATGATTAACAATTGAAAATGATACCTTAAAATACTATTTATAGTATATCTTCAAAAACCAAAATACTTAAGGATAAATATGACCCCCCAAAATGAGTGTGGCCTCTATCCCAAAACTAGCAAATATTAAACAGAAAAATAAATTAAAATCATGCATTAGAGATGAATTACTTTTGTCAATTGCAAAGTGATCGATAGATTAATTGCATTTACAATCCAAACCCTAACACTTACCTTAGTAGAAATGGTCAAGTTTACAGTGATATTTATGTGTGAATGTAGAAAATACAGGATAAAACAATCTTGGAAAATTATAAGTTTGGAGGTTTATTACTAATTAAGACTTAAAGTCTAAAGTAGTTAAAATAGAAGTGCTAGCACTGGTGGCAGTATTTGCAGTGGTAGTGGTAGCTGTGTATTGACCTAAAGTGCATCCAGGTAGGTGGATGAAACAGAAAGAGTCCATGAATAGGCCTTTACATGTTTGGTCAAATATTTTTAGATAGAGGCACCAATGTAGTTCAATAGAGAGAGGAAACTATTTTTAAGGAATTGTTGCTCACTAGATATTGATAAGGAAAAAAATACCTGTCCTAGATCACATTGTACACAAACAGTAACTTGAGATGAATTGCAAACATAATAAAAATGATAGTTACATATGAAGATCCTAGAACAAAACTTTAGGGGGATATCTTTGTCACTTTGGACAAGAAGATATTTCTTAGGATACAGAAGGCAATAAACATAAGAGTAACAGATGATGAGCTCTGGACCTAATAAAATTTTAAAATTCCCACTAATGAAAAGCATCATTAAGATATTGAAAAGGCAAGTCAAAGATTGGAGTAGAAAATAATCTCAATATACATCCTGTAAAGCATATCAGGAAGATATACATTTCAAGAATATGTAAAAAGCAAATAATAAAGATAAGGGGCAGGGGGAGAAGATCAGAGTCAGAGTAGATTAGAATCCAAGTAAGAGATGTGCAGACATGATTCAAGGAAGGAGCCATGAACCAAACAGAGTGTGGGTGGTCTTTAGAAGGCTTGGAAAAAGCAAGGAAAGGGATTCTGTGCTCCTGGAATGTCCAGAGAGATTTCAGTCCTGCAGCCACCATGATTTTGTTTTAGCCTTCCTAAGTCTCATTTCTTACTTATCGCCTCCAAAACTGTATGATGACAGCTTTTTAAGCCACTGTTTGTGTATGATTTGCCAGGACTTGGTTTATCAAACTTACTTTTTCTTCTCAAAGACTTCATAAAAATAATCTTGTTTCGATGTTCATTTCTCTGAACATAAGTGAGATTGATCAAATCCTTACATGTTCATAAGTGCTTAGGTTTCTTGGGGTTCATAAGTGCTTGGTTTCCTATTTGGAATATGAATGTAAATAAACTGCTAATGAGTTTTGCGAGAACAATTTATATGCAAAGGTACATAATGCATTTTTATAAATATTGATTAATTTAGTCACAATTTTTTTTGCTAATGGTTTACTTCTAGTCAGTTTTATAAGCTATCAGCTCAATAGAAATTTAGCATATGTCATTTTATATGGTCTGTTTCATTTTCAGGAGACTTAGTAATACAATCAATGTTACTTTCCTATTGCTGCTATAACAAATTACTACAAATTTAGTGGTTTCAAACAAACAAACAAACAAACAAACAAACAAAAATCTATTTTATAGCCTTAGAAGTCCAAAGTGGAGCTCAGTGGGCTAAAATCAAGGTGTCATTGGGGCTGCTTTCTGGAGTTACCGTTGGAGAATGTGACTCCTTGCCTTTTCTAGCTTCTAGAAACCACCTTCATTCCTTGTCTTATAGCTCTTTACCATCTTCAAAGATAGCAAAGGCCAGTTAATTCTTTATTACTACCATTTTTCAAGTTGTCCCTTTTTTTGGGGGGGGGGGTGATTTTTCTGCTTTTGATTACATTAGGACATCCCAGATAATCCAAACTAATCTCCTCATCTCAAGGTCATTTGATTATGAGCAACCTTAATTCCCTTTTGCCCATGTAAACAAATATACCCACAGGTTCTGGGGATTAACTAGGAGGTGGACATCATTGATAGGGGCGGGGGAGGATTATTCTGCCTACCACAGAATCATTATTTTATCTTTCAGATGTTATACGTTGGATAAAATGTAAAATGTTGGGGAAGCAACAGGGTGTATGTAGAACAGAATTGGCATGAGATAGGCCTGGAGTTTGCAATTTCCTAGCTGTAATACTTGGTTATGTCACTTAAACTAATGAGCCTCTAGAGTTTACCTAAAAATGAGTCTGATAATTATACCTACCTTTTAAGAATGTGATTTTAAGGACCAATGAGATCATAAAAGTAATAATGAAATAGTAACAACCACTTTGAACACTTGCTGTCAGAGATGGAGTAGGTCCTAAATGAATGTTTGTTCTTTATCTCCTTTTTGGGCTCTTTTAGAATGGTAGTTGATATCTGTGTAAGCTGCAATTCCAAAAATATATACTGCCATTAAAGCAGGTATATATGTTTTTCCTATATCTTATTTTACCCCATCTTATTTTAGAAGTGAATTGCAGTGGGACCCTGCTCTAAGCTCATGGAGAAGTACCTTGTCCCTGATAGCCTATCCTACAGCGTACTTAGTTTCCATACTATGTAAGGTTATAAGCCATGCTGACCTACTGGGTCGGCCTGGATTTATAGCATATATTACTAACCAGAGATCTGAAACACAGAAGCCAGGATGTAAATTACTTGGTCCAGTCAAGATTGTTCACCTCCTCAATCATTTGCAGATTGGCTTGCAGTCTTTGAAAAGGTCCTGCTGAACAAACTTGGCTATCTGAAGTGGAACGCTTGGTTTTCTATAACTTCCAGTAGTACTTGACTATGCAATTCAATGTGTCTTTCTGTCAGGTGTGTGAATTTACTTGGGGTTGGGGAGAAGAGGTATTGCAGGCCACACTGCTGTCCCCTTGGTGAATACCTGTGATCTTCCTCTCCTGTCAGGTGTAGAAGTGGCAGAAAAGTAGCAGGGGACCCTGTGTCGCTTCTCTCTCCCTTGTGCCCCCCCCCGCCCCGTGTCATGACTAGCATAATTAGTTGATGCTTTCTCTTTTACTGATCATCCTTACATTTGCCTTCTGTATTGTTTACTCTCCATTTCCTTTGAACAAAATAATGAATTCCATTTCCTTTTAGTCCTATTCTGTTTGATCCATTTAGCCCTTTGAAGACTGTCAGAAAAAGTGGTCTGTGGGGATAGGTTTAGGTTTTTTGACACTAATCTTTTAGGCATATTCATTTTAACAAATGAGACTTTTTTTTTCTATTTTTCACCTCTTCCTGTCTAATACTGATCAGTCTTTTTAGTCCCCGCTTTGTTTCTTTGTCATATATGTTGACCCACCTGTTAATGTTGTATTTCTAAATGTTTTACCTATGTGCTTGTGTGGCTGTGTAAGCTAGAGGTGATTTTTTATGCTGATGTTTTAAATGCAAGGTGAAGGTGAAGAATATTCTAGATAAATAAATTGAAGACTACCAATTGCAAGATTTTTCCTTAGTATTATAATAACTATTATCAAAGATTGAAGGGGTATTCATGGTAGCCTGTATATAAACTTATACGGCAAATGTTTTACAGTTTAAAAATGTTGTCTGTTGACAAGTGGGGTTCTGATTCTCTTTGGTTAGATGTATGCCCATGTGCACCTGGAGGAAAACATTGGTCTGTACTTTTCTTGCTAATTATAACATCTTAATTAATCTTGATTAACTAGATTGAGTTTTCTTTAAAGTATCTAAAAATAAAATGAATCAATAACTCTGTTCATCCTTTACTGCTCAGCCTTCCCGGCATGCAGCCCAGGCTCATGCTGGCCTCTTGCCCTACTGAGGCAAGCATTTTTGCCAACCCTCTTGTCCCCAGTTAATTGGGCAGAAGTCTGTTTGGTGGCACATCCAGGGATTTCAGTGTCCTCTGGAGCACTGGGTTGACAATAGAGTAAGTCTGAGAGAGGTCTATAATTGGCTAACTTATGCTGCTGTAAGACTCTATTCAAATGGAACAAATTTGAACTGTTCAACCCTCCTTGGCATCCAACCAACTTCTGCATGGCATGAAACAGGCACTTACTCAAGACCGTGGCATGGGTTGTAACAGCAGAAGCAATAGACAGTAGTGTCAGTGCTCTGCCACTGTGTAGTTGGAAGGCAGGTATATGAACTCCGATTTCTTTTTCAGAGGTCTCTCAGTAAACGTCATCAGTTATACACAGAGGGCCATTTGAGATCTGGTTCCCAAACCTTTTGTTTCAAAGCCTCCCTGTACATAAAGCCATAAGACTTTTTTGCTTATTGTCTTGGCCAACTATCTGTCAGCTGTTGTCACACAGGTTGTTGATGTCACAGTAGATTAGTAGCAGAGTGATTCTTCTTCCATAATGAAGCTTGAGAACATTTATTGGATCTAACATGGGTGGGAAATGTGTATTTGTGCATAGCTGAATTCTGAACTTTGCACGTAACTGAAACTTTGCCTTATTAACTTTCGGGAGTTTCACTACTTTCTTCTGTATATGCTGGTAAAAACTTAGGTATTGAAGAATCTTACTGCTTCTTCCTGTGGGCTATAGTCTACACAGTAGTAACTTGTAGTCCAAGAGGATATTGAGTTGGAAGTGAAGGGAAACCATATGTATATGAGGAAGAGGCTAAAAATCATGAGCCTTGCCCTTACTGTCATTTGTACTGTGAATCTTTAGAGTAACGTGGCAAAAGTCAGTCTGTTCAAGTTTCTTCATCCCACTAGTGGAGGGCGATAGACCCTAATCGATTCCATAGGATATATTCAAAACCTTTTTGAAAGTATGAGTGCTATACAACAGAACTTAACAGTTTTGAAGTACTTAGAATGTGCAAATAAGTTTAATGTAAGTCATATTATAGCCCCAGGAAATAGGCACGATCATTGTCTCTAATTTACAGATAGAGACACTGAGGCAGAGAGAGGTTAAGTGGTTTTCCCCCTTGGACAAGCTAGGATTATTTAAAGCAAGAATTAGAGCCCAGACAGTCTCGTGCTGGAAGACTGCTCATAAGTATAGTGCGGGAATATTCAAACACAGAAAGGATGAGATCCAATCCTTCCCCATGAACACCTTTCCCCTGTCTCTTCGCATAGTCAAAATGCAAATGATATTTCAGACTTAATCTTTGAGTGGTCTTGTCAGTAGCAAGGACAGTTTACATCTCCTGTGTAGGATTCTTATAGTCAACCACCAACATTTAAGGATCTGCTTGTTGAAAACTCGGATTAAGTCTGAATATAGGGGCACTGTGTCACTAAGTCCTTCCACCAAAGCTACTGACTTACTAGGTCAAGGGTGGGGTATGGAAATGTGCTTCTTAAAAGCTCCCCAAGTGACTTGGTGAGATATTTGTATAGATAGTGAAGTTAAGTGAACTTTAGAAGGACCATACCCAGTATGCCGGCTTCACTTGTATCTTTATCTAGCTGCTGCTGAGCTAAGTGCCTTAGATGAAATTACTGTTCCATACAAGTTCAGCAAAAAGTCTTCTGCTTCTCTAAAACTAGGAAGAGTTCTAACTCTGCCTCTTGAGTGATTACTGGGAAAATGCCGTCCATCCATGCCCTTGGGCATGCTCACAACATTTTCATATAGATGAGGAAATGTCATGCCACCAAATGTTGGTCAATACATTTTGGGGAAAAATAGGAGTTTGGATGCTCTAAATGGAGATGTCAGTATCTGGAAAAAAAATGTTTTTCTATGTAATTGTTTCAGGATCTTGAAATAGGCACAGTGTTTCTTCTCTAGCAACTTTGTAATGATTAAAGATCAGAAATGCGTCTTTGGAGACTGAGCTTAGGGCAAAGTGTCAAAGCTGTGGCTGTCACTGACATACAGAATGGCCTTGGGCAAGGAACTAAACCTATTTCTTTCTGTCTCCTCATTTGTTATCTGAGACCACAGCATTTACCTTATTTCAAGGGAAAGTGCCATTAATATATGTGATACTTCAAGTCTACTTTTAAATAAAAATTTAGCTCTTATTATCTGCTGAAGTGAAGAAATAATGTGACCTTCTTGCTGCTTCAGTGTCTCTTGGTAACTGAGGCAGTAGGAAAGAGACCTTCACTCCAGCAGAGATTCTGCTATAAGTTGTTTCTAGCAATAGATTATTGTAGAGTCCAGAAGAGGGAGCTATGGGAGAAAGGCCAGTGAGGGGCTCTCAACATGTCTCTATACCAAACACTCGTAGATGAAATTCTGAAAGGGCCTTGGCTTCTTTGGATGTGTTTTCTCTGGTCCTTAGCATCTGACCTCACTCTTCAGATAGGTCCCCCCACCCCAAACTTGACTAGTCAATACTAACATGATTTGAGCATCCCTTTGAACTTGGTCATCATAAAGATGACAAAAAACTCACAATGTGAAAGAGTAAAACCCCAGTGTAGACTATAATGAGAATTCCATTCAATGTAAAATATATTGTTATATGCCACAAACTATAATTATAATTATAATTATATGCCATCTATAATTCCCTCCCACTAGGGGACTGCTGATAATCCTTAGGAAGTATGGCCTTGGAAAGTGTTTTGTTAGAGTTTCTTCCCTTGTTTGTGTGTCCCACATTACACTTGTTTCCCTTGGTTTGGTGTGTTCTTGTGCATTTAAGGTGGAAAAGCCCATAGTGTTTGCATAGGTATCTTTTTTTTTTTTTAAGGTTTTATTTATTTATTTGAGAGAGAATGAGAGAGCGAGCGAGCACATGAGAGAGAGCATGGGCAGGGGAGGGGGTGGAGGGAGAGTGGGAAGCAGACTCCCCACCGAGTAGGGAGCCTGATGCAGGCAGGACTCGATCCTAGGACTCTGGCTGGGATCATGACCTGAGCCAAAAGCAGACACTTAACTGACTGAGCCACCCAGGCGACCCTGCATAGATATTTTAAATACATTCTTTATGTTCTAAGTCCTTAACAGTGTTTAAGTTATATAAACAGCATTGCTTCCTTCAAATATCGTGTTCATGGTGCTGGAAGTAGCTATGTATTACTGCAGATTTGTTTCTTCAATCTCAGCACCGTGATCTTCTGTCAAGGTCAGTATCAGTATCAGTATTTAAGCTATGGCAACAGATGGGTATTTTATTTTATTTTTACTCTTTTAAATGGTTTTATTTATTAAAGGTGCCTGTGTGGCTCAGTTGGATAAGTGCCTGCCTTCGGCTCAGGTAATGGTCCCAGAGTACTGCAATATAGTCCCTCGTCAGGCTCTCTGCTCAGTGAGGGGCCTGCTTCTCCCTCTCTCCACCCCCTCCCCACTCATATACTCTCTCTCACTTTCTCTTTCTCTCAAATAAATAAAATATTTTTTAAAAAAAGATCTTATTTATTAGATCAAGAGAACACGCAAGCTGGGAAAGAGCCAGAGGGAGAAGACAGAGGTTGAGAGAGAGAATCCCAAGCAGACTCCCCGCTGAGCACAGAGCCCAACATGAGGCTCCGTCTCACAACACTGAGACCATGACCTGAGCCAAAACCAAGACTCAGACGCTGAACTGACTGAACCACCCAGGTGCCCCAATAGATAGGTATTTTATGCCACCATTTTGAGATAGTCACTTTTTGCATGAAGTCCAAGATGATGCTGCTTTATCTGTAAGTAAGGAGATATTTGACATTAGGATGTAATTACTCAAGTCTAAAAGTACATGTCTAGTAGTGCTTTGCTATGTACTATGGGGAGTATAAAAGTGAAAGGTAAAATCTCAAAGAGGCTTGAGTACAGTTGAAGAAATTATGGGAGACATACGTTTCCCATAAGGGAGAAGAAAACTGGAGAGAAAGTAATGAGAGTTGCACCTAATTAAGGGACAGAATGACATTATATTTTAAACTGTTTCTTCCATTTACTAACAGTGGCCTTGGACAATCCACTTCATCTTTCCATGCTTCAGTCTCCTTATCTGCAAAGCGGGGATCCAACCAATACCTTCCCATATGGTTCTTGTAAGGACTAAGTGAGTTACTGTATTTAAAGCACTTATCACAGTGCCTACTGGAAGTGTTTTATGAACATTGCCTAATGTTATTAATTATGAGAAGTTCAAAGCAGAGAAAAGCCTGATGTTCCTCCTTTGGGCATATCTGTGGAACTCAGCAAATGGGATATTTCCAAATATTTCTCTTCAGTTTGAGATTTAGCCTCCCTGAGTATGTGGGGGTAGTGTTCCCATGTAATTTCTCTTTTTAAGAAATGTTTTAAATAATAATTTTATATTTAAGGTTTACAGCATGACGATTTGATATACACATACATAGTGAATATGCTGGACACAGAAAGAAAAACCCGTGTGAGCTCACTCATATATGGAATTGAAAACAGTCAAATAAATAGAAGCAGACAGTAGAATGGCGGTTCCGGGGGGTGGATAGGTAGGGGAAATGGGGAGATGTTGGTCCACATAATCCCTTTGATTTTTCTTTTAGCTTTCTTCTGCCTTATTGTGCTCAGTCCATGTGCCCTGAGAAGACTGAGGAGAGTAAAATTTGAATTCTTTCTTTCCATTTCCAAACTGGAAACAGAACCTTTTCTTCCTTAAACTTAAATGAAGTTCCCTGGGCCTGTCTCTTGCTATGCTAAATGTAAAGAGACAAAGGAATTTCAGAATTCTCCCTCTTCCAAGTCAGAGCCCGACTTTCTAGCCTATTGGCTTGCTTAGGACTGTCAAAATCTGTTTTACTTTCCTTTCCTTTTGTAACCACCCTATATTAAAAAATCTTAGTATCGCTCCCACATCTGTTCCAAAACACATGGATGCCTTCGGTTGAATCCGTCAAAGGCCCACTGTTGCACAGCTGTATAACTGCCCTAACTTTCAGTTATTTAGGAAGAGATACCACATACACTGGAAGCCCTTAGATTTATCTCAGAGTTCTTGCTTGGAGAATATAATTCACTGTTATCTCAAACTGTTCCTCCTATGAATTATTGTTCTGAAACTAATGCACTTAATCAACCCAAGACATCCATGTGTTCTGGAGCAGATGTGGGTACAGTGGAGCAAGTTTTATCTATGTGGAATATGAGTATTTTTTATATATGTGGGGAGTAACTATAAAGAAGGCACATTTGCTTATGTGGCTTCTGAAGTTTGTCTCCTTATTTTATGGTGATGAGTATGACAGGAAAATAGTTCAAAATTCAATAATATTGCCTCTGTTTATCAAGTACCAACTATGTGCCTGGCAGGGTGTTAAAGGTCTTGCATATTTCATACCCAAGGTGCTGCCAGTGTGATTAGAAACAGAAACACATGCAATTAAAAAATTAGCATCTTCTAATTACCAAAACTGGAATATTTAGCAAATGCAGTTATCTTCCTTTTTTAATTCAGTGGTTTTTAATATTTTAAATGTCTTGACCAAACATGTTACTGTTTATTCTCAGTTGCGCTTGGTTACCCAATGCGCAACAGAAGATTAAGAAATCTCAAATATCCTTTGGCGAATGGCAATGCGGTTTCTTGTGTTAGTAATTAAGGGTGGTGGGGGATGAGGTCAAAAGTTGCCCTGTGGATAAAGAACACTCTTTGTTCCCCGGCAAGATATACTTTGCCTCGTCTTCATTGTTCTTCTCACACTATGTAGTCTGATTGCCATTCTTTGCCCTACCCCACTTAACTTTGGGGCCATGAGGGCAGAAATGGTGTCTGTGTTCCCAGCATGTATAATGGGGTCCAAAGCCAGCATCAGGAAATGGTTGTTCAGTGCCTGTTGTGACCGTTAGTTGACAGTGGAGAGCAGAGCAGGGTCTAGGATTGGCATGTTGGTAAACTGTGACCCAGTACTGCACATTTCTTACCAGGTAGCCTTAAGTTAATAATGGTTAGATTTTTGGAATGTCTGTGGCACTATTTTGCTTGAAATTTTGTGCTCCCTGCCCCCCAGTACTGGGCTTTGTTTTAACTTCTGTGACCTGTAGCACCTCAGCCACTCCTTATCTTAGCATTTTCTTCAACTTTTAGTCAGAGGTATGCTTTTGGTTTTTGGTACGTGAGAATGAAGCAGACAAAAACCACAGAACTGTCAGTTATGTGAAATGCAAATGAGTACAAAAAGCATAAAAGGAGCCATGCCTGTTCCACATGCTTGAACTATGTGGCTACTAGAAGGCGCGGAAGCTGATTGCAGGGGTCTATGTTGGACCAAAGCCGATAGTCCTAACAGGATAGTACTTAGACAATAATGTGAAGGAAATGGGATTTTATAAAAATGAATCTCCCTGGGAGCCACGTAAGAGGTTTTTCAGGATGCTCTACGGCTGTTCCTTTGCATCATTTTCAGCTTCAGCTTCCGCCTTCACCCGTGTCCTTGGGAATTAAATCAGGAGAGTCCAACAGGGGATGCTGATTGCAGGCACAGATTCTTCCCACCCCCTGAAAACAGGTATTCTTAAGAGTAGGCAATCAACAGCAGCCTTTTATCTTCCAGAGAAAGCACACCTGGACCGCACTATTTGATTGAGGAGGATTCCCTGCAAAGTATACTTCAGTATCATATTCATGAAAGCTATAAAGTCATTGCCCACAATGTTGTGAATGGCTAAACATCAGTTCTTAATCTTTTAATAAAGGAGCTCTGAATAAGGATGGAATGTGTGTTTCTGAGTTAAATAAAATGAAATTTACCTTTCAGAAATATTTTAAAATGTGGGCTAATGTGTACCTCATTTGGTTTTATCTTCTAAGTCAATGATAAAAATAAGGGACACTGTGGAATTTTGAAATTCGTAGAAATTTTTTTTCCTGGCAGGCTTCTTGGTCGGGTGTTTGGAGACTGCACTGAACCCTCTGTTCTCCTTTAGCTGTGAAACAAATGGTACACCAACTTACTCTCTCCTATTGTTAGTAATGAATGGCTAGTCTTTTTTTAAAATAATCTTATTTATTTATTTGACAGAGAGAGAGAGATCACAAGCAGGCAGAGAGGCAGGCAGAGAGAGAGGGGGAAGCAGGCTCCCCGCTGAGCAGAGAGCCCGATTTGGGGCTTGATCCCAGGACCCTGAGATCATGACCTGAGCCAAAGGCAGAGGCTTTAACCCACTGAGCCACCCGGGTGCCCCATGAATGGCTAGTCTTAAGGCTATTCCCTGCTTTTTCTTGCAAAGAGGTGCTAGATGCTAGTTTGTATTTAAATACTCTGAACCCTCAGATTTTGTACTCCTGGCCAGTGATTTAATATCTCATACCAACTCAGTGGTTTTGTATTCACAAGGCTTAAGTTTTTCAAACTCTAACATATGTGGGGGACTGGATCATGGCTCAGTTTAAGGCATTCTGGTATGTGGCACAGGCTATCATCCAAATCCAATATCATGGCAGGCATTTAACTAAATGGGGATTGAATTCAGAAAAGAGGAATTACTGCAGGCAGGAGGTACCTGGAGGTCAACATTAGAAGGACCTGGTTCAAGATAGACAGCAGATAGTGCCAAAGACTGCAGAGGTGTCTGTCACCCAAGACACTGAAAATCTTTTGCTGGATACAGAGGTTCCTCCAAGAGATTCTGCAGGGATCAGAGTGTTTTCATCCATAAAACCATTCAGGTTGATTTCTCACTGTAACTCAATACAGTGAGATAATGGTTTTCAGATTCACATTGCCGCTGAGCTCAGCTTTTTGAGCATTGGATGAATTAATCTCATCAAAATAGTTTTCCTCTCCTAAATGTACATCTACTTCCTCTTTTTTTGAATTCCTTTTACAAGACTGTTTTTGAAAGGTTTTTGTTCTGTTTTGTTTGACCAGATAATGTCACCTTCTTGCCTGGAAGTCTTGAATGGCTTGCTCTTTGGAAAACATTCAGAAGCTTATCAAGGTGCACATGGCCCTTTATGACCTAGGGCTGCCATCTTCCTCTGCCTTCCCTTTTACTGCTCTGTCCCCTTTTGTCTGTGCTCTGGTCTGAAGGAAGGGGCCAAGTGTATTGCTGGTGATTAGCCCCCTGCTAGCCCTTACACCTAGGCCTATGTGCAGCTCCTTACTCAGGAGGCTGCCTGAATCATTCCAGTTCGTCCTCCAGGTCCAGCTCTTCTCTGAGAAGCTTTCCAGGACTTCTCCACTGTGGGTTAGGTACTCCTTTTTTGGTTGTACTCCACGGTGTCCTGTATATTTCTCCTATATTAGCCCTCTTCACATCTGATTTTCATTATTGTAAGTTTGCTTAATAGTTCCCTCAGGAAATGTGTCTGCTCCATCTTCTTCTTCTCCATCAAGTAACACTGGAATTGGTACATAACAAGAAGCCCTACATAATTATTGAATAGATGAATGACAAAATGAACAGATGAAAAAAATGATGACTCCTTCCAAGAGTTTCTGATCCTTTGTTGAAGTTGTATGTTTAGGTTAGCTACGCTGATTCAGGACTACACTAAAATGTACATTTTGTTGAAGAATTTTCATTGTACAATTTTGTCTTCTAGGGCAGAAGGGAGGGAATCTTGATTCTTATTGCTTCTGTACTCATGGCCAGTCCTAGAACAGGGCTCGATAATATAGAAGACCCTACAGGTTAGGTCTAGCCTCGGTAATCTTCTAGGAGTTTTATACTTCTGTCTTTTACATTTAGATCTGTGATCCGTTTTTAATTTTTGTGAAAGATGGAAGGTCAGTGTCCAGATTCATTATTGGCATGTGGATGTCCATTGTACCAGCACGGTTTGTTGAAAATACTGACATTTCTCCATTAAGTTGCCTTTTCTCCTTTGTCAAAGACCATTTGACTCTTAGACCTAGTTTTATATAATCAGGAAATACATTACATAACACAAAACTGAAAACTGTGAATAAATTCCTAACAGCACAGAGTCTTATATAGTGATACTTGGCTATCCTCTCAATGTTCCCTGTTGTGTATCAACTTTAAAAAATCCCCATTTACCCTCAGCTTCAACATCCTTTGCAATATGATTCTCAATTCTAGCTTCCAGCTTTATCCTGTTCTGTTTGCCTGCTTGTTCCTGTGCTCCCACCAAATGGGGTACTCTCTGGCTTCAAACACACCTTATACTTCCCCACATACATGATGCAGCTTTTACCATTCTATCCAATCTGTTCTTCCCAACTTCTGCTGAAGCATTCTATCCTTTCTTGAATCCTAATTCTTCTATGGAATTCTTCTAGGAAACCTTTACTGATGACCGTGACGTGTTTGCTTTTGCCTTAGAACCCCTGGAAAGTGATCTTTTCATCTTCTCCAACATGCATTCAGGTCATACATATATAATTACAAAGAGGCCACTTCATCATCTGCATTTAATACTTCTCATATCTTTCTTTTTACTGTCACGTATTAACTCCCTGAGTCGCTTATTCATAGTCAGAGATCTCCAAGCCTACTGTTTTCTGTAGCTTCTCCCGAGCTAATTATTGAATTATCATGCTCATTTTTAAAATTTATCCTGTCATGTGCTCCCATTTAATTACAACTCAGGCTTCTCACTTTCACCTTTTTTTGTGACAGAGTACATACCATTAAATTAGGGGAAAATGTGACCATTTTCATAATCAGCCAGTTAGGAGCCAGAATATTGGGAGATAAATAGGTTAAAGTAGGAAACCTAGTAGAGGCACCACCTCAAACATTATATAGTAAAACTAATAAACTTCCTTCTTCCTGAAGGTCCCAGGTGCTTTTATTTTTGTATTTTCTAATTTTTCAATATACGATAACATCTTCTGTACCATCTGGTCAATCCCAAGCTTATTTTAGGTACATAGAACATAATAAACTATATTCATCAAGTATTTGATTTTTATACTAAAACAATATTTTAGAATCCTGATTTTTATTTTTTTAATTATTTTTTAATATAATTTTTTATTTTTTATAAACATATATTTTTATCCCCAGGGGTACAGGTCTGTGAATCACCAGGATTTTTAGTTAATGATTTATCATCTGTAATATTGTCTGTATTAACAAAATAGTCTTTGTCTGTTTTGTTTACTGTTTGGATTTGAAAATATGCTTGCCATTTTAATGAACATTAGATAAACATTTATTGACTGAATGAATGATTTGAGCTGAATATATTATTTATCTTGAATATTAGTAAAGATTTAAAAATTAAATTTACTTTTGTCTTTCAGAATATAAACATTTGAGGTTGTTTTCTTGGCATTTGCTATTTTTGATCATGCTTCTTCATTCTTATGTCCAGAAAAGAAAAAAAAAATAGATATGACCCATAGAGAAGAAAAGTACCAGAAAGAATATTTCAGTCCATGACCACAAAGATATATCAATTTTATAGTCATTCAAAGAAGTGCTGTGTCAAACACACTTAATAATTTTTATTTAGAATTCAGGGGATGTATTGAATCCTAACAGCCACACTGGTCTTAAGTGCAGGTCTGATGGAGAGTGCCTTATCAAGATTGGAGTTTGATGTCTGAGTCACAATAAGGAGAAAGAGCTAGGCTTTGGGGACCTTGACATTTATGTATTTGGATTGAGTATGTAGTTCACTGAATTGTCATCCCTTCAGAGAATGCTGGTACCATATCATTCAGTTATTGAATCTTTCTTGGCAGGTTGGGACCAGAATGTCTGGCAGCACCTTGGTGTCTCTAAAGGAATATTTCCTACATTGCAGATAGGAATTTGTACCCAGTGGATTTCAGTGACCCCTCCAAAACTAATCTAATCCCCCGGGGACAGGAGTGTTTCTATTAGAGGAATTACACAGAAGTTCAGAGAGGGAGAGAGCATGAGAAAAGTTTACCAGGTTTGTATAGTAATGCTTTCATTCTGTAGAATGACTTGTGATGAAGGTTATTTTGACCCTGTGTTAAAATAACTATGATTGATGAAAATGATGCAGTCTAGATTCCCAACTAATAATAGAAATATGAATATCAACCATAATTGTTCAACATGTCCCATGTGACTCCAAATAAAAAAGCAACTGAAATTGTGTGTGTTACTATAATGTTAGCATTCTGTGTTATCACATCTTTGGAACAATAGTAGTCTTTAGATTATTTTAGCTAATCTATATATAATACCAAAATAGGGAAGTATAATTCAAGCTATTAAGGTAAATGATAATCAATATGCATATATTTTCCTGTGTAAGTAGGGCTTGATAATTCAAGATGTTACTACCAGGTGGCCAGTAAGTGAACTAAAGACGATTTCAACAGGATTCTTTCATAGGCCTTTTCTTTTTCTATTTCTCTCTAGCTATTGTCTACACAACCTTCTCCACTTTTTCTGCATGTAAAGCTTACACAGGCTGTGACCAAAGACAAAGCCATCTTATTTTATGATCCCCAAACTGCAGTCGCTTAGAGACCCAGAATAGAAAGTAATTTCTAGTGAGCTCATCCAAGCTTTAGCCTACGCAGTTCCTTTTTTGCACAAAATGACTTGGCTAACATTCCAACCAAGGACCATAAACCAGCAGTGTGCATAGACACTGAGAATAAAGATATATTTAGATAAATTGCATGGATTAGAGGCCTAAACCATCTGTCTTTAACACAGGCGAATGTCATTTTCTTTAGTCAAGGGCCTGGATTTTCCGGCAATATCCCAGCATTTAAAGATTCCGAGAGGTGCTTTAACAATTAGTTGTGGATATCATTCACAGAAAAGTCGGGTGCATCTGTTTTTCTCATTATTACAGACTTCTAAAAACTCAGAATCTTAGTTACTGTTTCAGAAATAATTTGTTATGTGCTTCTTTTTTTTTTTTTTTCTTCATTGCTCCTCAAAATCTGTTGATGTTGCTATTCCAAGCACACTATTTTGTGAGTATTTGTTTACATGTCTGCCTCTTCCTCTGGAGGGTGCACTTCTCCAGGATGGGGAGAAGACTTTATTTATCCTGTGTCCCCAGTGCCCAGCACTTAGTAAGTGATCTACACGTTTCTGTAAATGTGTGTTGAGTGGATTGCATATTTATAGAACCCCTGGTGATTGGGGATTATGTGCCTCATGGGAGTGATGTGAGGAATTATTGAAGTCCTTTGGCAGACGCTAGTGAGCTGGGATAGGATTCTTTCATAGATGGCTCAGCCTCTAGTAATCAGGTTGCTAAGATAAAATACAGGATACTTCGTTAAATCTGAATTCAGGTAAATAATTTTTTTTTTTTTGGTAAACATATATCCCGAATACTGTATCCAATTATTGCACGTCTCATTATTTGCTGTTCATCTGAAAATCTAATTGAGCTGGGCATCGTGTCTTTTTATTTTCTAAGTCTGACAACTCTGTTGATACGGATGGCTTGCCCAGTGGAGCGCTGGACAAGAGAGAGTGGCCTCACTCAAAGGAGTGGATGTATTTTATTATGTAATTAGAGCATAAGCAATTTCAAAACCTGATACCTATGTTCTTTGCTACCTTGAGTGTGATTGAACTTTCCTTAATGGTATAAGGAGGAAGTAAGAAGAGCTTGTAAATACTCTGATCTCATCTAGCTTTTTTCTAGAAAGAGCTGCACTCTGCTGAGAGAAGCAGCTGTTGGCTAGTGTTAGGGAATCTGAAGATCTCTGAACCTGTCAGAAAGAAGTACTATTAAGAGTCACATGATGTGTGGGTGACATTGAACAAAACAGACTCGGATCACGTGATGCCTGATCAGCTAATGATTTTGCCATAACAGCCCTTAATGAGATAAAAAGAACATTTATTCTATATGAGTATTGGGGGGGAGGTTGGCTGTTGAATTGGCACCATAAAAGCTTTTCACCAAAAACACATAAAATACATGATAAGAAATGGCATTTTGCCATTAGATTTTTAGGCGGACTGACTTATTTACTCAGCCAACAATTTCCAGTCAGAATATATGGAACACAGTCGAGTCATGTACCATACTTGGATAAACCCAAAAAGCTTTACTTGGTGTAGGGCACAGCTCATGGATGGGGTAAAGAAATAACATCCTTTACTACTTTTTAGTCTGCTGTGCACATTTGCTTTTTCTATGGAATTAAAAATGCTCTCATATTCAGCCTTTATTTTGCCCTAAGGTATTTTTCTGTGCTACAATGTTATTTTTTAAATGCAATTTGAGTGCAAGAGTACTATGAACTCCCAAATGGTTGAAACTTTATGAAGAAAATAGTGCAAAAATTAGAAGAATGAGAACAGCTTTAGGCATTAAGCAGAATATGTGATAGATATGACAAAAGCAGTGGAAAAGATGGGGAAAGCAAAAGATACCTCTCCAGCATTAGCTCAGTCTGCTGGGTATGCTACTGAACAGCTGCTTAGAAGTTGATTAGCTGCCTTTTCATCACTTTGCAAAGGATCAAGGTCTGTCTCTTCTTCTCCACCAGCCACTGTCCACTACCGTTTTTACTTCTTCCTTTGGCAAACACAACAAACCTTCATTGTGTTAAACTCAGTGTAAGCATATTAATTTAAATTGCAATTTGTGTTGCTTATATAAATTTGATCTCTTTTAAATTTGATTTTTTGATGAGATCTATTTGAGAGAGGAAGAGTGAGAGAGCACACAAGTGGGAGAAGGCGCAGAGGAACAGGGACAAGCAGATTCCATGTTGAGCAGAGCTCGATGCCAGGACCCTGAGATCATGACTTGAGCTGAAACCAAAAGTCAGGCGCTTAACCAACTGAAGTACCTTGGTGCCCCTGTAAACTTGATTCTTTTTCAACTTATTTTTTCTGTGATAACTGTTTAGATATGGTTGGCTGGCATGGAATTCATAATTATTTGGTATTGATGTGCTTGAAGAATTTGACAACTTCACACATAGAAGCAACATTTCCGGTAATCTCTTTATATCCTTAGATTCATACAAGACCCGTTAGAGGAAGGAGGTAACAGTGGAGATGGTAAAACGTGACTGGGTTATAGAAATATTTTGAATATAGAGATTAATAGTTGTATTAGTTTCTAGGACTGCTGTAACAACATACCATAAACTGGGAGGTTTCAAATGATAGAACTTATGATTTTGCGGTTCTGGAGGCTAGAAGTTCAAAAGCAAGGTGTCTGTAAGGCCCCATTCCTTCTGAAATCCACAGTCCTCATAACTTTTGGTGGTTTCTTGGCAACCTGGTTTTCCTTGTCTTGTAGTTAGAAAACTCCAGTTTTCTCCCTTTGTCATCACATGGTATTCTCTTTGTGTATCTCTGTGTCTTTACATGGCCATCTTTTTATGAGGAAATCTTCTTCTAAGCACATCAGTCATGCTGGATTGAGCCCAGCCCTCTTCCAATATGGCCTCATCTTAATTATCTCAGCAATGGCCTTCTTTTCAAATAAGGTCACATTCTTCAGTGCTCTGTGAATGTTAAGACTTCAGCTTATCTTTTGAGGTGCACATGATTGAGCCTGTAACACCAGAATTTCCTGACAAACTGACATGGAGTGGGAAAAAAAGTAGGCAAATCAAAGATGACACCTATTTTCAGTACAACAGCGAAAAAGGAAAATGTTGCTGTAAACTGAGGTGAGGAAGACTATGGCTGGAGCAGGTTCAAGCAAATCAGCAGTTAACTTTTGTATATATTATTAATTCTGGTAGATATTCAAAACAAGATGTTGGTGAGTATATATTAGTTTAGAGTTATGGACACTCTTCTGGGAGAGAGAGAGAGGGAGAGAGAGTGTGAGTATTGGAAAAAAGCATAGTACTGAGAAAAAGTTGAAGACGGTGTGTTGTTTAATGATAGAGTATGTATGCAGACAGGTGGATAAACTTGGTGGTGGGGGGGTTCTTGAATTTCTCCTGCAGGCAGAACATTTTATTTGCAATAGTTTTCGGAATGTCTCTTGTGTTTACTTCAGTGTTACTAGTGAAATAGGAAGCGAAGTCATCAGCTGGCTGAAAGCATGAGAAAGTAGTCATTGGGAGTATTGAGGTGAGAAATAAAAGTTACAAAATCATTTTCTCAGAGTTGAGAGAGTGGAGTAGGAAGTGTATTAGTTAGTGGCAGCATTAACGACTCACCTGAGATTAATGGGCATGAATTTTAATTGAGACCAATCAGCATGGCTACCTCTCCAGCCATATTCTCCTGCATTTTTTAAAGAGAGTTAGACTGAACTAATTTTGTAGTTTTACTCTAACCAGTATGAGTAAAGAGAGGGGAGAGGGAATTAAGGAGCATGTGAGGTAGTTCTTTTTATGATTTACCATAAATTTGAATTAACAAATAAGTTGGGTGAGTAAAGGAGAAATGACATCAAAAGAGTCATGAAAATTGGGGATTAAAATTTGTTGGAATCTTGGTTTTAGAGAAAATAACCTGGGAATATAGGACATGGTAGATAGCAATTAAGATTATAGAGAGATTACAATCAGTGGTTTTAACAAAATCTTTGGTCCACAGGAGTGAGAGATTTAGGTTGTGTGGAAGGCTAGATCATTGGATAAGAAGAGGTCAAGGAACTGAGAAATTTCAGGATATTAGAAGAATCATCTGATCAAATTTTGCAGTTGCCAAGATTTATAACAGAAATGGTATAAGAGGAACTTTAAGCCTAATTGTTTCTGCCAGAGGCGCTGTGATACAGAAATCTCTTAATAGAAGCCTATGTTAATCATATAAAGGAATAAACTTCCTCTACAGAAACAAAGCCTAGAGGACTCTTTAATTGTGCTACTAGTGAAGAGCTTTGTTGCTGTGTGCATGGGGTGGGATTTTGATTGTGTTCTCAACAGGAACAGCCCATGGGAGTGCTCTTCTTTCTGTGAACACAGTATCACCAGCAGGGCTGATTGGTTGGATTTGTAACATCATCAGTGGAATTGTCACTCACAAGAAAATAGATTCAGAAAAAGCACATCATCTCTTTGAAGAGTCAACTTTCCAGAATAATCCCATCTGCTGTTGTCAGGAGTCCCTTTCATCCCTCTGGATATGTTACAAAAATTAGAAAAAAAGAGGAATGAACTGATCTTGGGACCTGCTTTGACTCTTAAGCTGAGCATAAAGTTGTGCACATATAAGTTCTACCTGCCAGCACAATGTTTTTTAAAGTATGAATGAATAAATAAAATGATAAAATTAAAGAAAAAATCAAGTTACAGAAGGGGCAAAAATTGGATTACTAATATTATGGTGATTCGTGTATAAATAGTTGTATGAATTTTCAATATTGAATGTTAAGGGCACCTGGGTGGCTCAGTCCTTTAGCATCTGCCTTCTGCTCAGGGTCATGATCCCAGGGGGTCTAGGGATCAGCCCCACATTGGGCTCCCTGATTGGTGGGAAGCCTGCTTCTCCCTCTCTCACTCCTCCTGCTTGTGTTTCCTCTCTCACTGTGTCTCTCTCTGTCAAATAAATAAATAAAATCTTTAAAAAACAAAACAAAACAAAACCATGTTAACAGTGGTATACTTTGGATGACAGGATCACAGGTGGTTCTTAAAAGAGAAGTTTGTGATTTAACTTCCAGGGAATCTGCTGGGGTATCCTGGACCACTTCCACATGTGAAAAGGCACAAATATTCTTGCTCTCCTGAGTCCAAAGCTAACAAATATTCATATCTAACAAAGGGAAACTTAGAAGGAAACAACCCTTCTCTCACCTCTCCCATTCAGACATATGAGTTGGCATAAATGCTAATCACTGATTTTTTTTCCCGGGGCCTTAGGCAAATCTACAAACTCATTATTTGAAAAATTAAATGTTAATTATAATTGTTTATTCAATACAATGTGAGACAATTTGAGTTGTTTTTCTTAATTGACCCCATAATTTTGATGCATGTCCTTCAACCAAAGTTCACGGCCAGATAAATATTTAATAGTTATGCCATTCAGATATATTGATGCTAATAAAAACTGTAGCCTTTTGTATCTGGAAAAGAAAATGCAGTCTATCCATTCTCGGTGTGGCAACGATAAGTAAAACACTAGACCCTTTATGGATGCATCTCCAAGTGCCCCTGTTCTTGGGCTGCATAGGGATACCATTACAAATCCACTGTAATATTTTCTAACAAATTTCAATTTATTGAGAACCCATCCACTTATTCAACATATATTTATTAAGCACCTACTAGGTCTCAGGTAATGTTCTAAGTTGGCAGATACATCAATGAAGAAAACAAAATTATCTTGTCTCATGGAATGGATATTCAGGGGCAGGATATAAAATAAACATGTAATTACATATAATCTATCTGGAGGAGATGTGGGCTAAGCAAATAAATGAGGGAAGAGGGTTATGAAGTTGACATTGAAATCTTAAATAAGTTGTTCAAGGAAAAAAGCCACAGGATAACTTATTGAAGTTTAACTTACAAGTATTAAAATGTACACCTACGTTTCTTTTTTTTCAAAGATTTTATTTCTTGGGGTACCTGGGTGGCTCAGTGGGTTAAAGATTTTATTTATTTGACAGAGAAAGACAGTGAAGAGAGGGAATACAAGCAGGGGAGTGGGAGACAGAGAAGCAGGCTTCCCGCTGAGCAGGGAGCCCACTGTGGAGCTTGATTCCAGGACCCTGGGATTATGACCACAGCCAAAGGCAGACACTTAAGGACTGAGTCACTCAGGTGCCCCAAAACGTATACTTAAGTTTTGACAGTTAAGTTTGACAATTGTATATGCTCATGCTACATAGAAGTATCTGAAGCAAGATGTAGAACATTTCCATGTCCCCATAAAGTGTCTCTTTTCTGGTACCAATAAATCCTTCTCCCTCTCCTGTAAGCACCCACTGTTGTGATTTTGATCACTTTAGCTTAGTGTTGCCTGTTCTTTGAGTTCATAGTAGTGCAATTGTGCAGTGTGTATGTGTGTATGTGCATGTGTGCTTGCCTTGTTACTTTTGCTCAATATAATGTTGGTAAGATTCTCCAAGTTGGGGGCACCTGAGTGGCTCAGTGGGTTAAGCCTCCACCTTCAGCTCAGGTCATGATCTCAGGGTCCTGGGATTGAGCCCCACATCAGGCTCTCTGATGAGCTGGGAGCCTGCTTCCCTTCCTCTCTCTCTGCTTCCCTCTCTGCCTACTTGTGATTTCTCTGTGTCAAATAAATATATAAAATCTTTAAAAAAAAAAAAAAAGATTCTCCAAGTTGTGCAAATTGCATTAGTTGGTTATTTCACATGGCTACACGACATCCAACATGGTTTTCATCATATATGTATATATGTATATATATGTATCTTTTGGTTCACTCTTCTGTGGATGGCCATTTGCATTCTTTCTGTTTTAGGCTTTTATGTCTAGGAATTCCTTGATCATGGTAAATAAAGTTTTTTTATGGACCCATGCTTTCATTTCTCTTGGGTAAGTACAACTGGAATTAATCATAGGGTATGTGCGTAGTTCACTTTACAAGTTACCAAATAGTTTTCCAAAATCATCATTTTATACTCTCATTAGCGATGCATGAGAATTCCACTTGTTCCACATACATCCTCACTAATATCTGGTATTGTGTATAATTTGTATTATAGCTATAATAGAATATAGTGACATTTTATTGTGATTTTAATTTACATTTCACTTACGACTAACAAACTTGAATGTCTTCCCATGTGTTTATTGACCATTTGTTTAAAAAGAAGGATCTGTTTGTTGTGTCTAATTTTTATTGTATTTGGCTTTTAAAAAATTTATTTGGGGCGCATGGGAAGCTTAGTCAGTTAAGCGTCTGCCTTTGGCTCAGGTCATGATCCGAGGGTCCTGGATCCAGCTCGGTATCAGCCTCCCTGCTCCGTGGGGAGCCTGCTTCTGCCCCTCCCACTGCCACTCCTCCTGCTTGTGTTCTCTCGCTCTTGCACCCTCTCTCTAATAAATAAAATCTTTAAAAAATTTTTTACATTTATTTACTTATGGAAGAAGGGGCGAGAGGCAGAGGGAGAGAGAGGCTCTTAAGCAGGCTCCATGCCCAGTGTGGAACTCAGTGTGGGGCTCGATCTCACAACCCTGAGATCATAACCTGAGCCAAAATCAAGAGTTGGATGCTTAACAGTCTGAGGCATTAGGCGCCCCTTGTTTGGTTTTTATTTTTTATTTTTATGTATTATTATGTATTATTTTTACGTATTATTATGTATTATTTTATGTATTTTGAACAAGAGTCTTTATCAGACTTTTCTTTTTCTCACTATGGTGTTTGCCTATTTTATTGTGGGGTTTTTTGTTGTTGAATAGGAAATCAAAATTTGATGAAACCCATTTTAATTAATCATTTTATTTTTTTCTTTTTAAGATTTTATTTATTTATTTGACAGAGAGAAATCACAAGTAGACGGAGAGGCAGGCAGACAGAGAGAGAGGGAACAGGCTCCCTGCTGAGCAGAGAGCCCCATGCGGGACTCGATCCCAGGATCCTGAGATCATGACCTGAGCCGAAGGCAGCAGCTTAACCCACTGAGCCACTCAGGCGCCCCTAATTAATCATTTTCTTAAGACTAGTGCTTTTTTTTTTTAACTTGTCAAGAAATCTTACCTATGTGACGGTCAGAAAAGTGCTGTATGCTTTCTGCTAGGTTTATGTTTCTGGGATTTATGTTTGGAATGTGAATTATATGGTGCAAGGCCAAAGCCCTTTTTTTCATATAGATAATGATGTGTTCTGGTATCATTTGCTGAAAAGTGTTTTCCTCTCCCAATTAAAATTACTTGGTGTGCTGATGGAACATACATTGATCTTCTTCTGTTACCTTTTATTTTGTTCCATTGACCTTTATTCCTATCCTTACACTAGCTTTGCAATATCTTGATTATTGTAGCTTTATAGTAAGTCTTTAAATAATTGCTTCAATTTTGTTCTTCGGAATTAATTCAGCTATTCTGGGTCCTTTGCTTTTCATAATAAGTTTTGAGTCAGTTGGCCAATTTCTTCAAAAATTTCTGATGGAATTTTTATTGAGATTGTGTTTGAATCTATAGATAAATTCAGGGAGAATGAATATCTCAGTGTTGAGTTTTCCTGTCCATGAATATGGCTTACCTCTCTTTGTGTTTTCCAGAGTGTGGGAGATCTTTTTCTGCTCTCCAGCATGGCTGCCAACTTTTAGGGTAACTGCAGAATTCTCTTTGCTTTCCATTCCTGCTCCAGGATTTCTGCACCTTAGGATATTTCTCTACCCTGCTACTCAGCCCGCAATCTTCAGAAAACAGTTGTCTTACTTAAAATTTAGTAAGAGCTAGGGTATCTAGAAAGGATTTCTCTCAGCTTTCTTGCCATTACCCTAGCTTTTGTGAAAGCACCTCCAGGTACTTGGTGAAGACTCTTGGTAAGGATTTGGCAGATGATGCAGTCTTCTTTTGTTTTGAGGGCTCTTTGAAATTCTAATCAATCACCCCAGCCAATGTGTAGGCATTACAACTGACTAAACTTTAGACTCGTTTCTTTCTTTTTTTAAAAAAAATTTATTTATTTTTTAAATTTCTCTTCAGTGTTCCAGAATTCATTGTTTATGCACCACACCCAGTGCTCCATGAAATCCGTGCCCTCCATAATACCCACCACCAGGCGCACCCAACCTCCCACCCCCTGCCCCTCCAAAGCCCTCAGATTGTTTTTCAGAGGACTAGTTTCTTTTTATCCCAGTCTATGGAAAAAAACTTGCTTTCCCTACCATTCCACCATGGACAAAAATGATTTTTTGTCCTTTCTTCTCCATGAAGGGCCCTGCCTTTCCTGAAATTTACTTCATTTGGATTTCTTAGATCTCAGCTTTCTGACATTTTGCTTTGCTTTGCTTTTTTTTTTTTTTAATTTTTTTTTAATTTTTTATAAACATATATTTTTATCCCCAGGGGTACAGGTCTGTGAATCACCAGGCTTACACACGTCACAGCACTCACCCAAGCACATACCCTCCCCAATGTCCATAATCCCACCCCCTTCTCCCAAACCCCCTGCCCCCGGCAACCCTCAGTTGGTTTTGTGAGATTAAGAGTCACTTATGGTTTGTCTCCCTCCCAATCCCATCTTGTTTCATTGCTTTGCTTTTGATTCTTCTTTTTAAGTATGATTTTGTAGCCTATTTGGCCCTTTTTAATTATTGGTTTGAAAACCGTGTTCTTTTTTCATATTTCTAGATCCTAACTGGAAGCAGATGACCTGAGCATGTGACCTTTGAGTACAGAACTGAATGAAATGAGGGAGATTGCCATGCAGGTGTCTGGGGGAAGAAAACTGGAAGGGAATAGGAAGTACAGGGACACATGGATGTGGGCTTGTTCACTGTGGTGAAAGCACAGTAAGAAAGCCAGTGCGGCTGGAGAGTAGGGAGGGATTGCAAGAGTTGTTGGAGATGAGGTTAAAAAAGTACACAGAGGCCAATAGGCTCTTGTAAGATTTAGTAAGGACTTAACCTTTTACTTTATGGGGAATTGGTTACTTTTGGAGATTTTGCACTGAGAAATAACCTATTCTGCCTTAGATTTAATGTGATTTCTCTAGCTATTTTATTGAGTGTAGAAAGAAAAGACTTCCAGGAACAGAGGCCAGGAAATCAACTTGAAGGCTATTGTAATAATCCAAGTAAGAAACGATGATTGTTGGCTTGAGCTAGTATGCTACCCTTACAGATGGTGATAAATAATTGGATCCTAGATGCATTTTGAAGTTACAGTCAACAGAATTTCCTACAACATGGGATGTGAGATGTCAGAGTAACCAAAGTCAGGGATGACTGAACAATTTTTTGGCATAAACAGTTTGAAGATTTGCCATTATCTGAAATGAGAAACACTGCAGAAGGGCTTCATTTGAAGGGAACTTTAGGACCTTCGTTTTGGTTATATTAAGTTTAAATCATCTATTAGACATCCAAGTACTGATGTTAAGGATGCAGCTTGACATATGGGTCTAGATATCATTATAACTTTCAGGATGTATATACTGGGAAGTCAGCATTTGGATGGTAAATACAGGACATTGGATGAGACCATCTAGAGAGTGAATAGATGAAAAATGCCTGATATAAGTGAGTTCTAGAAAGGATGGGAGGAAAGAGATTGGGTTCATGTTATATACAATGCTTTCAAATTCTTCTGTAAATAAGATGAACTAGAGTTGTAAATAAAAGAAAAATGGCTTCGAAAATGGTGTATTTTTAATTTGGAGAAATGATCGATTTTTTTTTTTTTTTTTTTTTTTTTTTTTTTTTAGTGTTGACTAGAATGATCCATTAGAGAGCAATTTGCTTCTGTAGAAGAAATAGGGAACAATTGCTGTAGAGATGTCTCTGATTTGGCACAGACTACATAGGCACAGATGTAGGTAGGTGGATGTATGTGGATCGTGGGAGCATTTGGAAATTCTTTTCTAATTCTTCAACATCCCTGGTGAAATAGGAAGGAGAATTATCAGCTGAGAGTGAGAATTGGAGAGGAGGTGTGGGAAGTTTGAAGAGATGGGGGGAAAGTTTGGAATACTAGCCTAAAAAGGTGCGAGAAAGAACTGACTGAAAAAAGAGTACTAACATTATTTGAAAGCATTAAGGCCCAATTAAAAATTATTTAAGATTTATTTATTTACTGGTGGGGGGGCAGAGGGAGAGGGGGAGAATCTGAAGCGGACTCCCCACTGCGCATGGAGCCTGAACATGTGTGGCTCGATCTCATGACATGATCTGATATCAAGAGCTGGTCCCTTAACCAACTGAGCCACCCAGGTGCCCCAATCATAATTTTAAAGTGGTAATTGCCCATTAATAACAATATTAATTGTTACTAATATTCCATGTGCATTTTAGGCATGGAGTATGCAGATAGGTGAATTTAAGTCATCATAATGAAGAGGATGAGGGGGAAAAGAGTGGTATTTTTACTGGAATGATTATAATGATTGGTCAATATTTGGATATAGTAGTAGTATACTAATTAGCATTTTTAAAGGCATTCAACATCCTGATTATTGAAATAGTATACAGTCATTTAACATGTTGTTGCTGTCTTTTTTTTTAAGATTTTATTTATTTACTTGACAGAGATTACAAGTAGGCAGAGAGGCAGAGAGAGAGAGGAGGAAGCAGGCTCCCTGCTGAGCAGAGAGCCCGATGTGGGGCTCGATCCCAGGACCCTGGGATCATGACCTGAGCTGAAGGCAGAGGCTTTAACCCACTGAGCCACCCAGGTGCCCCAACATGTTGTTGATGTCTTAAGAGACTTTCTGAATCTGGTTTTTCACTGTGAGGGTGAAATCCAAATGGAATATCTTTTTATGAGGCCATCCCTGCCTTGAGTCAAGTACCTTCCTTTTCACACTAAATTTTAGTGACGATCCCTGTCTTAGTCTGTTCAGGCTATTATAACAAATATACCATAGACTGGGGGCCTTATTAACAATAGAAACATACTTCTCACCGTTCTGGAGGCTAGACGTGTGAGATGATGGTTGAGATCTGGTGAGGGCCCTTTTCTGAGGTATAGTCTGCTGATTTGTGTCCTTACATGGTGGAGAGCCGAGCAAAGGAAGCAAGAACTCACCTACTCTGTGAAGCTTTCCTTGATCACATCTTCCTGGGTACTCCTCTGTTCCATTCACTCTTAGCACAGAGTGTGAATTATAGTGGGAAGAATAAGGTCTCTGAAGCCCAAAAGATGAATGCAAGGTGTCCAATTTTTATATCCACACTGCAGCTAATAGACCTTGAGTGAGTCACTTAGCTCTCTCTCAATTTCTATATTCACATGCTTGTGAGACTAAAACCTCCACCTCAGGATTGCTGTGGGAGTTAGAGAAGATGAATGGGCGTGAAGAGGTAGTACATAATAAGCACTGAACAAATATTGTATGAAAGAATGAATGCATTACTATTAATTTATTTTATAAATGTAATTGCTTGCCCAACATAAATATTCAAAGCAATAAGCAAATCCTAATTTTATGAGTTAGGTTATTGGGACTTATGTAAAGATACAAAATATATATGTTCCACATAATTGTTTCTGTACCCTGGCTATTGTAAATAATGCTGCAGTGAACGTGGGTGTACAGATATTGAGATCCTGATTTCATTTCCTTTGGATATATACCCAGAACTGGAAGTGTCACAGCATATGGTAGTTCTACTTTTAATTTTTAGAGGAACTTCCATACTATTTCCCAGAATGGCCATACCATCCTTCATCTTTTTATTTAAATAAATATGCAATTCAAAAACTTATGTTTTAATTAGAAAGGTATCCCTTATTTGTGACTTATGTATGCCATAACATAAAGTGAACTGGTACTGTTTATAATAATGAGATGTAGAGGGAAAGTGGAGGTGTTATGATCCCCAGTGTTAGAAAAATTTTAATTGTTTTTAGTCTTCTGTGGGGAAAAATCTCAATGCCATTTATCAGAGAAATGTTTGAAATGTGAGAATATATTCCAGAGTTCTCTAGAGACAGACATATGAAAAAAGGGAAAACAAAATCATCCAACTAGTGGAAATTCTCAGTAGATCTCATGAATTCTTCCACAGATTATCTCTCATGTAAGAATGCATGAGGCCATTATAAGAATCCACACTTGCAATATCACTGTCCAAGTTTACATCTACATTCCCCTGCATAACTGAGATTAGGAAATAGAATATTAACAGAATGCCATAAGATACCTTTCTACCTTTCTTACTAAATATTCATTTGTCTTCCCCCTAAGTAGCCATTGTCTTGGCAGTTAATACCACTAACTAATTTTGTCTGGTTTTGACATCATGTTTGTGTGTGTGCAGTGTCCAAATGAAATTACTACATGTTCATACAATGTTGACTACTTTGTACTTTCTTTGCTCATTCTTATGTTCTAAGATTCATCCATATTTTACATGTAGTGTGAATTCATCTATTTTCCATTGATGTGTAACATTTCATCAATTATTATACCACAGTTTTTTTCCCCCATTTGGGTTGTATCCAGATTGGGGCTATTACAATAACACTTATGTTTATCTGCTATCAAGTCTTCTATATGGTAAACTGCAGTGATCTTTCAAGAAATGAAATCATGCCTTGGTATACATGTGTGCACTTTTCTCTTAGCTATAGACTTTGGACTACAATTGCCAGATGGTAAGATATCTTCAATAGATATTTACAAAAAATTTTCTAAAGCCAGTATGCCCATGAACATGTTACTGCAGTGCAAGAGAATTCTAGTTGCTCTTTATTGTTGCTAACAGTTGGTATTTACTATCTTTTTAATCCTGGCTATTCTGATGACCATATAATGTTATCCCATTGTAGTTTGAATTTGCATTTTCATGGCAAAATATCTTGAAAAGCTTTCCATATGTTTATTGTCAATCTAAATATTTCATGAAATGCCTGTTCAATTCATTTGCTCATTTCTCCAGTGAGTTTTTTATATTGATTTGTAAGAGTATATATACATCCTGTAAATGAATCTTATCAGATATGTTAGAAATGTTGTCTTCATTGCTATAGATTGCCTTTTCATATCCCCATTGACAAATTTTGATAAAAGAAGTTCAATTTATGAATATCTCTTACTACTAGTGTTTTATAATCTTCATAAGTCTTTGAATACCTTAAGTTCACAAAGATAATTCCCCATTTGTGTATATATTTTTATATGTGTGAAGACTTATTTTACTTTATGTGCTATAAAACATATGGAATTGATGGTCATTTGTAGTTTTAGGTAAAGATAAAGGTTTTTTTCCGAGTATATATCAAATTGATCTAGAACTTCTCACTGGAAAAAACCTTTTTGACTGCTTTGCAATGATCTGTCATAAAACAAATAACTGTGTGTATGTGCGTATTTGTGTGTGTGTTTCTGGTTTTGCCTTTTAAGCTGCTTGTCTTTAGGTCAAATGCACTTTTCTCATTATTCTGGCTTTAAAATGTCTTTATAGAGAATAGTGTAAGTCTTCCAATAGTTGTTGTTTTTTAAGATTGGCTTGCCTATACTTGTCCTTTTGTATTTCCATATAAATTGTAGAATCAGGTTGTCAGTTTTGTAAACATTTTCAAGGGGATTTTGATTCAAATTGCGTTGAATCTGTAGGTCAACTTGTGGAGAAGTGACATTGTCACAAGCTACAAACACAATATATTTGTATATATATTTTTGATATTTAGATCTTTTAAAATGTTTTCTTAGGAATATTTCATTGTTTTCTATATAAAGGTCAGTCATATCCTTTGTTAAATTTATTCCTAGCTACTTGATATTTAGTGCTTTCAGTGGTGTTTAAAAATTCTAACTTTTGGGGGCTCCTGGGTGACTCAGTCAGTTAAGCACCTGTCTTTGGCTCAGGTCATGATCTTGGAGTCCTGGGATGGAGTCCTGCCTCAGGCTTTTTGTTCAGCTGGGAGTTTGTTTCTTCCTCTCCCTCTTTCTCTCTCTCTGTCTTTCTCTCTCTCTCTCTCTCTCAAATCTTAAAACACACACAGACACACACACACACACACACACACACAACGGGGCACCTGGGGGGCTCAGTGGGTTAAAGCCTCTGCCTTCGGCTCAGGTCATGATCTCAGGGTCCTGGGATCGAGCCCCACATTGGGCTCTCTGCTCAGCAGGGAGCCTGCTTCCTCCTCTCTCTCTGCCTGCCTCTCTGCCTACTTGAGATCTGTCTCTGTCAAATAAATAAATAAAATCTTTAACAAACAACAACAAAAAATTCAGACTTTTGGTCTTTTTATGTAGAAATAAAAATTATTTTTATAATCTCTCCAACAACTTAGCCAAATTTACTTATTCCTAAGGGTTTAGAAAATTTCATGTTGCACAGTCCAGAATTTGTGGTAGAACGCTAAAGAACATAAGTGGCAATTACAGGCATCTTTTTCTCATTCCTGATCTCAGGAGGGAACACTTTCAATATTTGACTATAATGTATGATGTTTGCTGAAGGACTTTGTAGATATTTTACCATTTTAAAGATATTTTCTTTTTTTCTTAGTCTATTAGGAGCATTTTTTCCATTAATGAGTGTTGAATTCTAGCACGTTTGTTCCTGCATATATTAATATGATTGTATTATTTTCCTTTTTATGTTGATGGAATAATTTACATTGATACTCTAACATTAAATCCCCTGGTTTTCCTGAAATAACACAACTTCAGTCAGCTTGTGTTTTAATCCCTTTTATATGATACTGCCTTTCTTATATTTAGGATTTTTGCATCTATGTTTAAGACAGAGACTACTGTGTAGTTTGTTGTTGTTGTTGTAAAATATTCTATCAGAGTAATGCTGACTTCATTATATGAATTGGAAAATATTTCTTTTCTAATCTCTGGAAGAATTATGTAATCCATGTTGTTATTTCCATAAAAGTTTAGAAAATTAACTGGTAAAGACATCTTTGCTTGGCACTTTTCTCTCTCCTTTTATTAGTTTTGGTTTATTGAGCTTTCTAGGAATGTTTTTTTTGTTTTTGTTTTTGTTTTTTTTTTAATGATTTCTCTATTTGAAAGAGAGTGTGTGAGCTGGGAAAGGGTCAGAGGGAGAAGGAGAAAAGTCCTCAAGCAGACTGCCCACCCAGCACAGAGCCCAATGCAGGGCTCCATCCCAGAGTTGACTGCTTACCTGACTGAGCCACCCTGGTGCCCTGGGATGTATTCTTTTAATATAATTTTTATATTTTCATAAAGTTTATAATTATATAGTTTAACTTTTATTGTCTATAGAACCTGTAATGATTTTCCCTCTTTTCATTACCAGCATTGGAGATTCCTGCCTACTCCATTTTTCTTGAGTGATCTTATTAAGAATTTATCACTTGTATTAGTCTTTTCCAAGAATCAACTTCTGGTTTTGCTAATTTTCTTTTTTGTACATTGTTTTCTATGTCTTTGATTTTTTTGGTCTTCTTTGGTTTTATCTTGAGATTGACAGTCAGTTTAAGCCTTTCTTTTCTAATACATGTATGATGAACCACTACAATATACACACAGATTATCAGTTGTCACTTGAGTTTAGGGTAAACATAGTGGGATGGCCAACTTTCATGGGATTAATGGTATGGCTGTTTAGTTACAGAATACATAATTGCTGTTGGAGAAATGTCAGTAACTCCATGAGTAATGAGGAGTCATCATAGATTCTGAGAGGTAAGAAATATGATCAGAGTCATATTTTAGGAATATTAATCTAGCCCTTTGGGAAAGGTGAATCAGCAAGGAGAGAAACAAAGAGATACAAATAATTTAAGAAGTTATTCAATTATTTAAGGAGAGGGATAATGAGTTAGAGTGGCAGTGCTAAGGATAGATAGGTGGGGAAAATTACAAGAAACATCTTGGATGCAGGGCAGGGAGTGTATGAGTTGTGCTTTAGATTTCTGGATTAGTCTAGCTAGATCCTTTTTCAAAATTTTAGAGAAAGTCACTAAGGAAAGGAGGTTCTTTAGTGAACAGAGAATGCAGTGTGCACTTTAGCACAGGAAAAATGTAATCCAGTGTGATAACATTATCTGTTAATATAGAGAGTAAAAAACCTGACTTATCTAAAAGATTCATGTTGATCATGTCTATAAAATGTTTAAAATAACTTATTGGTGGGAATGATCTTGTCACACAATGAATCAGTGGAATAATCATCACATAAGTTTAGGTAACTAGCGTAGTCTGCATGCACTATTTTTTGTAATGTTTCATGAAACCTTTACCTGCACACCTAAAAATGTGAAAAATCATATATCAAAATCAATCACAAAAAGAATATCTGAATTTTCTGTAGCTCATCATAGATTCTGAGAGGTAAGAAATATGATCAGAGTTCTCTGCTTGCATCTAAACTCTCTCTGCTTGCAGCTAGACTCACTTGCTTTGTAGCACTTACTACAAACTGGCAAAATACTCATTTTCTGTTTGTTTCTCTAGAATATTTATATCTGAAAGGTATTTATATTGTCTTTCTCCTATCCCGCCACAGTTAGTGATATGCAGTGCTTTCAAAATACTGACTGAATGATTGAATGAATTGGTGGATTTGTAAACTGTGTCTGGTGCATTATCATCAAAACTTCCATAAGATGAAATGAATGGTTTAGACTCTTAGAGGGCTAGGATTTGTTTTATGAAGAGTTATGCTACCCTCAATTTTATATTCTTCTTCCAATCTGAAGAGAAGAAAAGAATAGCACCCATGGTCTATTGTCTTGGGTAGCTCAGGAGCAGATTCTAAACTTTATTTTGTCCCAGTTAAACTATACTGAGAAACATAAACTTTCTCAAATTAGGTGTTCTAGGTGTAGGGGAGACAATTGCACAGGACAAATGAAATACCTGCTTTCGGTTGGTTCCTTTGTCTTTAATCTTCTCCCTCATTCTGGCTCTCATCGACTGACCATATTTGACCTCCTCTTGTGTATCTCTGTCCCCCAGTTCTCTGTATCTGGCACGTAGTAGGAACTTGGTAAATATTGCCTAACTGAATCCCATTAAAACTAGTCTCCACATACTGTCATAATCACAACTCGGATATTTTGCTATTTGACCTTGATATTTCCTACATTCAACCTGTTTATCTCCCTTTTAATCAACGTGATTTATACTCTATTCTTTGTACATTTTTGTGCAGGTCTATCCTCCTTTATATCCAGACAATACACAGCATCAGAGCCTACATAAGTGCTCTTTTCGTTCTTGAAAACTTCTCCTCTAGCTGTATAGTAGTTTTGCTCAAATCTGACCTCCAGAAGAATGTATTAGTGCCTACATGATGCCCCGTGTATCAGTATTTATGTACAAATTTCATTCACTTATTATATTACAATAAACTTCCAGAGGGCAGGGCCCATATTCAACACCATTTTATATTTCCTGAAGTGCCTATAAGTGAACTTTGAAGAATTGTTGGCTAATTGGATAAATGGCCTCTTCGGATGGGAGACCCGAATCTTCTCATAAGCTTATTTCTCACACATTCTTCTGACTGGTTGTGTCCAATTCAGAGCTAAGTAGGCGAACTTATTAAATTGTAATCACTTGGTTGAACAAAAGCTGACTTCATAAATCATAGTTTAATAGCTTGTCTGCAATTTCTTGAGGGTTTTGCAGCTGTGTGGTAATGCTTGTTTAGCCAGTGAGTTCAATTATTGAAATTATACAGCCTTTACTACTATAAAGGTAGTAAATAGCCTGTTTGCTTTGGGTCGCGAAGCCTCATTTCAGGGATTTCAGCATGGAGATTTCTGAGATGTCACAAGATTTAATGCCACTCCCCATGCACACTGATACCAGAGAAATTGTTTGGGAATTTCCTAATCTTTAATTTTAGACCCAAGCTGAAGTTTTGTAGTCCAGGTGAAAGAAAGTGGGTGGGGCCCTCCATAGTTTAAATGTGCAATCATATTTCAGATATTTCTAATCTGTTTATCATAGATTTACTCAGTTGGCAGATTTCTAACTCCTCTAAATACTATGTTATCTATTTCTTTAGCAGATATGAGATTTTAAGGAATGCTTTATTATAAAGTGATGAAAGTGATACAAGAGAACATATAGTGAAAATAAAAACCATAGGATTTAAAAATAACCATAGGGTTTGTTTTACAACCCCAAATTCTCTTTAATAACTTTGAACAAGGGCAGATGTCTTAACCTCTTCCCCACCCTTTCTGCTAGTCTTATTTGTTGTAAAATCTTAGAAAGGGACATCTAAGAAAAATCCCCATCCGGGGCACCTGGGTGCCTCAGTGGGTTAAAGCCTCTGCCTTCAGCTCAGGTCAAGATCCCGACGTCTTGGGATAGAGCCCCGCGCTGGGCTCCCTGCTTGGCAGGGAGCCTGCTTCCCCCATACCCCCGATCCCCCCTTCCCCCCTGCCTGCCTGTTTGCCTACTTGTGATCTCTGACAAATAAATAAATGAAATTAAAAAAAGATCCCCATCCTTAGGTCAAGGCAATTTTAGGTCAAACAGGCAAACAAAAAATGGAGTCAAAACTTTTGTTCTTTGGGCATTAGGTCACTAGAATGTTTTCTGAGATAATTAAATCATCTGCCTAAATAAAATTGATGAATTCAGTATATCCTAATCAAGGAGTTGGAGTCCAGGGATAACAGTAGATCTAAAATGTAAATATGCGGTTAGAATCTAGCTTAGAGTTTTTAGAGGATTGTTGAATTAATTTTCCCCAAGATGCCCCAATCCCTGGGTATATGGCCATAGGGTTATACTTGGAAAATAGGGCCGTGACCATGTGGTTGTAATCTGCCTGTTCTTACCCCTTCAACACTTTCTGTTCCCAGCAAGAGGGCTGAAGTCAGTTGACTTTGTACACAGGTTGGACCCCAGTGGCTGGCGTGCTCGAGTTCACTCTTAAACGTTAAGATAAGGACATAACCTATGCGGCTGTTAATGCAAATGACAGTACCTGATACCAGAAGTACATGCTAGCTCTCCTTTGGTAAAGAAGAAGATACCAAGTTCTTGATAATACACCCCAGTTCTTTATCACCAACCTATACCATGTGTTCTGTAGAGAGGTAACAAATTATATTTATCTTGGCAGATGTGAAGTGGTATCTCACTGAAATTTTGATTTGTTTCTCTAATGGATAATGATCTAGAGCAACTTTTCATGTGTTTATTGGCCATTTCTTGGGATAAATGTATTTAGATTTTTTCTTAGTGTCTAATTATTTAAAATTATTTTAAATTTCAGTTTAGTTAAGAGTTCTTTATATCATATAGATACTATATACATTTATCACTTGTTGTGTTTTTTTAAAAGGTTTTATTTATTTGACAGAGAGAGATCACAAGTAGGCAGAGAGGCAGGCAGAGAGAGAGGAAGGGAAGCAGGTCCCCTGCTGAGCAGAGAGCCCGATGCAGGACTCGATCCCAGGACCCTGAGATCATGACCTGACCTGAAGGCAGCAGCTTAACCCACTGAGCCACCCAGGTGCCCTACATTTATCAGTTGTATTTTTTTCAAATATTTTTTCTCATTCTGTAGGTTGTGTTTTTCACTTTCTTCATTGTATCCTTTGAAGCAAATATTTTTAACTTTCAGATGTCCACTTTGTTTTTTGTTGGCTATGATTTGGGAATCATATAAGTCATATACACCTGTGTTTACTTCTAAGAGTTTTGTAGATTTAGCTATATATTACTTATAGGTCTTTAATCCATTTTGATTTTATTTTTATATATGGAGTGAGGTTAAGGGTCCAACTTCATTTTTCATGTCAATATCCAGTTTCCATAGCACGGTTTGTTGAACCAGTTATTCTCTCCCCATTGAATTATCTGGGAATTGTTATTGAAAATGAATTTAGCATAAATGTGACAGTTTATTTCTGTACTGTAAATTTTATTCTATTCATCTATGTATTTACATATATCAATATACTACTCAGACACAGATATATACCTCCTTTCACAAATACCTCGATCACCACAGCTTTGTAGTAAGTTTCAAAATTGGGAGTGAGCCCTCTAAAATATTTTTTCCCCAGCTTATTTTGGCTATTATGAGTTCCATGCATTTCTGAATGATTTTATGATCTACTTGTCACTTTCTATAAAATAGCTTGCTTAGATTTTGATAAAGATTTTGTTATAGATCAATTCAGGAAGAATTGCTATCTTAATAGTAAGTCTTCTGCTACTTTAAAGACTTTTTAAAGTCTTACACTTTATTAAATTTAAATATTCTTTTTTAATACTGTTGTATATGAAATTCTTTTCCTAATTTTTCAGTTTTCTTTACTAATTGATTTTCTTATATTGATCTTGTTTGTTGCGATCTTGCTGAGCTTGTTGATTAGTTTTAACTTTTCTGATTTCTAAGAATGTTCTATATACAACTGCATGCCATTTGTAAATGAAGATAAGCTGGATTACTTCTTTCTGATATGAATGTCTTTACTTCTTTTCCCTTTTTTCATTTCACTGGCTGTAATCTCCAGTGTGATGATGACTAGAAATGGTGGCCACAAACAGCTTGTTCAAAACTTAGAGAGAAAGCTTTCATTCTTTCACAATCGAGCATTGTGTTATGTTTGGGTTTTTCATAGATGACCTTTATTAGGTTGAGGAAGTTCTTATTATACTTCTATTTTGTTTATGTTTATTATGAAAAAGTTAGATTTTGTCAAATATTTTTGTATATTGAGATGGTATGGTTGTTGTTCTTTATTCTTTCAATATGCTGTATTACATTGCTTGATTTGGGAGTATTAAAACAATCTTGGATTCCTGAGTTAAATCTCACTTGGTCATTGAATATAATTCTTTTTCACTGTTGCTGAATTTGGTTTACTCCAGCTTTTGATTTTTTTTTTTTTACATACATTCAAAAGGGATAGTTTTCTGTACTTGTGATGTGTTTGAATGTTCTAAAAGGTTGTTGTGGACTAAATGTTGCCCCCAGAACTCATATGTAGAAACACTACCCCCTTTTGTAATGGTAAAGGATTTGAAGCCTTTGGGAGAAAATGAGGATTAGATGAAGTCCTGAGGGAGAGAACCTCATGAGGAGTATTAGTTGCCTTTTAAGACTCACTAGAGAGCTTTCTTCTCTCTAATCTCTGCTATGTGAGGTTACAGTGAGAAGTTCCTGGTCTGTAAGTCTGAAGAGGAATCTCACCAGAGCCCATCTAGCCTAGCATCCTGATCTTGGACTTCAAGCCCCCAGAATGCAAGAAATAAGTTTTTGTTGTTCATAATCCACTCAGCCTCTAGTTTTTGAAAGAGTTTTTGAAGAACTGGTATTAATTCTTATTTTAATGTTTGGTAGAATTTACCAGTGATACATCCTGGACCTGGGATTTTCTTTGTTATAATTTACCTCATTTTAATTTGCATGTCCCTTTTGGCCATCAGATGACAGTGTTCTTTCTGGTATCTACTGTTGTCACCCTTACTGACGTGACATTAGTGTAGACAAACAGACCCTTGTCTTAATTTTCTACAGTTCCAGATGAGGTCAGATTATAATATTTAATGAGATTTACCTCAGACTTAGGTATAATACATATGAATTAATATGCATAAAACAGTGTTAAAGCTGTAAGTTGGATACATTCCTCTGCTTTTACTGTATTATCCAAACACTTCAGCTTTTTCTTGTTCAAAGCTTTCCATTCTAGAATGGGATCTCGTTTTACTTCTGCAAAACTAAAAAAGTTGTCAATTGTTCCCCTAACCCCAGAACAAAGGAGCTGTCTCAGAGGAGAATTCACATCAGTTTCTAGATAAAGAAGAAAAAAAACCAATAAAGATGCTTTTATGTGTTATTGTTTTCTTCCCTCTTTAAATTTTTTAAAATTGAAGTATAGCAGACATATAATGTTCTTTTCAGGTACACAACATAGTGATTGGACAATTCTGTTTATTATGCTATGCTTACCACTGTAAGTATAGTTCCCATCTGTCATCATACAGAATTATTAAAATATTATTTTTTAAAGTTTTTTTAAAAAATTTATTTATTTGTTTGACAGACAGAGATTGTAAGTAGGCAGAGAGGCAGGCAGAGAGACAGAGGAGGAAGCAGACTCCTCGCTGAGTAGAGAGCCCAATGTGGGGCTCGACCCTGAGATCATGACCAGAGCTGAAGGCAGAGGCTTTAACCCACTGAGCCACCCAGGCGCCCCTATTAAAACGTTATTGACAGTATTCCCTATGCTGTACTTTTCATCTCTGAGATTTACTTTATAACTGGAAGCTTGTACCTCTTAATCCCCTTCATCTATTTTGTTTATCCCCACACTCCCTCTCCCCTCTGACAGCCACCAGTTTTCTGTTATTTCTGTCTTTTTTGTTTGTTTTAAGATTCCACATGTAAGTGAAATCACATGGTATTTGTTTTTCTCTGACTTATTTCACATAGCATAACACCCTCTAGGTCCATCTATGTTGTCATATATGGCAAGATCTTTTTTATGGCTGCTCAACATTCAATTGTATATATACAACACATCTTCTTTATCTATTCATCTATTGATGGGTACTTAGATTGCTTCCATAATTTGACCACTGCAAATAATGCTGCAATAAAACAGTTCTGTGTAATTAAAAATAGTGATTCTAATCACCAAGATAAAAAATAGAAAAGGAGTTCTGTCATTCCAGGGTATCTTGTATGATATTAATTTAAATCTTATCACCATGAAATGTGTAGAAAAATAAGGAATCTTAGAAATATTTAGAAAACTAATGATTAGATCAATGAATTCTTTTGTTGAATACATTGAGACTTTTCAAGTTAACTAAAATCTCATGATTTATATCAGGGACTTACTGGAAATCAGTATATATATGCATATACTCACACAGACACACATAGACTCTTAATCTACCATATTAGAGATCTTTTCCCTACTTGAGTTTCAAAGAGTATTTGATTGATGGTGAAAGAAAGGGTGCGGGGCACCTGCGTGGCTCAGTGGGTTAAAGCCTCTGCCTTCGGCTCAGGTCATGATCCCAAGGGTCCTGGGATTGAGCCCCGCATTGGGCTCTCTGCTCAGTGGGGAGACTGCTTCCTCCTCTCTCTCTCTGACTGCCTCTCTGCCTACTTGTGATCTGTCAAATGAATAAATAAAAATCTTTAAAAAAAAAAAAAAAGAAAGGGTGCAAATAATGGAACCCAGTTCTTCTTTCCTAAAGTTAACTAACCTTCCTGCGATCATACAGCTAATAATGGATTGGAATCCAGGTTGCCCTGACCCCAAAGTATATACTGCTTCTTGTTGTAGACCATGCTGAATATGAGTATGGAGGTCTGCACTTCAGTTCGTGTTGTAGGTCCATTCTTTAACTGTTACGTAAGCATCTAGAAGACTTCCTGATTTTTGTTTTGGGCTATCTTTTTTGTGGTATCATATCCAGCATTAATTAGCTCTTGATTTTGAAAAATGTTATGGTGATTAATTTTGCTGTTTACAACTTAAACATTTCTTCATGTACCAGTTTGCTTTGGTTAGCATAACACAATACCTTAAACTGGATGGCTTAAACAATAGAAAATAAGGGTTTTGTTTTTGTTTTAGAATTCTGGAGGCTAGAAGTCCAAAATCAGGGTGGTGGCAAGGAAGGGTTCATTCTGAGGGCTGTGAAGGAAAGACCCGTTCCAGGCCTTTTTCCTTGGCTTTTAGACGGCTCTCTTGATTACATGGACAAAGTCTCTGTCTTCTGCATCTGAAACTAATGATGTACTTTATGTTGGCTAATTGAATTTAAATTTAAAAAATTACATTCTGAAGCACTGGGGTATAAGACTTCAACATAAGAATTGGTGGTAGTGGGAGGATCGATAAAGAACTTCTCAAACTCAACACACACAAAACACATAATCATTTCAAAAAATGGGCAGAAGACATGAACAGACATGTCGTCAATGAAGACATACCAATGGCTATCAGACACATGAAAAAAGGTTCATCATCACTAGCCATCAAGCAGATTCAAATCAAAACCACATTGAGATACCACTTTACACCACTTAGAATGACCAAAATTAGCAAGACAGGAAACAACATGTGTTGGAGGGGATGTGGAGAAAGGGGAACCCTTTTCCACTGTTGGTGGGAATGCAAGTTAGTGCAGCCTCTTTGGAGAACAGTGTGGAGATTCCTCAAGAAATTAAAAGTAGAGCTTCCCTATGACCCTGCCATTGCACTACTGGGTATTTACCCCAAAGACACAGATGTAGTGAAAAGAAGGGCCATCTGTACCCCAATGTTCATAGTAGCAATGGCCACAATTGCCAAACTGTGGAAAGAGCCAAGATGCCCTTCAATGGACAGACGGATAAGGAAGATGTGGTCCATATACACTATGGAGTATTATGCCTCCATCAGAAAGGATGAATACCCAACTTTTGCATCAACATGGATGGGACTGGAGGAGATTATGCTGAATGAAATAAGTCAAGCAGAGAGAGTCAATTATCATACGGTTTCACTTATTTGTGGAGCATAAGAAATAACACAGAGGATATGGGGAGATGAAGAGGAGAAGGGAGTTGGGGGAAATCGGAGGGGAAGATGAACCCTGAGAGACTATGGACTCTGATAAACAATCTGAGGATTTTGAAGGGGTGGAGGGTTGGAAGTTGGGTGAGCCTGGTGGTGGGTATTATGGAGGGCACATTTTGCATGGAGCACTGGGTGTGGTGCATAAACAATGAATTCTGGTATACTGCAAAGAAATTTTAAAAATTAAAAATTAAAAAAAAAAAAAGAATTGGTGGTAGTGGGGAGGGGGTTCATATTTCCACCTGTAACACTCAACTTTGAAAATCTAAGCCACGTTTTGTTGTTGCCTCCATTGTTTGCTTTTGGATTTCAGGTTGGCTGACCTCAAAAAAGAATAAATGAAATACAATGATCTGAAATGGGAAATTATGTAAAATTATTATAGTCCTGGGGATATGACAACTTGTGAATCTGTGTAACAGCATCACAGGTATCCTCAAACTGAAACTCAGACTGCAGAGAAATGATTTTTTCTATTTTATCTGTGACTGGGCTGGAATATATTTGTCTAATATAATTATATATGCAATTGTTCTAGGTAGTGCAGTTCTCATTTAGATAAAACTATTCTTTCAGACATCAGTCTCCTTCTTTGCTCCTTTCTAAGAAGAATCCATTTCTCCTCTCAAAACCTCAATGCCAATGCTTTCAAGCTCCTCCTTGGCTGTGACATAGTCTTCATCCAATCTCTTTATCTAGGTGCCCCTGGCCTATGTTGTATAGTCCCCTTGCTTATATCCTGGCAAGCCCCATGTAAGGATTGCTGGTTTTCATTTCTGCCTCTGTGGCAGACAAGGAGAAACTGAGGTGAACTCTTGGGTATCAACTAGAACCTCTCTCAGCCTAACCACACCACTCTACACTCTTAAATAGTGATTAAAGGATAAAAAAAAGAGGGGTGCCTGGGTGGCTCAGTCATGAAGCATCTGCCTTCGGCTCAGGTCATGATCTCAGTGTCCTGGGATCAAGCCCCACATCAGGCTCCCTGCTCAGTGGAGAGTCTTCTCTTCCCTCTCCCATGCCCCTCTGCCATTCCTGCTCACTTGTGTTCTTGCTGTCTCTCTCAGAAAAAAATACATAAAGTATTTAAAAAAAAAAAACCAACATGTATCATATGTCTCCATTCATTATCCCAAATAGGTTGGAAGAATCCCTGCCTTCAGTGTTTACCTCAGCTTATTTACATATTTTCCTTCAGGGTTGAGGACTGGAGAATGTAGCCTGAGACACACATGTCTCATTATGTTTCTCTTCTTTTCTTCACACTCTTGGACTAGAAAGAATGTGCTTATACTTCATCTTTCTAGGTCGTAAAATTTTCACTGTAGCTCAGTACATCTCAGTAACAAACATGGTAGGTAGAATGCTTGTCTTCTGCTCATGATGGAGTGATGTCTAGTTCTAAGTCCTCACGGATCAATTCTTAAACTGACTGTAAAATGCCAATTGGAAATGAAAGAATTTTACACAATTATTTTTCTCTCAATAATGCATGGATCATGAGCTTTTCCCATACTTCAAGTCCTTACTACCCTGGCCTATCGCCTGCAACAGATAGACATGCTGTTGGAAGAGGGTAGACATGCTAAGCAAGTAAAGAGAGCAGAGTACCTTCATGTGTTGTTTGTTTGTTTTAAATCACAATTTTGTCTCCATTTTAGCTGTTTAAGACTGGCATGTAATAATTGATGTGTTATAGTACATCAAAAGTATCCTCCAAGGTCAAAACCACATCTAAGGGACTCTAATGCAGTCTCACTCTTTTACATGCTATTATTTGTATTGCTTCATTGCTCATACAGTCATTCACAACATTTCTACTGTGAGCTCTTGGTTCTCTCTTTGAACTGTCTTATGATTTGATATACTGGCAAACACACTCTCTTTTGGGCTTGGTTATTGTCTCAACCTTTTATCTAATCCTTTTATTAGGTTTATTATACCCAGGTGCTTATCATCTGACTCTGGTTCCTGCTGTGGACCAGTCAACACTCATGACTTACTGCAAAAACTAGGGCATATACATATATATATATATATATATATATATATATATATATATATACTCATATATATTATGGTGTTAGTTATCTCCACTGCCTGAATGTTAGCTCCATCAGGGCAAAGATTTGGTCCTGTTTTGTTCATTATTGCATCCCTAGTGCCTAGTACTGTGCTTGTAACATCGTAGGTTTTAAGGATTTTTGTTGAAGGAATGTATAAACTTGAAGCCGATCAAGTTGTTCAAATACGCCTCCATTGTGGACTAAAACTGCATCACGTTTAATCACTGTATTGCGCATCTGAACCTAATGTAACACTGTATGTCAAATATACTGGAATTAAAAAATCCTGCATCACATTTTTGTCCTACATAGAAAAACTTCCTTCTTTACAGAATTATTTTCCTTCGAATTTTGTCAACAGCCCTGTGAAGAAGGGAGGTATATGTAATTATGATTCTTATTTATAGATTAAGACACTGAATGCTCACAGAAGTTCAGTAATTCATTTCTGATAACACAGTCAACATGTGATAGAGACAGAAATTCCTATCTGTCTCTAATAGCGCTGTCCTTTTAACTATAGAACCCCAAACTTCTTGGGAAACTCTAATAGTCCCTGAAATTTATAAAATTGATAATCTTCCATAGTATTACTTCTGATGAGTATATTTGTCCATTTTCTTTAACTCTGCTGTTATAATTTTCCAACCGTGTAGCATCATACTTGTTTTTGTCTAAGTGCACTCCACTATGTATATACGTGTATTAAAAGGGGAAGCATAGGGGCACCTGGGTGGCTCAGTGGGTTAAAGCCTCTGCCTTCAGCTCAGGTCATGATCCCAGGGTCCCGGAATCAAGCCCCGCATCGGGCTCTCTGCTCGGCAGGGGGCCTGCTTCTCTTTTTCTCTCTCTGCCTGCCTGCTGCCTACTTGTGATCTCTCTGTCAAATAAATAAAAAAAACTTTTATCAGAAAAAAAAAGGGGGGGGGGAAGCACAGTATTCTAGCTGTGATCTGCCTGGTCACAGGAGAGTGTAAGAGTACTAGTTTGTTGATCTGGGACCTGGTTTTCTATTATTGTTGTAGATGCTTGCACTGGATTTAAAGAGATAGCCAGAGAACACCACTGGATGTTGTGATTAGTTGGCTTCATGTTCAAGTAAACAGTGGTGCTTTTCAAAGGAACTGTTGTCCGGAAGAAGTTTCCTTCATTTGGTCTTACTCTAATTGGTCAAAACTCTATTCCATGCAAGCAATCTAAAGATAAAAGTTTCATGTATCTTCTTTAGCACTTACTGTATTGGCTTTATTCAGGCTAGCCATCTGGGCCATCAAGATCAGTGGGGACCATGATTTTGTCTTCACTCTATCCTGTAAACTGTATTTAATCATCTGAGGAACAATAAGTACCTTTTAAATATCATTCTCTCAGTCAAGATAGGAAAAGTCACTATGTTTGACTTCCTGAGCTTCATTTCTTAGTATATTTGGTTCCATTGTTCAAGTCAGACTTCTAGCCCTGCAATATCTACCCTTTTCCCCATTGCCTGTCAAAACGTTTACTTGTAGTTCTGTCTTCACCAACTAACAAAGACTACTCTTATTTTTCGTTATGTACTCTGAATATGGCCACAATTTTATACAATCTAACTCTTTAACACTTACTTTAATCTTGCAGACAAAGGTTATGTACTCTGAATATGGCCACAATTTTATATAATCTAACTCTGAACATTGACTTTAATCGTTCAGACAAAGGTTGTCTGTGCCCAAGAGTAATTCTGTGCCACTGTATGTACCCATGAGACCAAGCATGGTCCTTGGTATTGTAGGTGCCGTGAAGATTCTTTGTTTAGTGCTGAGGAGACAGGGAATATAAGCTTGCTTTTTTTTTTTTTTTTTGCATTTGTATCCTATATCCAGTGCTGAAAACAGTGCATGGCAAAATAGTAAGCAGCCCCTAAATGTTTGCTGAAGGAATGACTGAACAGCATTGTGAAAACTCTAATCAGTTTCTACTAAGAAATCATCTTCACATCCATCCAGTCATTCCCTGAGCATTTACTACATGCCTTCCTGACATGTAGAGTTCTTGGTATTAGAGTTTTGGTGACCAATAAGAATGGTAAGTTCCTGCCTCTGGGGACTTACATCCTAATGGAGAGAGAAAGAACAGTGAACCAGCACTCAAAATGTTTTCACAGACAAGCATGTGCCCAAGAAGGAAATAGAGCACAGTGATTATCTTAATGTGGCAGAATTTGACATGAGGCCTACTCCCCAACCAGTTTGCAAATTTGCTTTGGAAACGAGGATATGGGTGAAATGACACAAAGCGTTTTAGAGTCTAAAAACCCTTGGCCTTGCAGAAAACCAAATGCTATGCAAATCCTTAAAACGACTCTTCTCTCTGCTCATCTGAACTAATTCCTTGTAGTGGGATGAATAGCTTCCTTCAAAAATTCCTTCAACTGGAACCTCAGCATGTGACCTAATTTGGAAATAGGTCTTTGCAGATGTAATTAATTAAAGTGAGGTTTTTAAAAAATTAATAAATTAAGGTGCGATCATAGTGGATTTGGATGAACTTAAAGGAACAGTGAAAACCTGGCGATTCACAGACCTGTACCCATGGGGATAAAAATATATGTTTATAAAAAATAAAAAATTAAAAAAAAAAAAAGAACAGGAAAATTTGGACACAGACATTCACAGAAGAGCTCTTCCAATGAAGACACAGAGATCCTCAGGAGGAAGGTTATATGACAACTGAAGTGGAGTTTGGAGTGACGCAGTTGTAGAAGCTAAAGAACGCCGGAGATTGCTGGCAATCGAGAGAAGTGGGAACAGACCAGAACAATTCTTTTCTAGAGCTTTCAGAGGAAGCTTGACCCTATCCATACTTGATACCAGACTTCCGGTCTTTAAAACTATGAGAATTATTCTTGTTTTAAACCACCTTCTTTACAACACTTTGTCACGACAGCCCTGTGGAAGCTGTTGTACTGGCTCAGGTCAGGTAGTGTCTTCCTTGGAAGGATCTACTTCAGCTGTCCTGCTCATTACTAGGCAGGCTTTTGGCTTAGAAAAGAAGCGAGAGTGACTGTCATTAGAATGATGAAGTGTTGATGTGTGTCAGGCCTGTGACCAATTCATGGCTAAAAGTTAGGGAGTTCTGATAAACCTAGGTCAAATCTTGTAGCCTAAAACATTAAAGGACATAAGAACATTATTTTGCCACTCATCATTTATACCTTTAGAGTCAAGAAGGGCTAGGAATTTTGGTATAAACTAAGACAATTATATAAAGCCCACTTGAAAATCCTCTTAAATGCACAGAAATAAGAAGGAAGCACTCAGATAATCGTGGCTTCGTAGGGAAGAAATGTGGCTTGAATTTTGAGTGTCAGTTCCTCTATCTTACTGTATGATCAAGGCTAAAGACACTTAAGGGCTCTGAGCCTCAATTTGCTCAGGCACAGAGTAGGAAAAATGATCATTGTTCCTAAGGAATTTAGCAAAGAGTGGAGATAATGCAACATAGTACCTAGTAAAGTGCCTGGCAAATATCCTACCTTCGGTAAATAATAGCTATTATTAAACTAGGTTAAACAAAAATTTAGAAGTATAGAAATACCAGTTTCAGAAAGATAAAAGCAATTTGGAAAATTGTTTGAGCTATAAAGGGCAAAGGCAAAAATAATTCAATCCATGAAAGTTAGACTTCAGAGGGTATTTTCTTCTGGTCTTTAAATTTCTTATAACATTAATTGTTTCAATTTTTCCCAGTAGCTCTGTGGAATGTTTAATATACAAAGTCTTCTGTTTACTTTATCCAGTCTTGTTTTAACTCTAGTGTATCCACCAGGCTGAGGCTACTTATAGTCATTTTGAGTTTCCTAGCTTTGGTATTAGCCAAAGTTGAAGGCAAATCTCCCCAGCTTAGCACTGAGCATTTATTGCCCAGTTTGAGACAGAATCTACCACTAAGCTAAAAGTGGGTGTGTTAGTGTAGGTTTGCATTTTGATTTTTGAATCTCTCTTACAGCTCTGTCTCATGACAGCAACAACTTAAGCAAAGGGCGGTACAAGTGATCTCAGAAGGGTTAAGTAGTTCCTTCTGACATCATTGCTAACTATAGCGTTCCGGTACTCTTTTATGTTTTCCAATGACACTGTGTTCCTGTACATAAGTCTCTTGGCATTTTCCAGAAACATTTCAAGTTGATGGTACTTTATTTGCCACGTTTGCCTTGCTATCTTCTCCCCACAGATGCTCTCCTCACACAGTGTTCCCTTTGAAGTAAGGCAGCCAGAAATCTTCAGCAGAGAGGGAGCAGGCAAATTGCAACAGTTTGAACAGTTTGTTTTGCTTACTGTGTGCTCATTTGGGAGCTTTTCGATCTCCTAGGCTGGGAAAGAAGTTGTGCATTCAAACACTTGGCCACTGACTTGGGGAGTAAGTTTGTACTCATTGCCTTGGAGCTGAAACTCAACTAGTAGCACGATTAATATTATGCTAGCATCAAACATTCATGTCAAGAGGCATGATTATATTCTAGGGCATTGATTTTTCAGTTTGTGGTCTACACACCATTGGGGCCCCTGTGATATTTTTAGGGTGTCCATGAAAACTTTTTCATAACACTAAACTCATTTCTTTTCCTTTTGCATTCTCTTTCTTTCACAAGTATAAAGTGGAGTGTTCTAAAGGCTACATGAGGTGTGATATTGCAGTAGGCTGACGTGGAAGTAGATAAAGTCTAACCTGCTTTTAAAGCCTTGAAGAGATTTATAATAATGTAAAGCCATGCTATCTTCCTCACTGATTTATTTTTGGAAATGTGATTATTTCACTTAAAAATGTTATTGGGACGCCTGGGTGGCTCAGTTGGTTAAGCAGCTGCCTTCGGCTCAGGTCATGATCCCAGAGTCCTGGGATTGAGTCCCACATCGGGCTCCTTGCTCTGCAGGGAGCCTGTTTCTCCCTCTGACTCTGCCTGCCACTCTGTCTGCCTGTGCTTGCTCTCGCTCTCTCTTTCTCTGAAAAATAAATAAATAAAATCTTAAAAAAAATGTTATTTATGTTTGTATATGATGGTTTATTGTCTTTTAAATTAAGATTTTACTTTTAAATAATTAAAAGATTCTTATTCAATTGTAAGGAATAATAAAGAGAGGGGCACCTGGGTAGTTCAGTCAGTTAAATGTCCAACTCTTGGTTTTGGCTCGGGTCATGATCTCAAGGTTGTGAGCACACTGGGCAAGTGTTGGGCTCCGTGCTCACCAGGGAGTCTGCTTAAGATTCTCTATCTCTCCCTCTCCCCTTTCTGCTTGCAAATAAATCTTTTTAAAAAACAGAAATAAGAGAAATCGTGTATATTCTGAACCCAGTTTACTGCAATGGCAACATCTAATAAGACTGTGGTATCCTACCATAGCCAGCAGAGTGATGCTGATTCTGTCAAGATATAGACTATATAGAACGGGTTCATCACCACATGGATATTGCCCTTTATTAGCCACAACTACTTCCCTTTCATCAAGAGAGCCCCAGGCTGCCATGTTGTGTTCTCAGTGTCCATAATTTTGTTGTTTATATGAATTAATGCATAAGCACTTAATATTTATCAGTTTTGATTATTCTCATGGAAAATTTTGATAGGTATACTCAATAAAACGCCTTTGAAATATTCAGCAAATTTGAAAGGTATAAAGTGATCCTAAGACCACAATGTTTGAGAAATACCAAGGTAGTGGTTAGGAGCACAGACTGTGAAGCCAGACTACATGGGCTTGAGTCCTGGCTCCAGCATATTCTAGTTGTGAGTTGGGCAAGTGCTAAGCCTCTGTGCCTATCAGTTTCTTCATCTGTAAGATCGGGAAATCCTCATTAGAACATGAGGATTCAAAGAGCTCATGCGGGTATAAAGCAGCTAGAACAATGCTTGGCACCCAGCAATTACTATGTGAGAGATAGGAGTTATTTTTTTGGAGGTCCAAGCTTTAGACTCGGTTGTGGGCAGGAGACCCAAGTAAGGACACGGAAGTAGCTCTGGCCCTTGATTCCACACTTGCAAAATTTTCCTCTCTGCATGTCCAAATTCTGCCTTTTTCAACTCAGTGTTTATTCAACACCTTTGCACTCTCTGAAAACACCTAAAGAATGCTTAGGATATGTCTTTTGAATGAATGAACTATGTCAGACAACGAGGACTTTACTAATTCTAAACCTAAACTTTGTATTTAATAAAGTATTTCCAGATTGAGGAATCTACCAAACTGTCTGTACTGTTTAAGATAACCTTCAAAAATATTTTCCAGGTAGGGCCTTAGAATGACCTATTGATGAAAAAGTTAGATTCATACTGACACCAACTCAGTTGATATCAAATGGAAATAAAGTTCTTCTCTCTCCCTGGTACTCTCTTACATAGCTGTACGGGTATATATTTGTATATATTGTGTGTGTGTATGTGTATCTTTGTAAAGGCACAGTTTAAGAAAACGTGGGCTCATTCTTTCATAGATAACTTTAGCCATAGAAGATTACAGATTCATATATAACCAAGGCTAAACTTAAGTCTAAACCACACCTTGACTCTTGGGTATTCATTAGAATTAAGTGCCAGTGTCCTTGCATTTACCTTATTTCTGTATTTGGGAATTCTTGACACATGAAATGTGGAAATTTGAAGCAATTATTTAGAACATAACAACATAAATATTTAATGACCAGAAATGTCTGATGGAGCAACAACCGTAAATAGTAAGGGGCTGACATGGACTGAGCCACTGGGTTGTGAGTGGCTTCTGGGCCTCCTGCCAAGGTTCAGCCTGATACCAAGGGTGATTGCATGGTCTGATAGCCCAGTTTAGTCTCTAATACCCCAGACCACATGACTCCAATGCTTCCAAAGTTAAACTATGATAACCTCACAATAGGCCATGAGTATCAGTGTTTGGAAAATCAGGATGAAGTGACATGGCTGTGTTTGTGATGCCCCCGCCACCTAAATCTACTTTTGCTCTCTCACATAGCACCTGCCAGAAATTTTGTTTGTAGCACATGTCATGTTGCTGTACTTATTAGTTTGTTTTCTTCCCCAAGACTGAGTTCCTAATCCTATTTTGTGTCACATAAACCTTTAAAAAGCCAATTAAAGTTCTGGATGTATGCCACAGGAAGTATGGAGTGTATACCAATAATTTTTGCTTATGGACTCTGAGGACACACTGCCCAAGTTTGAATCACAGCTCTACCACTAAGTGTGCGACCTTGCCTCAGTTTCCTCATCTGCGATATGTGCATGATAACAATCATATATGCTCAATAATTGTTTTGTCAATATGAAATGAGTTAATATATATTCAACACTTAGATCAAGGCCTAGTCTATAGTAAAAAATGAATGAAGACCCATGAACCTGGACTTGCGTATATTTCAGAGTGTTGGTAGATTTCAGAGTGTGTTCATCTATGATCCCTATTAAATTTCTCTTTTCGTTTGATTGCCCTCAGGAAAGGAAATTTGACTTATCTATGTTAGTCTTTTGTACCTAGCACAGAGCCTGGTACACAGGAGGGGTCCAGTAAGTTTCTAATGTAAATGCAGTGTATTCTTTTTTTTTTAATTTTTTATTTTTTATAAACATATATTTTTATCCGCAGGGCTACAGGTCTGTGAATCGCCAGGTTTACACACTTCACAGCACTCACTAAAGCACATACCCTCCCCAGTGTCCATAACCCCACCCCCCTTCTCCGAACCCCCCTCCCCCCAGCAACCCTCAGTTTGTTTTGTGAGATTAAGAGTCACTTATGGTTTGTCTCCCTCCCAATCCCATCTTGTTTCATTGATTCTTCTCCTACCCCCTTAAGCCCCCACGTAATGCAGTGTATTCTTTCCCTTCCCTGTAAATCTCAGTTCAGGGGGCCTGTTAATGGAATTAGGTATCAAAGGATAGGAAAGTCTACAGAAATACAATAGGAAAAAGCTAAGCCCCTATCTAGTATTTATTATTAATACTGGTTGTTAATATAACAGTTGGTAGTGATTTGGTTGATAATAACAACAACTGAGTAGTAAATGCTTACCTCATGCTGTTCATCTACTGGGTAATGTACAGACATGAATTTTAATCTCTTAAGTGGCCTTTTGGAACACTTACATTATGCCTGGATTTTGTCACTTAATTCACAAAGGGCAGGTGTCCCTGATATTCCATTTTGAATGTTTGCAACATATTCTTGCTATTGCAACAGTGTCTGCAATTTACAGGGGGAAACTGAGGCTTAAGTATTTTGAGTAAGTTGACTGATGCTCCATCCTGGCATGGAGCCAAACTAGGTCTCACCAGGTACAAAGGTTCTTAACTCTAGTATTCGGGCTGATAAATAGGGACCCCCCCTCCCCCACATCCCATTTGCTGGAGGGTTCAAAACTAAATTTTCACTTTCCCCAGCTCTGGTGCTTTCCATGGGTTCCTCTTGGCCCCTTTGCCTAAGAGCAAGTAGCTTGGTTCTTTAAAAAAGAAATACAAATATGTATGAACCTTAGCATGTCTAACTCCAAAAATGTAAGAGTCAGGAAGGTGTTAGAAAATAAACTTTTGTTGTGGTTAGCTTCATAGTTTGGCCTAGAATGCCTATTGGTCAACTCAGATGAAGTGCCATACATATTTCTTTGCTCTTTTTAAGTGAAAGATTATTTATATTTACAGAAAAAAAAAAAAAAACAAAACACCTGAGACATTCTGTGTCTAGAGCTTCATCCTTCCTTTCCTAGGTGTCCCAATAAAGATGCTGTGAGAATCCCACCAGCATTCGTAGTGGGTTTTTGTGAATTAAATTCCATCGTTACAATTATAATCACAATAAGGCTTAGTGTGACTATTCGAGTCTATCTTGAGGACTATGGTGCGCTAGAAATAACTGTGACTCTTGCTCTCAATTTGCTGTTTCCTTGTTGTTTGGCAGCTTTTTTGTGCTTCAACATCCTTTTGGGCCCTTTCTAATCAGCAGACGAATCACAAAGACTGATTCTGGAGGCCTAGAGTGAAACCTAGGAATCTGCATGTTTAATGAGTAAGTACCCTGGTGATCTTTGATGTTGGTGGTTTTCAAAAGTATACTTTTGAAAATACTGATCTTCAGGATACATGTCCAACTCCTTCATCTGGCTTTCAAGGCCTGGCTTGGTGTAGCCCTGCATACCAAAGATGCAAGGGTATTTTGAAATCTTTAATGGATACTGGATTTTATAAAGTTGGTGTTTAGAATTCAGAGAGAATCCTTTTTTGGCTTTTGGAGGTGACTTGTTCCTAGCCTTCCTGACATGGCTTCTGTCCGCCACTTCTTCCCTTCTTCGCAGTAATTTCCTTCATTGAGTCCTCACTGTCTCTGTCCTAGACCACTATCCTAGCCTCCTAAATTAGTCTTTATGCTTCTGATCTTTAAATCTTTTCTATTGCAGTCAAATGGGGCTTTGAGAAGTCCCAACATTTATTTAGCTACGATTTTGGTGAGCGATGACAAATTCTAGACACTGCCTTTCACAGTTTTATATACGGTCACATTCAGTGATCCCAGTAGTCCTATGAGGGATCTATTGTTATTAGCCCTATTTCGAAGAATGTTAAGCAATAGAAAGTAGTGAAGCCAGGAGGCAAAGCTGGTCATTGTATCATGCTGTTTGTAATCCCTTAATAAGTTACTTACCTGTAACGAGAAAACGTATGGCTTGAAAATGACCCCAAGCATACTTCTTCAGCTTTGTCTTCCTTCCTTCTTCCTCATATGCCCTATTCTGCTATACGAAACTAACAGCTATTCCTGGAATGCATTGTACTTTTAAATCCCTCTAGCGCATTATTATGCATTATATATAACACATTATACAGAAGCCTACATGATGCATTTGCGTGAATAAGAAAAATGCACGCTCTCTGGGCTGACAAACTAGGAGAAAGATGTAACATGCTGAGCAGATACAGGCCTCAAGGAGAGTCCATGGTGAGCAGAGCACAGGCGTGATTTAGGCTTCCCTACCTTCTCCCTCAGCTGGGGACCTTTTTCATGATGCACAAACCAGGGTGGGGCTCCATGCCACTGGGATTGTTTGCTGATTCCAGGGGCTGGAATGTCTGTTGGCTCCATCTGCTGAACCACCCTTTAACCCTTAGTGCAAATCTATCTTCCTTCCTCTCTTCCTTATTACATTTCAACAAAGTAATTATTGATAGCTACTTTGTGAAGGGATACTATAGTGAGCATGATAAACAGCAGCCCATCTTTTCTGAATTATTTTTAAGGGATTTTACTTGAGAGAGAGAGAGTGAGAACATGAACAGAAGAAGGGGCAGAAGGGGATGGAGAAGTAGATTCCCTGCTGAGCAGAGAGCCCAATGTGGGGCTCACTCCCAGGACTCTGAGATCATGATCTGAGCTGAAGGCAGACACTTAATCGACTGAGTCACTTAGGTGACTCACTGAGTCCCTGAGTCACTTAGACCCCACAGGGTCCCATCTTTTGTGGGGGTCAGTAGACTAGTAAAGAGGTATCTTTATCCTGCTGGAAGTTTTCTGTAGATCTTCCCAATCATTTCACCGTTCTTGATTTCATGGCATTATGTACTTGTGGCCAGTCTGATCTCCATGATCTCCATGATCTCCGTTTCCTCAGCTGGAAAATGATACTGATAAAAAGCCATCATTCTGCTGGTTGTCAAAAGTATCTAAAGTAACAGTGTAGAGGGTCTATAGTACTTAGTAGACTACAAAGGTATGAGGTATATCTGTTAATCTTCTAGACAGAGTGCTTGTTAGAATTACCTTGCTGTGTGTATGGTGAGGTTCTTTTTGGCGGGGTAGGTACCAGGAGGATGGGCATGAGTGAGAAACGTGTAGAAAGTTTTCTGACAGCCTGTATGGATAGGTTTTCTGTGGTCTTGCTATTTTTTCCATGCAGGTATTTTTTAGTATACTCTGCATTTATTGGAAAATAAGCTCGACTAACTTTGGAGAGTCTGAATACAAGTAATAGTAATCACTACAAATTTAATCAGGAAATAATGAACTGTGTCTTGACATATATTTTAAGGCAATGTAGTTTAATAGTGCAGATTGGTAATTTGATCAACGGTTTTCAATAGAATATGCAGGGAAAAGGCTGAATGTTATCAGAGCAACCTGCTAAAATATGACCCATCGATATTTTAATATTCAATGAAGCTAAAGCATGATGTACTTTAAATACTTATATATAACATAACACTGAAGAAAATCAGCTAGGGAAAAGTAAAATGTAATCATAAAAGCTGTTCTCAAACTTGAATTATACCGTGGTTACCTTGTTGGCTATTCCTATTCTCTTTCCTTCCTATGTTCTTGTTTATTCATTATATTTACAGTTACAGCTTTGCCCTTCTCCTAAAGAAGAAGTGAAATGAAAGTCAGTGTCTTACCTAGTTACTTACAGCATTCCCCTAAGTCTCTGATATTTGAGTAACCACCTAAAGAATAAAATACTGGTGTGTGAAAGTAATAGAAGTTGTTGCCCCCTGGTAAGGTATTATAACTCTCAGAAGCATAGGGGAGCATAGCCCTGTTTGTTTTACTATATACCTGTAGCCTTCTGCTAATTACACATTTCACCCCCTAAGAGCCATTCTCCCCTCCTTTTTATGTATATGGTGTCCCATCTAGTAGCATTTCCCAGCCTCCCTTGAAGCTAGGGGTATATTTGCCTGGGTTCCCTTTCTTTCCCTTTGCCCTGGGCACAAACACCAAGTGGTAACTACTTGCTTTCCCCCAGCAGACAAAGACATTCTTCCAGGGAAGTGTCTCCGCACTGGGCAATGTGCCTTCCAGGGGACATTTGGTAATATCTGGAGAAATTTTTGATTGTCAAAACTGAGGAGTAGTATACTAAACATCCTACAATACAGAGAACAACCTCCCTCCCCCAGCAACAGAGCCGAATCAAACAGAAGAGAAAGATTTTAATATCTTTAGCAAGTCCCTAGAGAGCATTCACAGTTAAAGTAGGTGTCTGATACTTCTGGTTGCCCAGGAATTCACTAGTTTCCTTGATCCAAAGACTCTGCCAATACTGGTGCTGATCTCTAACACAGGAAGATGACACATATTTAAAACTCTTGGGGACTGTGTTCATAGGCTCATGTCTTCCATCTGGTTCCCAGATGGGATATTTTGGAACCGTGGTCAATTTGGCAGGTTTTGAGATTCTTCCTCATTAAAGCAAACGCAGGGGTTCTGGTTCTCTGAAGAGACCTGTTACGGGATGTAGTGTTCAAAAACATTGATGGCATCAATCTTCTTCACATAATGCTATCTCTACTAAAATATATGACAATATTGCAGATGTTTGAGTCAAAGGAAATTCAGTTGCAAACTGGATTCAAGTTTCAGCGCTTAGGGATTTCATTTTAAGCATTATAGGTCTGGGGACAATGCATCAGAATCAGGTGGGCAGATAAGAAAGCATGAATGTTAACATACACAGGAGCTGAAGAGGCAGAGAACTGTGGGGACTTAACTCTCCAGTCAGATATTCAGAAAGAGGGAGAAAATACCTAGAGACTAAGGCATTAGACCGAGTGCTCAGATAAAGATCATTGATGTGGTTCTCATTTTGGAAAAAATCCATTCCCCTGTAGATTACCCAGATCCTGCAGCGAGAATGTAGGTAATTGAGCGTATTTGATTGATGTTAACAGTTATGCTATTAGATGGAAGAAATGGGTTTTTACAGATATGGAAATTACTATTTGTTTATACATCTAAATTGGCATTTATTGAGCCCTTCTTCTGGGTAGGTCTCATTCTGGTTGATGGGGAAAGATATGAATAAATCATGGATCTTTTTCCATAATTCACTGACTTTTAAGGAGAGAGAAAAGTCTGTCATCAACTGATGGACTACAATCAAGTTTGGAAGGTGACATGATAAATGAGTATGTAGGCACTGTTGTGGGAAACCAAAGAAGGATGGAGAGATCAGAGGACACTTCCTGGAAGAGATGAGACCAAGGCTGATGACTGAAGAGAAAGCAAGAATTAGGTTAAGAAGTGGATGGAGTCAAAGCCTGATATAGAGGCTGAGGGAATAGAACAAAGTCATGGAAATAGCAGAAGCCTTGGTGTTCGGGGATGCATTCAGTGAATATTTGTGGAGCACAGGAATTTTTCCAGTAATGGATCTAAGCACTGCTTATGGTTGAGACAGGCAACATCTTTAACCTCATGCCTCTTGTAGTCTTTTGAGAGAGACAAACACGTAAATGGAAATTTAATAGAGCGTGATAAGCACTCTGAAAGGGGCAATAACAACACCAAAGGGGGAGCACAGAAGGAGGTTTGTCCCAGCAAGGGGGAAGAGAAGGGAGAGAGCAGGATGACTGAGAAAACATCCCTAGGAGATAGTTGAGTCTTAAAAAATGACTATGAATTAATCAGGCGAAGAATTTGGGAAAGTATCAACAATGAAGATAGCACACACAGAGGCAGTGAGGCAGAAGAAGACCTGGTGTCTTCAGGAAACTGAGTATTTCTGGAAGTTGAAGATAGTGGTTAGGTATTTTTTATGTGATTGATTGTGGATCCAAAGTTGGATCGAGAAAGGAAAACATCGAGGCATTCTCTATGGACTGAGAGAAAAGGAATTAAAAGATGACAGGGAGTTTCTCTGAAGTCAAAGAGCACACTTAGAGATAATTTGGGAGGAAAAGAGCTGGAAGGATGTGTGGTTGGAATTAGTATGTGGAGAATGTATTTGTGATATAAAAGGTGTAGGAGTTCAGTTGGTGACAGAGTCCTGATGGTGACAATGGAAGTAGAAAGGGAGGTATAAGTCACCAGGCATGAAATCAGTCAGGGACTCTGAAGCCAAGGCTGTTGTCATAATGTTATGGACATAGATGCCGAGTCACCCACCCCCAGGATTTGGGATAGAGAGGAAGCCAGGTACCCAAGTCTGAAGTCAATGCTCAGGAGTGGCCATAGAAACGATAGATGAGGACAACGCAGAAGAATAGAAAGTGGTGTATGTAGCCCACAGGAGATTTTTACAGTGGTCAGAATGGCATTGGAAACTGGGGTAGTTGCAGATCCCCCCTCTTGTCCTAGCAGCACCCACTGCTGCAGAACATGACGTCAGACTGAGCGGAGAGCTGAGTTTCGGTTTAGGTGGAAGGTGAAGGGTTAACATGTTAAGAGGTTAAACTTGGAGAGCATTCTAAATGTCAAGAGCTCGACAAGAGTCTGAGAGAAAGCAGCTCAGGTCAGTCAGAAGGGGACAGACTGGCACAGCGGGGTGTGGAGAAGGGCATAGGATAGGTTGGGATGACCCTTTTGAGCAGGTGGTGGCCGGCGAAGATGAAAGGCCTGGGTGGGTTTAGTTCGTTAGCTTTAAAGTTCCCAAGGGAAGACTGCGTGTACGTGTGGATCAGAACTTGCGTGGGCGTTGGGGATCACGGCCCCCACAGTGATAGGGATCTGTTGACCTTGTTTAAGTGCCCTGCCTCCGTGCCATCGCTGTTTCCTCTCCTCTTAGTCTCCTCTTTCTGCTTGAAAAGTTCAGGCCAGGTTAATACAGTATAGACTTTTTCTAAACCTCCTTGCTTTTGGAACCTAACTTTGACAGTCATTAGGCAGCTTCTCAGAGCACCTGCTGCAAATCCTTTTAAGTGTAGATTCTATACAAAATCCAGAGCTCCAACTGCTTCATGACTGCTCTGTCCTTATCTAGCAGCTGAGGCCAGAGTGGCTTGCCACACATCTATGCCTTCCCCCACGTGTCTGCGTCTCGAGGGGGACATACAACTGTCTTGCAGGGGAGTCCACCAAAACCAAGAGTCCCAAAGTGTGTGTGCATCCTGCATTTCCAAATTGCTGTTTCTCCCTACCGAGTTGTCTACATCCCGTTTCTCCAGTTCCTTATCTTTCACCATGAACCTTGGATACCTTTATATAATATCCAGTTGATCTCTAATGTTGGCCTTAGATTTATTGAACAGTGACCAGAATAGATGTTGATATGCATTTATTTTTCATGTTTCACTTTGTAGTGATCCTAATAACACTTTACATTTATAGAGCATTTTTACCCCTAAAAGCTTAAAGCACTTAACAGGAAACTATTTAACAATCCCCATAACATTCTTGGAAGACAGACATATGATACATAACTACATTTTCACTCGGAACAACTTTTATTGAAAAGAATATCGGAGGAACTATCAGCTGAACTTTCTGGATTTATTTACAGTAATTTAGCTCCTGTCTCTCCATCATCAGCATACCTTCCATGTCCACAATGAAGTTATTTATGAGTCTGGAGCTTGGTTTGGACCATCGTTTTAAATTAAAGTAGCTTATCCTTTGTATATCCAATTCTGATGAAAGAACCAGAGGAAGGATGTGTTCCAAACTGAGGGGTGACATAGCAAAGGGAGTATAGATTTTGTGATTGTAGGAGATAGGGTAGGAAAAGAGCATGGTCTCATATGTCACCAAATTGGCCAATTTAACTTATTCAATATGTATTTAGTATCTGCATTAATAAGGGTTAGTTTGACTGTAAGCAATAGGAAAACCCAGAGGATCGGTGGGACAAATGCCATAAAACTTAATTTCTTTCCACATCCAGTCACACTGGAGGCAGATCTTGGCTGGCTTTGGCAGCTCTGCTCCATGAGGTCCTCAGGAACTTAGTTTTCTTCCAGCTGAATGCTCTGCCTTTCCGCATCTTTGTAGGTTAAAATGAAAGCATTAACATTTCAGGCAACAGGATAGAAGAATGTTGAACAAAGATGAAGTGGGTTTCCCAGCTGTCTCTCACAAGGTATAGTAATTCCACACGCTGTTTTGCCAGAACTTCAATACATGGGCCCATCTAACTTTAAGGGAGGGCAGAAAATTTAGTCTCTATCTGCGTGACCATGTTCTTAGATACAAGTTCTGTTACTATGGAAAAAGAGCAAAGGGCGAGCGGGGAAAAACCGATAGTAGCTCTTTACAGTCAAGATTACCTGCAAGTCACTGCTGGCTTTTTCCACAAAGTCACTATTTGACCCTGGGCCATTTTATTTTTGGACTTAATTTCCCTGTCTGCAAAATGAAGCCATTGTACTAGAAGATTTCCAAAAGCCCTCCCTTTGCTAATAGTCTAAGAATAAATGAATGGCCAGATGAATCAATAAATGACAGTAAAGTGACTTAAGGATCTTCATAATGCAATGGGTGCAACAAGGTCGCTAGATTCATGCTGTGGGACTCTGAGTCAATTACAGTGAAAATGAGCAGATCATATGGCTATGTGTATAGCTTTTTCTGATTAAATATTTATTATTCAAATCTTTATGTAATATTCATCATTCAGAAACATGCATAAACATAAATGTGTACTTTAATAAATAGCTATTAAATAAACACTCATATAGTCTTAATTGAAGACAAAAAAAGAAATAACATTGACAACAGCTCACAGGGTCTCTCGTGTTTCCCTATCAGATCACAAACATCTGGTAACCCTTAAAATTCGAAATCATGTAGATGATTTTATGGTGACTTTTGTGATATTATTTCCTTTACTGTTCTACCTATGCAGGTATCCTTAAATACTATGATTTAGTGTTTCCTGCTTCTGGACCTCAAGAATGAAATCATTCTTACACTAGCCTCAATAGGGAACATTTTATATGGTTCCATTTATTTGAAATGGCCAGAACTGACAAATCTGTAAGAGACATAAAGTAGACTACTAGGTGCCAAGGGTCAGGAACATTGATGGAAATGAGGAGTAGCTACTAATGGTACAGTAATCTGGGGGGAAGATGAAGAAAATGTTCTAGAATTGATTGTGGTGATGACTGCTTAAGTCTGTGAATATACTAAAAACCACTGATTCACTTAAATGGACAAATTGTTGCCATGTAAATTGTATCTCAAAGCTGTAAAAATCATTCTAAATATGTAACATCTTAGGCTATAGATGTGTGTGTATATACACAGTTTTCTAGAGTAGGGGTTCTTAACCTGGAGCCCTTGGACATCCATGGGAGTTGCTTAGTCATGGGATCAGAAAGGTGTCCTACAATTTTGAAAGCAGTTGTACCAATTTCTGCTCCGGTCAGCAATATGTGAGAGTTTTTGTTGCTCTCCATGCTCATCAACTTCGATATTGACAGTTTCCAATATAGATGTTGCTCTTATAGATGTTCATTTTGTGGCCTAGGACAGGCCTGTGAATCAAAGGGAGAGATTACTAGTCCAAGTAGTCTTAAGGAATATGGGAGCAAAGGAGAAAAATGGCATTTGTACAATAGGGATTCTCAAACTTCCTGTGCATCAGATGATGTCATCGATATATTCATTTATGCAGTTAACAAGTATTTGTTGAGCACCTGCTTTGTGGCAGGTACCATGTCAGCTTTCATGGTGCTGAGAGCCGTGATGGGGAGAGAGACGGTGAAATAAATGAGTTAATGAGAAAGGCTGGAAAGAATGTGCTTCTACAAGAGCATGCAAGAGAGGAACCAACTTACATTGGGACATGTGAGCTACCACAGCTGAGAACTGAAGGATAACATAGCGTTAACAGCAAAGATTGGAGCCTTCTCGATGGAGACAAGAGCACTGACAAAGAACTTTGACAGGGGACCATTGTGCATTTAGGGAGCTTAAATAAAGCCAGTTTGCCTGACTGCAGAGTGAAAGTGGAGGGCGGATAAAGCAGGTGGCCAGGTCAGAAAGATTGTGGAAGGCCATGTTCAGGAGTTTAGTATAAATTTTAACTTCATTTTCTAGCCCTGCAGTGTTTTAAGCAGTGGGGGTTGGGGGTCAGGGGGGTGTCACATGATCAGAGTTTCATTTTGAAAAGTCCAATTTGCAATTGTGGAAAAAAGAGTCAAGAGTATGGTAGGTAGCAACATAGATGGGCGGTTGATGAGAAGTTAGATTCTGTAGCTATTTAATAGATAGATATACGGAGTGAGAGTGAAAACATCAAATTGACAGTGACACTTCTGGTTTTCACAACTGGAAAAATGGAGGTAACCTTCACAAAGATAAAGAACACTACAAAAGGACAGGAGGTAGGAAAGAGAAAACAAGTTTCTTAGTTTAAAGTACCTTTTGAGATACTGAAGTAGGACTCTGCAGCTGATGAATCCTGGAGCTTCCGCTCGGAAGACCCAGGGAAAATTGTCTAGTATTATTAGTGCCATCAGTTCATCTGTAAGACATGAATAATAGTAACCAGCTTGTAGAGTTCTTGGGAGGAAAAAATAGAAAATGCTTAAAGAGAGATGCACTGGTTAAGAACTTAATGTTATTTTAATTTCTGTTTGCTATGTGGTACTAAGGAGATGTGAAGTAAGCAGTTGGATAGAGGGCTATTGAGCTGAGAAGAGCATCCTAAGCTAGAGATGTATTCTTTCTTATGAAAAATTCCAAAAATCTCTAAGAGTAGACAGAACAGTATAATGAAATCCCATATATGCAAGCTGTAGCTTTGAGAATAATCAGTTCATGATCAATCATGTTTCATTTATACCTTTCATCTGCACCCACTGCGCTCCTGTCTTGGATTATTCTGAAGCAAATCACAGATCTGTCATCCGATCTGTCAATATACTAGAGTATGTGGAGATAGAAATTGGAGAGTCATCTGCATATAGGAGGCAACTGAAGTCCAGATTACACATATCTTTGCCTGAGGAGAAAGGAACGGGTGAGAAGAATATTAGGCCTTAAGACATACCAAAATTGGGTGGCTGAGTAGAAGAGAGTAGGCCTACAAATGAGAAAAACCATGATGGGAGAGGTAAGATAAAAACCAAGAACTCACGGTATCACAAAAACCCAGGGAAGAGAATATTTTAAAGAGAGTATGTGGAGCATAACAAATAGCATGGAGGACAAGGGGAGTTAGAGAGGAGAAGGGAGATGGGGGAAATTGGAAGGGGAGGTGAACCATGAGAGACTATGGACTCTGAAAAACAATCTGAGGGGTTTGAAGGGGCAGAGGTTGGGAGGTTGGGGGAACCAGGTGGTGGGTATTAGAGAGGGCACAGATTGCATGGAGCACTGGGTGTGGTGCAAAAACAATGAATACTGTTACGCTGAAAATAAATAAATTTAATTAAAAAAAGAGAGTATTCTGTAGTATCATGTATTATCAAGAGGTCAAGCGAGATGGGGTTGGAGAAATGTCCATTGGCTTAGGCAACATTATTGGCATTAGTTTTTCAGTTGAGTAATGGGAGAAGAAACCACATTGTAGTGATTTGGGAGCAGCAGGTGAGAAAATAGAGACAATGGGTTTATTTAGATGATTACTTCAAGGACAGAATCTTAATTATATCTACGTCCTTGTGAAAATGTCTAGTTTAAAAAAATCTAGAGGAACAAGTTTATGATTCCAGAGACCTTGGCGGATAGTTGAGAGTGGTTGGTTCTTGAGAAGAGGGAAGAGGTTCAGAGCCCAGGTGGAGGGAGTAGCCCAGGAAAGGGCAAAAGATCCCTCCTCGAGCATTAAGTTCAAATCCGGATTCTTGAGCTTCACATCTAGAGATTCTGATTCAGTAGTTCTTAGCTATAGCCCAGGACTCTGCTATTCAAAAAATATCTAAAGTATTTCAGATACAAGTGGTCAAGGATGATTTTTGAGAAATATTGTCCTGTAAGTTTAGACCAAACTACTTGCTATATAGGCACAACTTTAACATTTTCAAGTAATCATAGCAATTCTTTGAGAGCATTGGACTTGTTTCCTTAAGATATGTATGGTCATTGTTTCTTTATATAAGGATACAAGCTCAGGGCAGAAAAGTGTTAGGGGAAAAATACCTATCCTTCTGTCCCTCAAAATGGTTACTGGTTACATTCAGGCACATTCCCTTGAAAACTTATTTTTCTATTTTCTCCCCACACTTAAGCTCATGTAGCTTGTGTGAGTTGGGTGTCCTTTTTCACTCACCTTTAGATTGTTAACATTTTCTGTGTTACTATGAATGGTTTGTAAACATTTTATTGGATTCCCATTTCCACAGTCTGTTTTCCCAATTCTCTTTTTCTGTACCTGCATTAGCAATACTCTTGTCCTGCACTCGCATACCCTGGGTTATATTACTGTTCTGACCAATGAGCTCTAAAGTCCCACCTGTCCTATTCAAGAGAGCAATCGTATGGTACTTCCCCTAGGCAACTCACTTTCTCTCTTTTCTGTTTCGCTTTTCTCACTGCTCCTGGCTTTCAAACTTCCTCTTCCTCTGCTGTCAGGCTCAGCTGATGACTTCACTGAGAAAACTCTCTAGCGTATAGACAGGCTCTACCCTATCTACTCATCTGAAATAAAATACTCTGGCTTCTCGCCTTTTGACTATGAGGAAATTTCTATGGTCTTATCTACCCTGCCACTTGGGCGCTCGGTGCCAAATATTTCATGGCAGCACACCATTGATATTTCTCTATCTATAGATTGTTTTGCAGCACTGGAAGTCATTTTTTTTTCTTTTTTTTTTAAATCCTTAAATTTTCTTCCATCATAATTCACAAATGAACACATGCAATACTTTTTGGAGCCCCTTGCTCTTGCTGCTTTATTTCTTTTTTTATCCTCTGTAGCAAAACTGGTGGTGTAAGAAACATCTATATTCACTGTTTCCAATTCTTCACCCCCCACCCCCGCAGTCAGGTCCTTGCCCTCATGATTCCAGCA
>NC_081575.1:8982609-9006690 GCF_022355385.1 Mustela nigripes
CCAGTGACCTCAGCATTCATAAAATCATTCATATTTTCTCTTTTTCCTCACACTGAGTGTCTGTCCTGGGAGTGTTTTTCTCTGTGTATATCTCTCCCTTTTTTTTTTTTTTTTTTTTGGCTACACTAGATTCATGTGGGTTCCAGAATGGAAGGTATTTTTCATGTTTGTCTTACCTCAGTGTATGCTCTTTCTCAGTTCCTTATGTTGGGGCTTCCCCTTATCTTCAGCCCCCTCTATTCCATTTTGTTGAGAAATAATTGACATACATCACTGTAGAAATGTAAGGCATGTAACAGGATGGTTTGACTTACATAGATTGTGAAATGATCGCTACAATAGTTGTAACTGACTCCCATCTTCTCAGAGAGATGTGATAAAAAGGAAAAACATTTTTTCCTTGTGATGAGAGCTATTAGGATCTCCTGTCAACAACTATAGTCATCATGCAGTACAATAAATCCCTAATATTTATCTTAGTTTTTTTTTTATTATTATGTAGAGTTAGCTACCATATAGTACATCATTAGTCCTTGATGCAATGTTCAATGATTCATTAGTTAAGTGTAACATTCAGGCCTCATCACAGCACATGCCCTCCTCAATACCCATTCCCCCTTACCACCCCACCCCACAGCCCTGCTAACCACAAGTCTGATCTCTCATTTCTCTTTTTTTCACATGCAAATGCTGTCTTAAAATATTTGTCTTTCTCTACCTTATTTCATTTAATATAATGCCTTTGAGGTCATCCATTTTGCCACAAGTGGTAATTTCTTTTTATATAGATGAATAGTTATGTTGTGTATATACATCACATTTTCTTTATCTGTTCACCCATTTATGGACACGTAGGTTGTTTTCATGTCTTGGCTATTGCAAGTAATGTGTCTGTAGCTTTTAAATGTAATAGTCCTTGGTCTCCTACCTTGCTCTTGGATTCTCATTTCCCTGCTTGGTGACCTCATCCAGTTTTATGGGTAAATCAGATATGCCCTAGGCAGCTTGAACTTAACACCTTTCAGCACCAAAATCTTGTTTTCTACCACCTGAATTACTACTCCCATTATCTTTTATATTTCAACAAATGGCAAGTCCATTCTTCCACATACATGGGGGGATCATCCTTGCCTCCTCTCTTTAATGATCCACATCCAATCCATTAGGATATCTTACTGGCTCGACCTTTATACATATCCAAAATCCTACCACTCCTCACCATCTCCACTATTACTGCCCAGATGAAAGCAACAATTACCTCTCAGCAAAGTCACTGGCTTCTCTTCTAACTGCTCGCAGCAGTGTTATTTTACAGGTGGTGAGAGGAGCACCTCTTCTGGCCTTAAGCTCAGGCCGTAGGTCAGGGTAAGTCAGTCTTGGAATGTTGGGTTGCATTCGAATAAAAGTCATATTTAGAGAACACTGTGTTGGAGGTTTCCATTGTGCTGTCAGGGTATGAATTGCTACTGCAAAGGCTGTGGCTTCAACATACGGATACGCGTGTTGCACACATGAAGCCCCTGATGGATTCGGGCAGGGAATTCCAGCTGCCTAGTACTAGACAGGGAAGGAGAAGGAGTCTGAGCTGTGATAAGTGACCAGAATGTGTTGGAGAGAGAGGTGCTCTACTGGGTGGTGGGGAGCCTGTGTGCTTGAGAGGCGTGGCCTCTGAACCCCAGGAATTCCTGTGCAGAAAGGAGGAGTAGGGGCGGGCTTTGATGGTGACCCAGGAAGCTGGCAAGGCAGGAGTAAAGAATCTGCCATACGTAATTCAGAGAGTGATAGGAATGAGGGGATGAGAAATGTGGGTCATTTAGAGCCAGCTCTGGAGGTTTCTGTTTGAGGTTGCCTCCATCTTTGTGGCTGGCGTCCTGGATCACACTCTGAAATCCTGTCAATATGGAGACACAGCCTAAGAGGACACTAAGACCAAGAGAAGGGGGCTCAGTACATTTCCCTCAGACTGCTATCTCTTACCAGAGTTACTAATGCAGCACTCCTGATGGCCAAGAGTGAGAGAACGTTGAGACCAAATGTGGCCCCGTAGATCTTAATGAGTCCCACAGAGCAAAGACAGTGGGTCTGGCTTCTAAGACATGTTTTCACAGGAGTTAGGAAGCACCTTTGGATGCCGCATTCATTGATGCTTTTTCCCAAGTAAGGTCTACCTTGACAGCTTTCTCCATTAAATTATGGCTGGAGGCACAGAACAATGCCTGCTGTGCTGGAATGTTCCAGGAGAGCCCACTGAGAACACTAGTAATGAACAAGCAATGTTATTTGGGCCAATTCTGTTGTATCCATAGAGAGTCACAGGGATAAAGTTGTCTTGTTGGCATTTTGGATGAGTTTAGGGAGTAATGCAAAGTATTTTCTTACAATTAATATTCACAAAACTGGTTTTCAATTTAAATATCTTCTCTAATAGGCAAAGTAATCCAAAGTGGGCCTTTGTGTTTATATTATGGATTAGTCATCCAAAGGAAGATAATGAGGCTTTCAATGACATTTACAGATAATTCTATCAAAAATGACAAGAAAAAAAAAGGAAAATGTCCTCCAAATTATCGTAGAAGTAAACAAATTTGAGTCACAAATGTTAGAGTGCTCATGTTTTTTTCATACTTCTAAAAATGTTTCTTACATGATAAAGAATTTGCAGAGAAATATTTTGTTTCACTGTCCAAGAAGTATATTTCATTTATATGTTAAACATTACCTTCTTTATGTTCAGTTTTTTACTAAAATATGATTATTGTTATACTAGTTTTATAAAATCAATAAATTATAAGAAATAATGAAAAAATCATGCACCAATCAATGAAGCCATCCAAGCAATGTGTTCCTTCTTGTGAAATTAGTTTTTTGGTAATGTTTTCTCATAATTAAAGGATTAATTAGGTTCCTAAAACCCCTTTTAAGATAGGCATCAGTAAACCCATTTTACACCTAAGAGAACTGAGGGATAAAGAAACCGACTTTTCTCAACATCATAACAAATTTAAAGTTACAACTTCAAGAACCTAACCTCAAGGTATTGATGTCTTCCTTTCAAGACGTAATATACTCGGTATGTGTTTGTTTGAATGAGGTGTGTGTGTGTGTGTCTTGGGGAGTTATTTTCTCATATTATGTAACCCTTGTAACCAAAGCTAATCTCCAGGGAAGGGAAAGATAATGTCCCACCTCATTTTAAATTCCAGAGACTCAGTGTGTGGCTACAGGTAATGGAAAAATAGGTAGTCCCATGAGAATTTGGCAAAAGACTCTGGGAAGTAGTTGTTCCAAAAATTCTCTTAAAGGCAGAGTTCATCATCTCCTCAACAGAGAAATGTGTCCAGATAAATCTCATTGGATGGGTTATCTATAAGTCTTAGTCCCAGGGCTCATATCCCAGCTGTGTTAATAACTTGCTGTGTGACTTTGAGTTATTCACTGAATCTCTAGAGTTGCTTTTAGTGCTAAAACCAGAGAATGCTCAGATTCTGTGCAATACAAAGTGACATTACACAATTCTGGCTTAAAGGTGTACTGACAGTTAATCTTGATAATTAGTTTTATTCTAATTGCAGTGGGAATTTAAGTGAACACACTTTTCCCCTCTACCTTGTTGCTTCCACTCATATCTCTTTATTTAAGAAACTTCAGGGTTCTTGACCTTAACTTTCCTGATTGGTCTAGAAACATTTCATCATATTCCTTTAGCTGTGGTATTTAACTTTTGAAACACCTTGCAATTATTATTGCTTTCTCCTGTGGCTGATAATGTCGTTGCCACAGATAGTAGCATTGACAGAAAATTGGAAGAGAGCCCGGTGATTTAGTCCACTTGAATCCATTATCAAGGGTTTTTAGGGGTTATATAACCCAGCTCCTCCTTGTTATAGTCCCCTGTTAAAAATTAACCATCTGGCTTGGTAGAAGCTGCCTTCTAACTGTTTTTCATAACAGTGGCCCTGGTGCCAAATGTTGGTTCCCATGGAAATGATTTAAAACACGCACTAAAATCTGGGAATGGCTGTGTTTTCTCCATCTAATTTCTTCCATTGTCTTCTGTAATACCAAAGTTTCTGTTTTATTGAGAGTTACATAATTGTCACCTGTTGGAGACACTGTCAGAGTAGGGGCTGGGATTTGGGGGCATGCATCTATCCTCCAGTGTTAAAATGTTACATAATTACAGAGAAAACACATAGAACCAAGTAGCTTAAATCTGTTAAATAAATAAGAGCTCTATAAACTGTTAATAAAACACCACATTTTATTAAATGCTTTAGGGTAAATTCTAAAGGTTTAAAATCCTACTTCTTGGAAAAAGTATTTGACTAGAACTATCAAGGCGAAGGAAACTTTTTATTGACCAAAACATAATTATCAAACTGTCATTTAAAAAAAAAAAATAATAGTAACAACTTCTGCATTTTGGCCTCTTATACTGGTTGAGGTACTGTGGTGAAAACCTTGCATACGTTGGCTTATTTAATCCTTGTAGCAGACCTATGAGATAGGTAATATCACCAGCTCCAAATTACAACAAGGGAACCCGAGGCACAGAGCATGTAGATCTCTTGTCCAGCTACTGGGTGACAGAGATGAATCTGGAGTCTGCATTTTTTCTGCACCACACTGTCTCTCATAGAGGTAATATCTCTATGTGTACCCATTTTACACAGATCCAGAACACGTTTCTTAACCTTCCTTAGAAGTGTATAGCAGATTCAATTTAACTTTCCTGTGCTGGCTAAGAAATGACTTCCTATAAGAGGCTATATGGACTAATCTCAACTTTTCCCCAATCCCCACCCCCTCAGCACGTGCCTCAGTTGCCCAGACACGATCTGCACATAGCTTTGTGTACATAATATAATCTGACCCAATTGCACATCCTTCACTGGCCTTCCAAAATGTTCTGGCGTGCCCTTTGGAACTCCCAGTACTCAGCAAAACCCTCACTATCATTAAGTTCTTACAATAGTTCCTTCATCTTTGTGGTCTAAGTGAAAGCTTGCATTCTGCTGATGATACAGGCTCCCCAACAGCCTGCTCTAAGGAGTAGCTGATTTCGGTTTTCTCCCCATCACTTGGTCTCCTACTGTAGAATTTCACACCTGAATTTCTGGGGGTTGGGGGAGGTTGTCCACCACTGGTCCTGTCAGCATGCTTAATACAGGCAGTATGTCTCTCATGTAAATGGTATATCCAGTGGGGTTTTCTTTCACCTCATTTCGACTCCCCATTACATATACTCAAGACCTTGTCATTAGCAATGTCAGCTTCGCAGTCCAAATCTCTTTCAGGCATGACTTTCTGGACATTGCTACCTGCCCACCTCCTTCACTTTTAGCCCCTTCAGCATCAATTTTTTTTTATCCCATCATGAGCTCCAATTCACAGCTTTACTGCTCATCTCAACCTCATGCCAGTAGTTTCTTCCTTACTCAGTTTATAGCCCATGCTCCATCAAGAAAATCACTCCCTTGTACCTCTCTTCTCTGGCATACTTGCCAGTCTCCTCTGCCCTATGAACTTTCCTCTGAGGAGTTCAGTGTTGCTAAAGGAAAAGAAGTGACTGGACACTCAGTGCTGTCTGGCCGAGCTACTACGTGTCCTAGTCTATTTACTCCCTTACTCTTTGAGAAGACTGTTTCAATTTCATTTATTTATCTAGTTAGTTAGTTAGTAAGTAAATAATTTCTGTACCCAACTTAACCCCTGACCTGGAGATCAAGAGTAGCACACTCCACTGGCTAAGCACACGAGGTGCCGCTAAGAAGCCTGTTTCCAACTTTGCCTGTCTTATGAGATCTTCTATTCTGTTTCTCACCTATAACTTTGAACTAAAGTCCTCACTTTTTATTTCACTGAGAGATTAGAAGCAATCTAATAAGAAATAGCTCTCATTTTCCTTTATCAAGGATAGTGACTGAACATCTGTATTCATATATGCTGCCTTTCAAATTGTTACACTGGATGAATTGTCCCTACTGAAATGTCTCTTCTTGGCTCTGGATCCCCATCCCCTCTTGCCTACTCAAGAGGAATGTGCATTTCTACCTAATTTCTCTTCATGTTGAATGTCTGCCTATCTACTGGAGCATTTCCATCAACAATAAAACTTACTATACTATTTCCCATCTTAATAAGGCAGAGTCCTGTCTTGGAATCTACCTCCTCTTTCTCACCAGATGCAATGTACTCTCTTCCCTATTTCTCTATGTTCTTTCCTAATCACTTCATTCTCTGTGGCTGTCTCCCTTTCACCAGTCTCTAAATAACTGGAATATATTTAACAAGCCATCCTCTTCTCTCTTAATTTCTCTATAGATACTGTTTTTCTTGGTAATCTCTCCTTATACCATGATTTTCCATATACAATTTGTATTGACTTCCAAGATGCAGACTCATACATCTATCTGCACACACAGTAGCTTCACGTGGAAATCTTAGAGATGCTTTGCTTCTAACATGTTCAGAAGAGAACTACATCTACGCTATTGTCCTTTTCTTCTCCAATCTTTTCCATCTTTGTGATTTTACCATTATATATGGACTTGTATGCCAGTCTGACTCTCCCATTTTATACCCTGGAAATCCTGCTGGCTCTGCCTTCAATATATATTCTGTGTTTGGAATCCCCATGATGTCCCTTCAACACAACTGTCAAAGGATCATACTAAAAGTTCAGGTATAGCTGAGTAAAAATGACAGACTACAGGGGGGCGCCTGAGTGGCTCAGTTGGTTAAGCATCTGGCCTCAGCTCAGGTGGTGATCCTCAGGGTCCTGGGATCCAGCCCTTGGAGACCAGCATCAGGCTCCATGCTCCTCCCTACCTTCCGCTAGCTAGCACTTTCTGTCTTGCGCTCTTTTTCTTATACGCTCTCTCTCTCAAATAAATAAAATCTTAAAACAACAACAAGAACAACAACAACACAGACTACAAATAAAATCCTAGAATTCTTCATATATTTTAACTTCCTGTTGCCTCTCTGAATTTCCCTTGGCACCAGTTTCATTGGGAGCTTTGCAGTCTCTCAAACCTCAGAGCCTTGGCACTTCCTTTTTCCTCTGCTGGGGGGGGGGGGGGGGGCCCTTTGTGGTCTTTGTCCAGGTAGCTTTACAACTCCCTTATCTCCTTCCAGTCTGAGCACAAATCAACCCGGAGAGTACTCCTCCCACTACCCCCAAGAAAGAGCACTGCCCGCCCTCTCTAGTAAAGATTTCCTTGCATAGATTCTTTTTTCTTCCTAATACTTAAATTATTTGTGTAATTGTATTTTTAAAAGTTCTCTTTTTTTTCTCACACTAGAGAATAAGCCCAAAGAGGTCAGATAGCGTACCTGCTTTGCTTATTCCTGTATGTCAGACACGAAAACCATGCTTGATACATTGCTCAGACCCTCCCTGAGAGGAATTGAAGAGTAATTTGAAAATACAGTTTCTGTCTTAAGAGTTTATTAGACAGTTTTCAGTTGACCAGGTACACCTAAATTACTAAAGTACCCTTTGTAATTATTGACCAGTCTTATGAGAAAGAAAATATCCCAGCTACCCCAAACATTATGCCCCCTATCTCTTCATTGCTTAATAGTTTTTATAATGAAAAAAAGCTTTCCATTCAAATTTAACTCATTGTAAATGTTAAGCAGTTTAAAGTACTTAACCTTATTTGCAACTCAAAGTAATGTTAGGTTAGTATTTCTGTTTTGCAGATGAGCAGCTAGAACTCAGTGATAATGTAATTTACCTAAATTCCCAAATTGTAAGTGGTATAGACAGGACTTAAATCCATGCCTTGCATACTCTCCACTAGGTCAGAGCATTGTGAGCATAAACTTAACAAAGCCAAAGCTGTAAGAGTTAATACATCTGTGTGAATGAGTTTCAAAATCTGTGATTCCAGAAGTGATTAGTGTTAGAGCAAGAGGGGCTGAAATACCAGGACAGAAGGGCATTAGTTACAACTGTAGAAGAGGGAAAAAGCTACAGCAAACTTTACGGCCTTTACACTGATAATAAAATGAGAGTGTGTGTTTGCCTTAGACTAGCCTAATTGTAAATCTTTGCAAAGATAAAGGTGAGCATAAAATTATTTCTTAAGCCATAATCATACTGAATATCAATTAAAAAATAATCTAATATCCTTAGACTAATTTTTGCGGGTCTATTTGTTCAAATGTTAAATAACCTCAAACTGTTTATTACCCCCCAACATGTTCTTCTATTTTCATTAAAGAAGCCTTTTATGAAAATTTCTACTTCTGTTCCCCTATCTTGGCTATTAAATAATTTGTTCTATGTACTCTCCTATTTACTCAGGAAGATAAATGTGTATGCATATTTAAACATATGCAAGTGAAAATGGTCTGTGCCGTATATACCAATTTGAGGATTCTTTTTTTAACATCATAGTTCTAGTTCTCAGCTAAATACATATAAATCTAACTTAGATGTTTTAGAACACTTCCACAGGGGTGCCTGGGTGGCTCAGTGGGTTAGGCCTCTGCCTTGGGCTCAGGTCACGATCTCAGGGTCCTGGGATCGAGCCCCACATTGGGCTCCCTGCTCAGAGGGGAGCCTGCTTCTCCCTCTCTCTCTGCCTGCTGCTCCTCCTGCTTGTGCGCTTGTGCTTTCTGTCAAATATATAAATTAATAAATACAATCCTAAAAAAAAACCCACACAGTATTTGTGTGGTTGTATAATATTTTATATAATTTTCTTCTGTTGAACATTCATATCTTTCCTTTGTACTTTTTTGCTATCACAAGCAATGCTATAGTATCATTATAATGATATTTTCAATCCTCACAGTTTTATTTCTGACGGATAAATTCCTAGAATTTGAAATGTTAGGTCATAAAGTATTCACAGTTCTTTTTCTTTTTCAAGATTTATTTATTTATTTTAGAGCACATGTTCCCCTCGAGTGGGGGGAGGGGCAGAGGGAGAATCTTAAAGCAGACTCCCATCTGAACCTAGGGCCCCATACAGCGCCCATCCCACAACTCATGAGATCACAACCCGAGTGGAAACCAAGAGTCTGATACTCAACTGATGGAGCCACCCAGGTGCCCCCACAGTTCTGCTTTTAAGAGCTACCGAAGGGGTGCTGGGTGGCTCTGTCCATTAAGCAGTTGACTCTTGAGTTCAGCTCAGTTCCTCTTCTTGGAGTCGTGAGATAAAGCCCTGTATTGGGCTCCATGCTCAGTGGAGAGTCTGCTTGTGGTTCTCTTTCCTTTCCTCTCCCTTTGCCCCTGCCCCCTCAAATAAATAAATGTCAAAAGAGCTATTGGAAAATTGCTTTCCACTAATTTGTAGCAATTCACATCCCCCCCAACCAAAAGTGAAAATGCTTGCTTCCTTATATTCTGACAATATTAGATGTTTTAAATCTTTCAGAAAAAGTTTGTGGGGTATAAAATGATTTCTTTTCCTTGTATTAATTTTTTCATTAACTATTAGTGAAGTTTACTGACAATTTATATGTCTTTATAAATTTCCAGTGTATCACTCAGTGTCCTGGCTAGTAACATGACATACTCAACTGAACCAAAGTTAGGGGGGTTAAATAAAACGGTCTATTTATGAAGGTGAGTACAGCATTTTAGGTAGTGGTTATCAAACTTTTGGACCCCAGATCACTTTATATTATAGAAAATTTTAAGGACCTCAATGAGCTTTTATTTGTGTCCATTATCTATCTATATTTAACTTATTTGACTTTAAAATGAGTATTTAAGAAGCACCAATAAACCCATTATATGTTAATATGCAAACATAATTTATGAAAAATAAATGTGCTGAGACATAATTACTGAGAAGAGTTGCATTGTTTTACAGTTTGGTGAATCTTTTAATGTGTAGTTTAAGAGGCTAGAGCTGTTTTCCTGTGCATTCAATCTGTTGTGGCAAAGATAAGTAACATCTTAACATCCTGAATAGAGATTTGGCCTCATGTAGTCTCTGAAAATGTTGTAGAGTCCCAGGGGTTCTTTAAACTACATTTTGACTACATCTGGTTTAAAAAAAAAAAAAGGGATAATACAGTACCCCAAAGGTAGTTAACAACAGAGAGCCCTTAACCACAAGTAGGTAAGTGTGGCCTAGCTTATATCAGGAGGAGCACCTGACAGGAGCTGTGTTCTTTGATAGAGGGGTATAGGCAACCTATAGTAAATAGGCAAGATGATAACCGGCATGGCTTACAGCACCTCCTTATGCCAAACCCTGCCAGAGGCTAAGGGACAATGGAGACAACTGATGTTAATCTATAGGGATCAACATCCTTGGAGAACAGGATATAAGGGAGGACAAACAGAAGCTACGTAGCACATCTGTTCCATTTTCCTTGCCATGGGTATTGTCTTTTTATTGGATTATTTCTCTAGGTCAACTTGTATTTGCACTTTTTTATGATGCCTTTTATAATAATGACTCATCTTTATATTTTATGTGCTCAAAAACTTCATGTGTTTGTTTTGTTTTGTTTTTTTACTTTTTTTTTTGGTTCAATGCCCTCCACTCCAAATTTATAGATGTGGAATTTTGGAAAAATTCTTCAAATAATACAAAAGTTCATGTTAAATCCCTGAATACATTTCTTTGTCTGTGAGAAAGCATAGGTGTTTTATTTTATTTCAAATATGTTTCAAGGTAACTTAAAATTCCAGTTTCCGTTTCAGTTATAGCTTTTATGTGTTATGTATTATATCTTAACATGAATTAATACATAAAATTATGTGTAATACTCATACATAAAAATTATTTCATGCATATATACATACACTTCTCAGCCTGTTAATTTAGTTTAAATGGTGAAATACAGCCTCTACAGATGAACCAGGTAGGGGAAGGAAGGATGGAGAGGTGGAATTTATGTCTTTTAATGCATGAACTTTGTGATCTGCAGATGCAAGACCTTGTTTTACTATCCTCTATGTCTTCAGTTGGATTTTAGGAAGTTCAAGCTGACAGAGATAAGTCACCTTCCCAAGATGTCTGTATAAGATAGGAAAAATATATACATTACAGTAGAAGAATATGGGCTCTACTTTAAGGAAGAGGAAACTTTGTTTCTGTATTACCTATTGTGCTGGGCACAGTTTTTTGAGATACAAAATTGAAATGTCTTAGGGAAGGACACGAGAAGAGTGTTCAGAAGAAAATGTACATGGAGACACAGGTTGAGAAAAAATAAAATATCCTGGCAGCAAGATGAAGCAGTGAGAAACAGTGAATGGAAAAAAATGAATCCAGGAAAGCCAATGAAACCGAATTTTGAGGGGTGAGAAAGAGAAGGGATCAGAGTAACCTTGATTGAGTATGGGATTTAAAATAAAGAGATAAGTGAAATAAAAATTAGGAAATTTAGCTGTGTGATCACTGCTAATTACCTTCATTGTATCCTGATAAAAGCATCTAAGGAGTTGTATATCTCTCGAGGAAGTTGTGGGATCCAATTTGAGTTTCATTCCCCTGTGTCACCATGCTGAAACAGGCTTTAAAATGGGAAGGGAATGTCCAGCTTTATCTGGATTATGGCCATGGCCTTTGCTGATTTCACTGATTTCCTTAACTTCCTGCCAAAAGCTATTTTACCATAAATAAGGAAGTAAACGAGGAAAATATTTGATATGAGATATGAATCTATTGGATATGTAACTTGTTTACTGTTGCAGGAAAATCAACAGGGTGGAAATGTATCAAAATTGTTGTGTTTTTAATGGATTCCCATATTAGACTCTATCTCTCATCATTCGATGTAGTCATGAGTTATAGTTTAGAAAGCACTTGCACATACATAATCATTTTCTTTCACAATATTTCTGTAAGGTAACAGAAACCCTGTGTGTGTGTGTGTGTGTGTGTGTGTGTGTGTGTGTGATTTTAAGTGTGATAAAATTTAATGGATATTGAAGTGTTAATTCACCATTTTGTCTGAGCCCTTGTGTGCCTTTGAAGCACAATGTCCTTTTTTTGTTGTTTTTTTTTGTGGGTCTTTTTGTTATGTTAGTCACCACACAGTACATCATTAGTTTTTGATGTAGTGTTCCATGATTCATTGTTTACATATAACACCCAGTGCTCCATGCAATCCATGCCCTCCTTAATACTCATCACTGGCTAACCCATTCCCCCACCTCCTCCCCTCCAAAACCCTCAGTTTCCCAGAGTCCATAGTCTCTTGTGGTTCGTTTCCCCTCTGATTTCTCCCCCATCATTCTTCCTTCCTTCTCCTTACGTCCTCTATGTTATTCCTTATGCTCCATGAGTAAGTGAAACCTTGTGATAATGACTTTCTCTGCTTGAATTATTTCACTCAGCATAATCTCCCGTGTCTGTGTGTTTAAATCATTTACTGATAAAGAAAGTGAAGGTAAGAAGTTTAGCTGCTTGACTCAGTGTATTTAGAATCACCTCTTTGTGTGTGCCTGTATGTGATGCTTCTTATATAAACTTCATGTTTTTCTCTACCAGTTGAAATGACTAATGGATTAACATGTAAATTTTCTGATCTAAGTCTCATCTTCATAAAGTATACAGTCATAAAATGTTTTTTTGTGCACTGATGCAACCAATGATTATATTAGATCTTTTCCTGACTAGTTCTATTTTAATTCTGACACCTGTGTTTTACAAAGCTCCAAGCAATATGCTTTCTCTTTCTTATTGGTTACCACAGCAATAATAATTTTTAGAATTCAATTTTCTTGGGAAGATTAGTTTATTAATTTTATATGGTAGATGGCTATGATAATAAAAATGAACCTGTAAATTGCTTTTTGAGTCTAACTTATCAAATGATATGCTGTGACACCATTTCAAATGGCAAAATTTTGAATTAAGTAAAAATAAAGATTGTACAAAAGTCAGTGTTGGACTGGCATCATTACGCACTCTCTCTCTCACACACACACACACACACACACACATCATCAGACACGTACATTTATTTACTATATTCTCATTGCTGTATGGTTTCAAGATACGTGTGTACTATTTTGCCTAATGGGACACCATAGTGACTAATAGCTGAAAGAGAAGAATTTGCTTTCTGAGATTTATATGACACCATACAGTTAGATCTTGTTAGAGTCTTTTGAACCTACATAGAACATTTGAACTTTCAAATGAGAACATGATATTGAAACTTTTACTGCAAGCATGCTAGATGCAACTAATAATGTATAATGGATGTCAGATGGTAGGTTGCTATAACAAAAAAAGGGGATTTCACAGGTGCTTATTTCTTTTCTATCTTCTTTTTGTCCTTATATCTGGAAAGTGCTTCTCATGTATCCTCATGCCCAAATATTTACCTCCATTAACCATTATTTTTTGCTAGGAAACCCCATCTGTTTGCCCTGGCTGGAAGGAGAGCTTCCCTCTCTTCAAACCAGAACCATTCTCTCTCTACCTCTCTTTTGGCATATGCCATTGTATTGGCATACGCCATCGTAATGTCTATCATACATTAGGAATACTAGATTAGGAATTCCTGGAGGGTAGAAGCTGTGTTTATTTTACCTTTCTGCCCCACAACTCCATAGCTACAGACATAACATGTTAGTTTTCTAGGGCTTCCATAACAAATGAGTACAAACTTAGTAGATTAAAGTAACAAGTTTATTATCTGATAGTTACAGAGGTCGAAAGTTCAAAATCAAGGTGTAAATGGTACAGCACACCCTCTGAAGCCTCTAGGGGAGAATCTTACCTTGCATCTTCCACCTTCTAGCTTCTGGTGGCTCTAGCTGCTCATTGTCTTCTGGATGTAGCACTCCACCCCTGCCTCCATCTTCACATGGCCTTCACCTGGTGCCTCAATATGTGTCTCAAATTGCCCTCTTCTGCCTCCCGTAAAGATACCACTCATTAGATTTAGGACTGATACTAAATGTAGGATGATGTTATTTCAAGATCCTTAATGATATCTATAAATAACCCTTTCCCAAAGAAGGTCAAACTGTACTTTCTAGGGATTAGGATATGGACTTATTTCAACTCATTACACATAGTAAGCACTGAATATGTATTTTAAACATACAGCGATAGAATTTTGGAAAAAGAACATAGCATTTTTTTTAGGTATAGTAGGCTCAGCTTTATGAATTATAGTAAATGTTATGCTTAGTACAATACTCATTTATTATTTCAGTGTCATGAATCCAGAGTCTGGGTACTCTGCTCATGGTTTGCAGTGAGGGCCTTGGCTAGGGCTGGGGTCTCAAATGGTGTGGGTTCTCCTCCATACTCACATGGTTGTGGTCACAGGCCCTTCCTTGCTGCTGTAAAACTCATTATGGTGTGGTATTCTAGGGCCAGCAGGAGAGCATCTGTGACTTCAAGGGAAAGATGAGGCCCTTAGAAGAGTGCTTCCAACTGTTAAGCCCATTTAGGATTACCTCCTTTTATTTTTCTTTCATTTTCTCTTTGTTAAAAAAATTTTAATTTAAAATTAAGTTTAATATTCAATTTAAAAAATTAAAAAAACTAAATGTAAAGAATTTTAAATTGAATATTAAATTTAATTTTAAATTAAAAATGTTTTCAATTAAAAAAATTTTAATTCCAGTATAGCTAATTCCAGTATAGCTAACATACAGTGTTATATGAGTTTCAAGTGTACAATGTAGTGATTCGACAGTTCTTTACAGTACTCAGTGCTCATCATGATAAGAGTACTCTTTAATCCCCATCACCTAGTTCATCCATTCCCCACCCCCCAACTCACCTCCCCTCTGGTAACCACCAGTTTGTTCTCTATAGTTAAGAGCGTTTTTGTTTTTTCTCTTTTTCTTTGTTCTTTTCTTTTCTGTTTCTTAAATTCCACGTATCGTATTTGTCTTTCTCTGACTTATTTCACTTTAGCATAATACTCTCAGGATCAATCCATGGTGTTGAAATGGCAAGATTTCATTCTTTTTGATGACTGAGTAATATTCCATTGTGTGTGTCTGTGTTTGTGTATATATATAATATATATACAGTACCATACTGTATGTATATATATACACACACCTACATGCAACATCTTCTTTAATCATCTTCTAATGGATATTAATTTGAGTTGTTTCTATAATTTGGCTATTGTAAATAATGCTCCAATAAACATACGGGTACATATCTCTTTTTGAATAAGTTTTTGTATTCTTTGGGTAAATACGAATAGTGGAATTACTGCATCAAATGTTAGTTCTATATGTAATTTTTTGAAGAACCTCCTTCCTGTTTTCCACAGTGGCTGTACCATTTTCCATACCCACTGACAGTGCAAGCAGGTTCCTTTTTCTCCAGATCCTTGACAACATCTCTTGTTTCCTGAGTAGCTAATTTTAACCATTCTGACAGGTATTAGATGATATCTCATTGTGGTTTTGATTTGCAGTTCCCTTATGATGAAGGATGATGAACATCTTTTCATGTGTCTGTTGGTCAACTGTATGTCTTCTTTGGAGAAATATCTGTTCATGTCTTTTGTCCATGTTTTTCCTGAATTATTTGTGGGTTATTTTGATGTTGAGTTGTATAAGTTCTTTATATATTTCAGATACTAAGCCTCTATCAGCCGTCTCTCTTTGAAATATCTTCTCCTATTCAGTAGCTTACATTTTAGTTTTGTTGATCATTCCCTTCACTGTGTCAAAGCTTTTTATTTTGATGTAGTCCCAATAGTTTATTTTCAGTTTTATTTCTCTTGTCTCAGGAGACCTATTTAGAAAAATGTTGCTACGGCCCATGTCAAATTACAGCTTGTATTCTGGGATTTTTATGGTTTCCTGTCTCATTTTTAGGTTTTTAATCCATTTTGAATTCATTTTTGTGTATGGTATAAGAAAGTGGTCCAGTTTCATTCTTTCGCATGTAGCTGTCCAGTTTCCCCGGCAACATTTGTTGAAGAAACGTGTTCCTGTTGCAGGTTCTTGCCTCCTTTGTCAAAGATTAATTGACCATATAATCATAGGTTTATTCATGGGCTTTCTATTCTATTCCATTCATCTGTGTTTGTATATTTTTGTGCCAGTACCATACTGTTTTGATTACTACAGCTTTGTCATATAATTTGAAGTCTAGAATTTGTGATACCTTTAGCTTTGTTTTTCTTTTTCAAGATTGGTTTGGGTATTTGGGGTCTTTTGTGGTTACATACAAATCATAGGATTGCTTGGTCTACTTCTGTGACAAATGCTTTTGGTATTTTGATAGGAATTGCATTAAATGTGTAGATAGCTTTGGGTAGTATAGACATTTTAACAATTTTCTTCCAGTTTCTGAGCATGGAATATCTTTTCATTTGTTTGTGTTATCTTTAATTTCTTTCATCAGGACTTTATAGTTTTCAGAGAAAAGGTCTTTCACCTTTTTGGTCACGTTTTTTCCAGGAATTTTTTTTTTTTTTTTTTTTTTTTTTTTTTTTACTTCTGGTACAATTATAAATGGGATTGTTTCTTAATTTCCCCTTTTACTACTTCATTATTAGTGTATATAAATGCAATAGATTTGTGTCTACTGATTTTGAATCCTTTGACATTACTGAATTCATTTATCAGTTCTAATAGTTTTGTGGTCGAGTCTTAAGAGTTTTCTATATATAATGTTATGACTTCTACAAATAGCGACAGTTTTACTTCTTCCTTACTAGTCTGGATGTGTTTTATTTCTCCTTAATACCCAGCAACAGGCTCACCCATTCCCCTATGCCCACTCCCCTCTAAAACCCTCAGTTTGTTTCTCAGAGTCCATAGTGTCTCATGCTTTTTCTCCCCCTCTGATTTACCCCAATTCACTTTTCCTTTCCTTCTCCTAATGTCCTCCATGTTATTCATTATGTTTCACAAGTAAGAGAAACCATGTGATAATTGACTTTCTGTGATTGACTATTTCACTCAGCATCATCTCCATCCCTTCATTTTCAATCCACATCTGTTTTTACATGTGAAATGAGTCACTTATAGGCAACATGTAGATAGGTCTTGCTTTTTATTTTCTTAAAGATTTCGTTTATTTATTTATTTATTTATTTATTTATTTAGCAGAGAGACACAGCAAGAGAGAGAACACAAGCAGAGGGAGAGGGAAAAGCAGGCTTTCCGCAGAGTAGGGAGCCCGATGCAGGGCTCGATCCCTGGACCCTGGGATCATGACCTGAGCTGAAGGCAGGTTCTTAACTACTGAGCCACCCAGGTGCTTCTGGGTCTTGCTTTTTTATACATTCTGTCACTCTGTCTTTTGATTGGAGCATTTAGTCCATTTACATTTAAAGTAATTATTTATAGGTATGTACTTATTCCCATTTTGTTGCTTTTTTTCAGGGCTGTTTTTCTAGTTCTTTGATCCTTTCCTCTATTGCTCTGTTCTCTCAGAGTTTATTGGCTTTCTTTAGTGATATACTTGGATTCCTTTCTCTATTTTTTGCATATCTATAACTGTTTTTAATATATGGTTATCATTCAGTTTGCATATACCATCTTTAGCATATAGCAGTCTATATTAAGTTCACAGTCACTTACGCTTCCTTCCATGGTTTAGGTACATGGTATCTTGAGTTTATATCCTTTTATTTTGGTAATTCCTTTACTGATTTTTGTAGATATACTTAATTTAACTCTTTTCTGTGTTTCATATTTTTCTTACTCCTACTTATGATCTTTCATTTCCACTCAACGAGTCCCCTTTAACATTTCTCATAGGGTTGGTTTAGTGGTCATGAACTCCTTTAACTTTTGTTTGTCTGAGAAACTATTTATTTCCCTTTCTATTCTGAGTAATAGCCTTGTTGCACAGATTATTTGTGGGTACAGATTTTTTTTTCCTTTCAGCACTTTGAATATATCATGCCATTCTCTTCTGACCTCTAAAGTTTCTGCTGAAAAAAATCAGCTTAAGGCCCTACGGGATTTCCCTTGTAGATAACGTTTTCTTTTCTATTGGTGCTTTGAAAGTTCTCTCATACCTATTTTTTGCCATAATTACTGTGTACATTGATGTGGACCTGATTAGGTCATTTTTTGAGGGGGGGAATATTCTCTATATCTCCTTGATCCGGATTTCTGTTTCCTTCTCCAGATTTGCAAAGGTATCTATATGCAAATAGATTCTGCTACTTTTTCAAATATATTTTATGCCTCCTTATCTCTCTCTTCTCCTGGGATCTCTGGGATCCCATGTGAATGTTCTATGCTTAGATGGTGTTGCCCAGTTCCTATGTCTTTATTATTTTTCTCTCCCAATGATTCCTCTCCCTCTAGTACATGCTCTGAGGTTAATAAACAAATCTCTCTCCAGATGTTTTTCATCTCCCCAGATGTTTTTGCGACTGGTCATTCTATGCTATAACTCCATGGGGCTACTTGTTGTGCTCTTTTTAAAAAATATAGATATTTTATTTATTTATTGAGGAGAGAGAGAGACTGAGAGAGACAGACATAATGTGTGTGTGCAGAGGGAGAGGGAAAAACAGACTCCCTGCTGAGCAGGGAGTCCATTTCGGGGATTGATCTGAGGACCCTGAGATCATGACCTGAGCTGAAGGCAGCCACTTAACAGACTGAGCCACCCAGGCACCCCTGTTGTGCTGTCTCTTTAAGAGTGGAGACTTCATTTCCTCTTGCTTTTCTGGCTCTCCCAGAGCTGATCCTGCTGATTTTTCAAATCAGCAACCTATTCAAAGTTCCAGGTGTGAAAGCCCCCCACTGATTGTGGAAACTTGTGAAATTTGGCTTCTCTGGGTTTCACTGCCAAATGTTATGGGGATTTGTCTCTGTTCTTCCCTACCCTCTTTGATGTGGCCTCTTCTATACATTTAGGTGTGGAGACCCTGTTCTGCCAGTCTTTGGATCATTTTCTGGGCTATTTACTCTGATGTGGGTGTTATCTAGTTGTGTCAGTAGGACATTTTATGCTTAAGGTCCTCCTACTTTGCCATTTTTCCCCAGGGAGTTCCAGGATTATCTTCCTTTGATTAACTTAAAGTCAAGTGATTTGGGTCTTTCATTATATCTGAAAATCCCTTTATCATTGCTACATAAGTACTATAATTATGGGGATAATAACCAGAGATAGAGGTCATGGGACCTATCGTAGACTATTGCATATCAGGTCTATAAACATTTTTATTTTATCAAGATGTCCCGATTTTATATGAAATGATTTCAAATAACATACACTAGTTATTTATAGAGGTTTTTAGATGTATTTGACTGTTCTTTTAATGTTCTTATCTTTAGGGATAAAGCATCAAACTCCAACTATGCCAGTGTCAAAACACTGACTTATTAAGGGCTCTATGGTTCAAAATAAAAAATATATTTTATGAAAATATTATGTTCAAGTGAGACATCAGTTAGTCATATAGATAAATATGGCCAATGCCTGGATTATGGGATAGGACTGCAGCTTGGCCCTGATAATACAGCATCTGTGAAAGAAACTACAATTTGGTCAGTCAGTATTAAAAGAATTTATATATATCACAATTAGAAAGCATGGTGGGAACATTAAAGTTAGTAGCATTAGGGCAAACAAGAGAAAATGGAAAGAAATTATAGGTTCTTGATTCATTCCTGGCCTGTGAAATTAAGTGTTCTTTTTTGAAACTTGGTTATTTGATCCATGTCAGTTCCTATAGTTGTAAACAGGATGTCAATAGGTTTAATCTTGAATATAATGATGATCAATTGGGAATATGATTATCTTGGTAGTGGTTTGTGAAGGACTCTTGAGACTGTAGCTGAGCTCCTCTCAACACAATATCCATTAGCAAAAACTTTTTTGGGCACTGGAGGGAGAAGCAGAAGCAGTAATTACAACACATATTTAGCATCTTGTGCAGATAGCCTGTTGTTACTTTGACTGTCAGTTCAGAACCATTGGTTACTACCTCATTCACCTGTCTCTGAGATCCCGAATTCCTACATGGATAGCCTGCCACACCCCCAGTACTTTTAGACTCTTTTTTCTTGATTACTCCCCCTATGTGCTTCCCAACCCCTCCACTTGAGCCCTGCCCCTCTAATTTCATGCAGGGGTCAGGGTTCAGGTTTGATTGAAAAAGATGTTCATTAAATATAGTTTCCATTAAACTTTAGTTAATGGATACTATCATGAGAGATTTCCATGTCACTTTTGATTAAGTGCTTTTAAGGGGCAAGAAAAATAAATGGCTCAAGTCAGTCCAATGTTGATATAACAGTTCTAAAGATATTAGATACTCAGTTTCCTTCAATTGTGTTTTCTTTTTTCTTATCTTGTCTTTTCTTTCTTTTTTCCTTCCTTCCTTTCTTTCTTTCATCAGCTTCATGTATTAAGTCCTTGAGGTGGTTAGAATTTACTGATGATGAGAAATGGAAAGATGGCAAATGTGGCTAAAATACAGAGTGAGGAGAGAGTTAAAAGATTTGACATTATCAGAGGTTTTCTATTGAAAACATGATCATATCTGGATTTTCAAATATTGCTCTGATAACTGCAGTCTAAGGATAAAGTAGAGAACAGAGATACCTTTGGAAAAGATATTGCCACAGTACTGGCAAGAGATACATGTTCCATCTTGATAAGGTGCTATAAGAAGTGCTGCAACAAAGCAGTATGAGAAGGTTAGAAGCAGACACTTAATAAATGCTTTTGAGAAACTGCGATGGGAGGAAGGGAGTGCTTTCTGTGGGAGCTTACCTTAATGCCAATTTGCTGGACTTAAATAAGCATAGGTAGCCTTGTTTCAAGTAGAGGAAACAGCATGGATAATGATACAAAACCAGAAAGTACATGTTCCATTGTGGAACCCAGGTCTTTGATGCAGTGACAGTACATTTGTACTTTATTTTGAAAACAATAATGAGCTATCTTAAAGTCTGTGCTCATGTGATTTAAATAAGTATCTTATTTCAAATTTCACATTTACTTATCCTGGCAGTGACAAAATAGGTACAATATGTTTTAAAAAATCTTGTATACTATTAAGTGATATTTAAATGTAAGATACAATTGTTTTTATCATTTATTATTAGTAATAACCATAATCTTCTCATTACTGACTCTTTAAGAATGGGTAAACATTTAATTACCAATCAGTCCTTAACAAGGTATATCTCAGGATTCTCTTTCACGTATCACTGTAATTTCATTACTGTCTATTATAGTTTGAATACGTTTTGGTTAAGGAAAAAATAAGATTAGTAACAGTTTTGTTTGAATGGGTTTCCTTTAATTTGAAAGCATACAAAAATTATGTATTAAAGTGATTTTCTCAAAATAAAAAAGACAAAGTCATTGTGTGGTCTCAAAGCAATTCTAATTACTAGAATACAAATTATTGCTTATTAGCTTATTGGGCCAAAATCTGTGTCTGTGATAACTCTATTCATTGTAGAAATTAGGCAATAAGATTTTCTTCACATTGTGAACATGGATAAATGATCAATGATTATACTATGTTTTCACTTTTTAATCAAATTCACATTTGAGGAACAGTGTCGTCTCAAGATAGATGGATTGTGATGTATTTGAGATCCTCAAAAAGTGTTCTGTGTTCCTTTTTATGTTTGAATTCTATGACACACTAGGGAAGGAATGGTTAGCATGGAAAGCATGGCTGCAATAATGCCTCCAGCAGATTATTGAGACTGCACATATAAAGATGCTTACGAAAGCAAGAATCATGATAGACCATGAAAACACCCAAAGACAAAGTTTGTTTTGTTTTCCAGGAAGCTATGCATTTTGAAGGACGTATTTATTTATGTAATTTATTTTATTACTGAAGAATAATTGTCAGTGTTATGTTCATTTTAGGTGTACAACATAGTGATTCAAGATTCTATACATTAATCTGTGCTCACCACAATAAATGTAGTCCCCCTCTGTCGCAATACAGTGTTATTGCAATATTATCGACTGTATTCTACTTTTCATCTCCATAACTTATTTTATAACTGGAAGTTTGTACGTCTTAATCCCCTTTATTTACTTTGCCGCCTACTCCCCACGTACCTCTCCTCTGGCAAGAATTAGTTCTCTACATTTAAGAGTCTGTTTGTATTGGGGCACCTGAGTGGCTCAGTCTGTTGAACCTCTGACTCTTGATTTCTGCTCAGGTCGTGATCTCAAGGTCATGAGCTCACTGTTGGGGGATTGAGCCCTGTGTCAGGCTCCACAATCAGTGTGAAGTCTGCTTCTGATTCTGTCCCTGTCTACCATTCTTCTGCTTGCTCTTTCTTTCCCTCTCTCAAATAAATAAATAAATAAATAAATAAAATCTTTAAAATTCTTTTTAAAGAAGTCTGTTTTGGGGCATTTGGGTAGCTCAGTGGGTTACAGTCTGCTTCCCCCTCTCTCTCTGCCTGCCTCTCTGCCTACTTGTGATCTCTCTCTGTTAAATACATAAATATAATCTTTTTTAAAAAGTCTGTTATTACTTTTTTTTTTTTTTTTTAGATTTCATACAGAAGTGAAATAGCATGGTATTTGTCCTTGCCTGACTTATTTCATTCAGTTTAATACACTTGGGTCCATTCATGTTCTTGGAAATGGCAAGATCTCATTCTTTTTTTTTGACCAAGCAATAGTCCATTATGTGTGTGTATGTGTGTGCACATGCCACTGCCTCTTGATCTATTCATTTATTGATGGATACTTGGGTTACTCCCATTTCTTGGCTATTGTAAATAATGCAATAAATATAGTAATGCACATATCTTTTTGTTTTTTAAAAATTTTATTTATTTATTTTTTTGTTTTGTTTTGTTTTTTAAGATTTTATTTATTTATTTGACAGAGAGCACGAGTAGGCAGAGAGGCAGGCAGAGAGAGAGTGGGGAAGCAGGCTCCCCGCTGAACAGAGAGCCCAATACGGGGCTCGATTTCAGGACTCTGGGATCATGACCTAAGCCGAAGGCAGAGGCTTTAACCCACTGAGACATCCAGGCGCCCAATAAATTTTAATTTTATTTTTTTAAGTTTCTTTTCAGTGTTCCAGAATTCATTGTTTATGCACCACACACAGTGCTCTATACAATACATGCCCTCCATAATACCCACCACCAGGCTCACCCAACCTCCCACCCCCCCGCCCCTCCAAAACCCCCCACTTGTTTTTCCGACTCCCCCCCCCCCCCTTGGGTCTCCCCCCCCCCCCCCCCCAATTTCCCCCAACTCTCTTCTCCTCTCCATTTCCCCATGTCCTCTGTGTTATTCCTTATGCTTCCCAAGTAAGTGAAACTATATGATAAATGACTCTCTCTGCTTGACTTAGTTCACTCAGCATAATCTCTTCCAGCCCCATCCATGTTGCTACAAAAGTTGGGTATTCATCCTTTCTGATGGAGGCATCATACTCCATAGTGTATATGGACCACATCTTCCTTATCCATTTGCCTGTTGAAGGGCATCTTGGTTCTTTCCACAGTTTGGTGACTGTGACCATCTGTATCCTAATGTTCATAGCAGCAATGGCCACAGTCACATACATCTTTTTGAATTAGTGTTTGGATTTTTGGTAAACACCCAATAGTGGAATTATTAGATCATATCATATTTCTATTTTTAATATTTTTGGAAAACTTTCATATTGTTTTTCACAGTGGTTGCACCAATTTACATTCCCACCAGTGGTGCAGGAGGGTTCCTTCTCTCCACATCCTCACTAATCTTGTTATTTTCTTTTTGATACTAGCCAGTCTGATAAGTATAAGATGATACCTCATTGTGATTTTGATTTACATTTCCCTAATGATTAGTTATGTTGTGTACATTTTCATGTGTCGTTTGGCCATCTCTATGCCTTCTTTGGGAAAAATGTCTATTTAGATCCTCTGCCCGTTTTTATTTATTGATTTATGTATATGTTTTTCCCAAACAAAAGATCTCAAATATTTATTACTGAACCAACCTACTGGAACAGAAGCATAGTTACAGAGAAAAATCATCCTGATAAAACCCATCTGTTGTTCAGGTAATAGTGATTTTTACAGTGATATGATAAAAGCAAGTGACCTTCATGCAACATAAATATGTGTGCAATCTCATGTGATTCTTTATAGATCCATCTAGGTTCTCGTCCAGTGTCTCCTCTTGGAGTTGTACCTGA
>NC_081575.1:9011690-9106410 GCF_022355385.1 Mustela nigripes
ATGGTACTGGCACAAAAACAGACACATAGATCAATGGAACAGAATAGAGAGCCCAGAAATAGACCCTCAAATCTATGGTCAACTAATCTTCGACAAAGCAGGAAAGAATGTCCAATGGATTCTCTATTCTGTTCCATTGATTTATGTGTCTGTTTTGTGCCAGTATGATACTGTTGTGATTACTACTGCTTTCTAGTATAGCTTGAAATCTGGAATTATGTTACCTCCAGTTCTTTTCTTCTGTTTCGAGATTGCTTTGGCTATTTGAGATCTTGTGTGGTTCCATACAAATTTTAGGATTTTTGGTTTTACTTCTGTGGAAAACGCTATTGGTACGTTGATAGGGCTTGCTGTCAATCTACAGATTGCTTTGAGTAATACGGATCTTATAATGTTATAAATTCTTCCAGTCCATGAGCAAGGTATATCTTATAATTTTTTATGTCATCTCCAGTTTCTTTCATCAGTGTCTTTTTTTTAAAGATTTTATTTATTTATTTGACAGACAGGGATCACAAGTAGGCAAAGAGGCAGGCAGAGAGAGAGACGGGGAGAAGCATGCTCCCCACTGAGCAGAGAGCTTGATGTGGGGCTCGATCCCAGGACCCTGAGATCATGATCTGAACTGAAGGCAGAGGCTTTTGCCCACTGAGCCACCCAGACACCCTCTTTCATCAGTGTCTTTAAGTTTTCAGAGTACAAATCCTTGACCTCTTTGGTTAAATTTATTTCTAGTTTTTTTTTTTTTTTTTTTTTTTTTTTTGCGGGGGGTGGGGTACAGTTGTAAGTAGAATTGTTTTCTGAATTTCCTTTTGTGCTGCTTCAGTGTTAATGTATAAGAATGCAAAAGGGGGAGGCTGGGTGACTTGGTGGGTTGAGCCTTTGCCTTCGGCTCAGGTCATGATCTCAAGGTTCTGGGATCGAGCCCTGCATCGGGCTCTCTGCCCAGTGGCGAGCCTGCTTCCCCCTCTCTCTCTGCCTGTATCTCTACCTACTTGTGATCTCTCTGTGTATCAAATAAATAAATAAAATCTTTTAAAAAATTAAGAATGCAACAGATTTCTGTATATTTATTTTGTATACTGTGACTTTACTGAATTCATTCATCAGTTCTAATAGTTTTTGGGTAGTCTTTAGGGTTTTCTATTTATAGTATCATGTCATCTACAAATAGTGATAGTTTACATTCCTCCACAGAAATTTGGGAGGTTTTTAAATTTTTTTTTTCTTGTCTGATTGGTGCAGCTAGAACTTTCAGTACTATGTTGAATAAAAGTTTTGAGAGTGGAGATCTTTGTCCTTTTCCTGATATGAAAGGAAAATCTTTGTTTTTCACCTTTTAGTATTAGGTTAGTTGTGGATTTTTCATATATGGCCTTTATTATATTGAGATATGTTCCCTCTGAACCTACTTTCTTGAGAATTTTTATCATAAACATTTTATCAAGTGCTTTTTCTGCATCTGTTGAGATGATCATATTTTTTTTTGTTAGTCACCATACTACATTATTAGTTTTAGATGTAGTATTCCAAGATTCATTGTTTGCATATAACACCCAGTGCTCCATGTAATACATGTCCTGGTCATATGGTTTTAGTCTTTCCTCTTGTTAATATGGTATAGCACATGGATCTACAAATACTGAACCACCAAGTATCATGACAAACATACTTAAATTCTTGTAGGATTTGAGACATTTTTTCAAGATTTATTGCATGAAACTCTGAGCACTTGACCATGCATATTAAAAGGGAGAAGACATAAAGGAAATAACCATATGTTATATTCCAACTATGTGCTAAAGACTATGCTAGGTTATTTTCATGTCTTATCATCTGTAATCTTCATGTTAATAAGATATCCTCATTTTATAGATGTATGGAATGAAGTTCAGTGATGTTAAGATGTCTGATGTTTTACATTTAATAAGTTATAAACTTGTAAATAAAACTTACATATGCAGTTGTCACTTGAATGATAGGTGTTTGAACTGTGTGTGTCTACTTATTCATGGATTTTTTAAATAAAAACAAAGTAGTGATGCATAAACAATGAATTCTGGAACACTGAAAAGAAATTAAAAAATAAAAATTTTGAGAAAAACTAAAAACAAAACAATACAAAAACAAAGTAGTATTGTAAAAATATTTTTCTTATGATTTTCTTATATTTTTAAAGATTTATTTATTTATTTGAGAGAAAGAGAGGAGATGGAAAGGCTGAGGGAGAGAGAATCCTGAAGCTGACTTCCTGCTGAGTGTAGAGTCCAATGTGGGGCTTGAGCTCATGACCCTGAGATCATGACCTGAGTGGAAATCAAGAGTTGGACTCTTAACTGACTGAGCCACCCAGGTGCCTCTCTCTTATGATTTTCTTAATATTTTTTTCTATATTATTATATTCTAAGAATACAGCAAATAATACATATGAAAATGTATGTTAATCTATTTAAGCTATTGATAAGGCCTCTGGGAAACAGTAGGCTATTGATGGTTAAGCTTTTGGGAAATCCAAAGTTATCTACACATTTTAGATTGTGTGGAGGGTCGGTGCCTGTAACCTCTATATTGTTCAGGGGTCAGCTGTATTTGATTTCAAAATTCAGGTACTTTTTATTATACCACACCCTTTCTAGGACTAATGGGTTATACTTCCCTATGACAGAGAATAATAAAATACATGGCTTGATTACACCAAGGAGTCTTTTGAAATGTAACCCAGTATTATATGATTTTTTTTGTTTGTTTTTATAATATTTCCTCACATTGAAATCTGAAAGTGCATTTTTGGGCCTTTTTTTCCTCCCAACAACTCTATAATGAGAAAGGAAAGTATTTCTCAACAAGTCACCTCCTTTGGACCAATATTTTAGAATAGGCTGCTTCATATGGTCATTTATGAAGCTTAATTGGTACCCTGATGCATTAATATTTGTATTTTGCCATCTTAAGTAGCCAGAATCTTTGGGTACTACATACTTAAATGCCAATATGGTAGACCTTTGAAATTCATTTTCTCAGAATTCTGGAACTTATATGGAATTTTGTGTATTTTATAGGTGTATTCTTTTGGTGCTTAACTTTTAACTCATAAAATTTATATTTTCTATGTGAGTTATTAATGAGTCACTAAGCAAATAAAAAATCCCAGTTGTTTTTTAAACTTAATGTTGATAATAATAATAAATAGTAAGTGGTAGTGGAGGTGATTAATTTTAATCTAATCTATATAGCAAAGTATTGCTTTTGACAAAAATGACATAACTCTATGATAAAGAAATACCTCTAATAAACATATTCATTTAAAGTGAAAATTGAAAACAGTATGTTTATATTTGACTTCTATAGCATAGCAGCAAATTTTCTTTCTTAAACTGTAGTGAATATTTTAAGGGATGCAATGGGGAAGATATCTGATTACTCTAAAGGTATTTTATGATTAGAATAAACTGATATAAAAACTCTCTAATCAGTACTTACCATGGAAATAGCAAAATTTAAAGCAAGACTTAATTTTAATCCAGTGTAGTAAATAACTTTATTATATTATATTTTAAGGATTCATTTAATTTTTCTGATTATAATTTTAATTTTGTACAATGTATGAAATGTCAGATATTGATTTAAATTATGGATGTTTAGAATACTGGATGGTTTAGTTGGCTAAGTGTCCTGAAACTCTTGGTTTCAGCTCAGGTCATAATCTCAGGGTCCTGGAGTCAAGCCCTACATCAGGCTCCATGCGCAGCAGGGAATCTGCCTGAGATTTCCCTCCCTCTCTCTCTGCCCTCTCCCTCCAATGCTCATGTGTGCTTGCTCACTCTCTAAAATAAATAAAATAAATCTTTAAAAGAATAAAATAAATTATGAATTGTTCATTGTTTTAATATAGTCCTTGAAATTCAGTTATATTAGCTATTAAAATGACTTGTTTAGTACTCGGTTATTGTCTAAGTATAATTAGTTACCTCCTTTAGTTTTTGATGTTAGATCAGCATGGTATATGGGTATGCACAAGGATACTGAGGTATGTACAGTGAAAAAGAACTTCATATAAAATCGAATATACCTTTCTTGGATTGTGCAGTTTTCTATATCTAATTAACTTGGTGTTAGTTCTAGTACTTCCTTTCAGTCCATGAAGGTACCAGCCATAACTCTGTAATCAGAATTCACTAAATAATACACCTGTCACCTGATACAGTGTGTTTCTGGCTGTACATAATGTGAAAATACAACCCACTCCTCAGGCAGAGTAAAGTTCTGGGTTAAGGACTTCATTTTCAAAGGCTATAGCCATTCACAGTAGAGACTACCTCAAGTCTCCATTCAGGCAACAGTTATCTTGTACCTATAACTATAATACCCTGTATTAGGCACTAAGGGTTTTAAGACATGAGTTTGACACATTTTCTGATCTCCTTTACACTTAATTGGGAGATAGGGAATTTTGAGAATCAGGAAAATAACTGTTACTATTACTATTACTGTTAATATTACTCTTACAAACCTCTGAAAACTCAAAACAATCATGGAAAGAAACAACTCAATGTCTTTAGTACATATGTGCAAACTTAAAAAAAAAAAGTCGGTACATTTTGCACCTTAGAATAAATGCCCACAGACAAATTACTGCATTTTATTATTTTTCTCAAGATCATCACTCTTCCCATGTCATTTCTAGTGACTTGAAATCAATACTGCATAATGATTTTAGGTTTTGCATTAATATAATATGCAAGTATAACTCAGAGTTATACAGGAGAAGTAATTCATAAAATTCTACTTCAGGTCATTGTTTCACCGTTCCCCTCCCGATCCATTCAAGATTTATGTAGGCATACTGTTTCTCATGCTGTCTGGCTCTGTATCCTTCATTAAAATTTAGTAGGGTTTTCAAAGTGTGTCACATGAAATTCATAGTGTGCTACATGAAGGATATTTCAGATCATGAGTATGGTTGGGAAAAGAATATGAAATTGTTCAAGGTAATGATCTGACAGATTTAGATTTTTTAATGATAAATATATCCTAATTAAAAGAGCTAAACAATTTTAGCTTCATCCTTCTAAGTTATGTTAAATGTGGCAATAGAAAATATGTAAGTTCTCTCTGTAGAAACTATCTTGTAAATCATAGTCCATAGAAAAGTTATTAGATTACGTTATTATAAAGTTATTAGAATAAGAGCTTGACTCTTGATTTCGGCTCAGGTCAGAATCTTAGGATCCTGGGATTGAGCACCATTTTTGTCTCTGCATCTCATTGGGGAGCCTGCTTCTTCCTCTCCCTTTAGCCCTCCCCACCCTTGCACTCTATCTCTCACTCTAAAATACATAAATAATTCTTAAAGATATTAGAGTTACAAAAGAATTTATATTGAAAATTTCAGGCATTTCTCTCATTTTCATGAGAACATTCTCAAAAGAAGTATACCTCTTGGGGCACCTGGGTGACTCAGTTGGTTGAGTGTCTAACTCTTGATTTTAGCTCAGGTCATGATCGCAGTGTCCTGGGACAGAGCCCCCATGGGACTCTGCTCAGCATTGAGTATGCTTGCAATTCTATCTTCTCATCTCTCTCTGTCCTGCTCATGTGCATTCTTTCTCTCTCAATAAATAAGATTCTTTTTTTAAAAAGTATGCCTCTTTCAACACTCAGCCATCTAAAAGAATGAAATCTTGCCATTTATAGCAATGTGGATAAAGCTAGAGGGTATTATGCTAAGCAAAATAAGTCAGAGGAAGACAAATACCATATGATTTCACTCATATGTGGAATTTAGGAAACAAAACAGATGAACACATGGGGTAAGGGAAGAAAAAATAAAATAAGATGAAAATTGAGAGGGAGGTAAGCCATAAGAGATGCTGAACTCTAGGAAACAAACTGAGGGTTGCTGGAGGAAATGTGGGGGTCTGGGGGTATGAGGTGATGGACATTAAGGAGGACACAGGGTGTAATGAGCACTGGCTATTATATACAACTGGTGAATCATTAAATTCCACCCCTGAAACTAATAATACAGTGTTTGTTAACTACATTGAATTTAAATTAATAAAAGTGGATTTTAAAGCTAAAAAAAACACAAACTGTAAAGTCTAAATTTTCTGTTTATGTCAGGAACCTGAGACTAAGGTCACAGTCAAATGTATTTGGATTTATAAATCAATATTAAACTAGATAGGAGAACTGATGTTTATAGAAGGCTGTAGCTACTGAACAAGAATCATCTATATGACCTACTTATTTTTAAGGACATGTCATGGTAATATTAATTTGCTATCAGTAGTTCTTTTTTAATTTTTGCCAATATTACAACTTGATTTCTGTGCATATTGAATGTTAAGAGTCATACATAGGTGCGTTCACTAATTATTCATATTTTCATTTGATGCTTTCTGGATGAATTTGGAATATGAACTAAGCTTAAAAAATCAAACTTACTTTAAATACGTCCTTGGCCAGAGACATGGCCAAATTCAAAGGTTTTCTTGATCTACCTATGAATGTGGTTTAAGTTGGTTAAGAAGGTTATGGTGATATCTGTATTTTAAGAGAAGCTATGTTGAGACACAGGAATTTTATTAAAAATTTTTTTTCACGTTTTGTGAGTGGTATGGGGATGAGAACAGTAGGACCAGTATTGGGGTTTAGGTTCCCTCTCCAGCATCCTGGGACCAGGGGCAGATGGTAACCAGCTGGGGTCCTGCCTTGTCTCTCCTCATTAGTCCCAACAATTATACCCCTTTTATATGAGCATAGAAAGAAAAACACTTCCCTGCATCTTTCTTCCCCCTCTCTTGTGAAGGGGGATGTGCTGGCTGGGGTAGATAAATGAACATCTGAGCCTTGGACTAGATTGTCCGAGTCCCTGACTCAGTTGAAAACCCCTTTCCCATAACCTGAGAGGCCAGCACCTGCCCTGCAATATCTGGGCACCTGGAATCTAAGCTGCAACCTGGGAATGTTGGAGAAAGAGATCCCAGTGCTTCCTTATGCTAGCTCTATTCCAGTGGGCCAGGCTCAACCTGTGTGTTAGTGGGGAAGCTAACAAGATGTGTGTTATGTACATTTTTTAAAAAGATTTATTTATTTGACAGACAGAGTTCACAAGTAGGCAGGGAGGCAGGCAGAGAGAGAGAGGAAGGGAAGCAGGCTCCCTGCTGAATGGAGAGCCTGATGCGGGGCTCGATCCCAGGACCCTCAGATCATGACCTGAGCCAAAGGCAGAGGCTTTAACCCACTGAGCCACCCAGGTGCCCTGTGTTATGTACATTTTTATAAAACATAAGTGATCATGTGCCAAAGAATCAGGAATTTTAATGTTAAATTTAATTTCCTTATCTAGAAATACATTAGACTTTATACTTTTATAGGTTAAGAACCATGTTTAAGGTCATTTGGCTATATTATGAATACTAATGCTGCTACCATTACTGTTAATAATGCTACCAGTTATTAACACTTCTCTGTGTCAGGCACTGTCCTAGACATTTTGATACATTTTAGAGGTATAAGAGGTGGTATTATCCTTGATTTTCAGATGAGGCAATTGGGATTCAGTAAATTGCCCCAAATCATATAGCAATAAATTGATAGAACCAGTCTTTAAACTTAAATCTGTGTGACTGCATCTGCTCTGGAGGGAATTTTCACAAATCTTTGAAACAATGCTCATTGTTCTAAGAACAAATACTGAGGGATATTTCACAGTAATTTTCAGAGTATTGGAAAAGTGGTGATTGTATAGAGGAGAGCCCTTAGAAGTTTGTGAAATGATTCATGGTGTATCTTTGGTCAAGGACTAGAATATATGCATGCAAGGCAAGGACACATGGGCTTTAAAAAATTGCCAAATGTGTAAGGACTCTACCCCAAAATTGCTAAAGCTCATACAGGAATTCAGTAAACTAATAGGATAAAATCATTGCACAGAAATCAGTTGCATTTCTATACACTAACAATGAGACTGAAGAAAGGAAAATTAAGGAATCGATCTCATTTACATTTTCACCAAAAACCATAAGATACCTAGGAATAAACCTAACCAAAGAGGCAAAGGATTTGCACTCTATAAGCTACAGAACACTTATGAAAGAAATTGAAGAAGACACAAAGAAATGGAAGAACAGTCCACATTCATGGATTGGAAGAATAAATGTTAAAATGACTATGCTATCCAAAGCAATCCATACATTCAGTGCATTCTCTATCAAAATACCATTGACATTGTTCACAGAGCTTGAACAAATCCTAAAATTTATATGGAACCAGAGAAGGTCCTGAATAGCCAAGAGAATGTTCGGGAAAAAGCAAAAACAAACAAACAAACAAACAAATAAAAAAAAAAACCAAAAAACAAACACACACACACACACACACACACACAAAACAAAACAGCAAAAACTGATGCCATCACAATTCCAGACTTCAAGCTCTATTACAAAGCTGTCATCCTCAAGATAGTATGCTACTGGCACAAAAACAGACACATAGATCAATGGAATAGAATAGAGATCCCAGAAATGGGCCCTAAACTCTATGGTCAACTCTTCTACAACAAAGAAGGAAAGAAAAGTCCAATGGAAAAGGGACAGTCTCTTCAACAAAGGGTGCTGGGAAAATTGAACAGCCACATGTAGAAGAAAGGACCATTTTCTTACATTATACACAAAGATAAATTCAAAATGGATAAACTCAAAATGTGAGACAGGAATCCATCAAAATCCTAGAGAATACAAGCAGCAACCTCTTTGACCTCAGCCGCAACAACTTCTTGCTAGACATGTCTCCAAAGGCAAGAGAAACAAAAGCAAAAGAAACACTGGGACTTCATCCAGGTTAAAAGCTTCTGCACAGCTAAAGAAAGTCAACAAAACTAAAAGGCAACCTACAGAGTGGGGGAAGATATTTGGAAATGTCTTATCAGATAAAGGGCTAGTATCAAAGATCTAGAAAGAATTTATCAAACTCAACACCCCAAAAATGAATAACCCAATCAAGAAATGGGCAGAAGACATGAACAGACATTTTGCAAAGAAGACATACAAATGGCTGACACATGAAAAAAATGCTCCATGTCACTCAGCATCAAGCAAATTTAAATCAAAGCCATAATGAGATACCACTTCACATCAGTCAGAATGGCCCAAATTAATAAGTCAGGAAGTGACAGCTGTTGGTGAGGATGCAAAGAAAGGGGACAATTTTACACTGTTGGTGGTAATGCAGGCTGATGCAGCCACTCTGGAAAACAGTATGGAGGTTACTCAAGAAGTTAAAAATGTTTAAGGTCATTTGGCTATATTATGAATACTAATGCTGCTACCATTACTGTTAATAATGCTAGCAGTTATTGAACACTTCTCTGTGTCAGGCACTGTCCTAGACATTTTGATACATTTTAGAGGTATAAGAGGTGGTATTATCCTTGATTTTCAGATGAGGCAATTGGGATTCAGTAAATTGCCCCAAATCATATAGCAATAACACTACTAGGTATATATCCCAAAGATACAAATGTAGTGATCCAAAGGGGCACCTGCACCCCAATGTTTATAGCATCAATGTCCACAGTAACCAAACTATGGACAGAGCCAAGATGTCCATTGACAGATGAATGGAGAAAGAAGATATGAGATGCACACACACTATGGGATATTTCTCAGCCATCAGAAAGGATGAATACTTACCATTTACATTGACATGGTTGGAACTAGAGAGAATTATGCCAGACAATGTAAGTTGATTAGAGAAAGACAATTATAGGGTTTCAGTCACAGGTGGAAATATGAGAAATAATACAAAGGATCATTGGGGAAGGGAGGGAAAATGGAATGGAAAGAAATCAGAGAGGGAGACAAACCATGAGAAACTCTTAATTTTAGGAAATGGGATTGCTGGAGGGGAGATGGGTGGGGGGATGGGATAATTGGGTGATGACCCTTAAGAAGGGCATATGATGTGATGAGCAATAGTTGTTATATGCAATTGATGAATTATTGAACTCTACATCTGAAACTAATGATGTACTGTATGTTGGCTAGTTGAATTTAAATAAAATACAAAATTAAAAGTTGCCAAGTGCATAATTGGCTTAAAATGGTGACCCCAGACTTTATAATGTGCAGTCAACTGTCTGCACACACCCACTGTCCTTTGAAGGAAGACAACATATTTGAGATTATGTACAATGATCACTCACAGTGTCCTACCTAAAATAAAAACTGAAACATATGATGAAGGAAAATTTTACTCTAATTTTAAAAACCTAGTTAAGAAGACCCAGAGGTGACCCAGATATTGGAATAAGCAGGTAAGGATGTTGAAAAGAAGATTATAATATATGACTAGATGGAGAATCTAAGCAGTGAAAAGGAAAATACACAAAAGAACCTAATGGAAAATACAGAATTGATAATAACAGTATGTAAAATGGTAAGTCACAGGAGAGATTTAATTGACTATAGAGAAAAAAATAGGTGAATATTGATCAGTAGAAATTATCCAATTTTAATAAAAAACAAGAGTTAGAAGAAATGGGTAGAAACTCACTGATTTTGGGAATAATATATAGTGGCCTAATTATATGTAACTGGGTGGGAGGAATATTTGAATAAATACTGACCAGGCAGTTCCAAAATAAGATCAGTCTTTGATCAAGAAAACAGATTATATACACTGGAATAACAATATGAATAATGTGAGCAGGTAGAGATAAATTTCAATATGTTATTAATATTTTAGGTCTGTTTTAGCTATTGTTATATGTTAATTGTTAAATAAGAGTAGAAAGACTGCCTGCCATCCTGTGTTGTTTTGGAACAATACAAATAATATCTCTGAAGGAATGTAGTACTAAGAGATACTGAAATAAATATTATAAAGACAAAAAAAATGTGAATGATGGCTGATTTTTAGCCAGAAGGAACAGAGGTCAGAAGATAGTGAAATATTTTTTTAAAAGATGTTATTTATTTGAGAGAGTGCATGTGAGCAGAAGCATGAGTTGGGGGAGAGGCAGAGGGAGAAGCAGACTCCCTGCTGAGCAGGGAGACCTCTGGGGGCCTCTATCCCAGGACTCTGAGATCATGACCTGAACTGAAGGCAGAAGCTTAACCAACTGAGCCATCCAGGCACCCTGACAGTAAAATTGTTAAATACTGAGGGTAGGGGTAGAGGATTCCCTGTCAAGCTATAACTGGATATCAATTAGAAATACCCTTCAAAAATAAGGGAATTTGCAACATTGTTAGATAAATAATATTTTAGAAAACGGGAAAGGAAATGACACCAAATGATAACTTAAGATCTATAGGAGGGAATGAAGATCACCAAAAAATATAGATATGTAAGAATATAGAAAAAAATATTAATTTTTTTCTTAATTTCTTTGTAAGACTTTCTCTTCAAAGCAAGAATAAAAACCTTATGTTGTAGCATTTATTGCATGTACAATGTGCATATGATGACAATAGACCAAAATTGTGGCAAATGAAAATTTCCTGTTGTAACATTGTAATAGGTGAATTTGAACATGAGCCCTAAGTAGACCATGAGACATTAAGTATGCTTATTGTAATACTTAAGAGAAAATGCTTGAAAACAGAGTAGTTACAGTTTAAAATGCAATAGTATGAAATAAAATACTAAAAATATCTGGTTAACCTAATATATGCACAACAAGAAGAGTAGAAAAAAAAAAAAGGCTGCTGGAAAACAAATAGCAAGTTGGTATACTTCAACCCATGCAGATAATTGCATCAAATATAAAACATCCAAGGAAACCAGTTAAAGGCAGAGTCTGTAATAAAAGAACTATCTGTTGTCTCAATGAGCTAAAGATAGAACCTGTATATTGCCCCATAGATTGTTTATTTCTTTATAGCAGGCTGAGCCCTGTGAGCTTAAATGATTACTGGCTCCAAACTCAAATTTCAATACATCTAATTATTTTTAAAATAGTCCAAATAAGCATTTTTTTAAAATAACAGAAGGCCTTCCTTCTTTGTATAGCCTGTGAAACCTCATCTGATAGGTTTTACTCATTAAGGTACAACTTTGTAGTTAGAAGACACCCAAGGTGCTATGACCTTTGAAAGTTGTCAGACCCAGAGACTCCTTGTTCTCCTGAGTAACATCATCTAGACATGTAGGTCTCTCTCTGATCCCCTTCTCCCCAGCTACTTCCCATGCCTTCCTTCCCTTTACAGTGATTGTCCACTTGCCATAGCCTCTGGACCATCTTCTCCTGTGAAGGATTTCCTTCTCATGCAGTCTTGTCCAAGTGCCAACCAATAGATCTTATCATTTGTTACTACTTCTGGTGGCTGTCTTTTTTCTTGATCAGTTCCTGAATCTCTTACACCCCCCATAATACCCACCACCGTGTTCTCTACAGTAGATGGATTTTATTTCTTTATGTCCTAACTTTGAAATAATTTATTGTTGCAAAACCAGTATAAAAGACCCACAGATAGCCTTCCTGAAAATTCTTCCAGTTCTGCCAGTTTTCAGCATTTTACCATATTCTAACTCCAGTTCTTTGTCATCCTCTCTTCACTGTACCTGAATACATGCATACAACTTCTCTCTGAATCATTTGATAATTAATTGTAACCACTAAAAATTTCAGTGTATATTTCCCCAGAGCAAGTGTACTGTCTAACATATCCCATTAGTTATTCACGTTAAGAGTAAAATTGGTATCACATTTTTAAAAAAGATTTTATTTATTTATTTGACAGACAGAGATCACAAGTAAGCGGAGAGGCAGGCAGAGAGAGAGGGGGAAGCAGGCTCCCTGCTAAGCCCGATGCCGAGCTCGACCCCAGGACCTCGAGATCATGAACTGAGCTGAAGGCAGAGGCTTTTAACCCACTGAGCCACCCCGGTGCCCCAATACCACATTTTTAAAAAGATTTTATTTATTTATTTGAGAGACGGAGAGAGCATGACAGGGGAGGGTCAGAGGGGGAAGCAGACTCCACGCCAAGCAGCAATCCAGAGGTAGGACTCAATCTGGGAACTCCAGGATCATGACCAGAGCTGAAGGCAGTTGCTTAACCAACTGAGCCACCTAGGTGCCCCTGATATCACATTCTTAAAATAGATGAAGATCTCATTTACATTTTGCCAACTGCCTTGAAAATGTTTTGTCTTCTGATCCTGAGTATAATCCAACATCCTAGAAACATTTAGTTGTCACATGCTTTTAGAATTTCTCAATCTGGAACAATTCATATGTCTTGGACAGTTTTTCAATATTTTACATGTTTCAAGAGGTGAGGTCTTACAATTCTGTAGGATATCCTTTGACCTGGGAGTATCCAATATTTAATCATAGTAAGACTCGGGCTACCCATTGTTGGCAAAAATGATTGTACATTAGATTTTGGAGTGTCATAAATAAATATTTTTCAGTATTTTCTGAGTGAATTCCATAATTAAAAGTTATTCATGTATTTATTAATGTAAATATAGAAACCTAGATTAGTAACTTACTCCGTGAGCCATGTATACTGTTATTATTTTATGTTTAAATTACTTCCAATCTGGCTAGTTGGAGCCCTTAGCCTAAAGGCTGAATTTTATCTCCTTTTGAGCACTTCCCTTATTCTGGGGAACCTCTAGATAGTTCAAGTTCATCTTCAAGTTTCTTTGCCTCACATCTGGAATCAGCTGTTTTTCCAAGGATGTCTGGTTCCTTTTGGTAGAGAATATGACAAAAACACTAAGAACTAGATGTGCTGATTACTACTGAAGTGTTACTTCTTCTAGACACTCTTAATAGAGCTAGGAAATGTGTGTGTATTTACAAATGCATTCATACAGACACAGGTGAATATATATGTCTATGTTTATAAAATTTAGGTTGTTTACCTATAAATCTAGGTTGTTTACCGTAGTAATAGAAGAGATTAGGTTAAAGTGATAGTATCTTAGTATAAGCAAAACAAAACAAAGCCACTTATGTTGTACTTTAAAACATATTCATGTTTAAAGACTTTCAAACAGAAAGTAGTAGTAATCTGAATTTGATTAATCGGATATACACAAAAAATTCCTATAGCTCATATGTAGAACATGGCCTTCAAGTTTGGGAAGAGTTGAATGTCTACTCCTCTATTATAATTTGTTCTGGAACCCATAACCTGTGTAGTAAGAAAGAGGAATAAAAGACATACATAACAGAATAGAAAAAACAAAATCAGTCTTTATAAAAATGGCAGGATTTTTTATATTAAAAAATATAAGGGGTGTATCATAAAATGGACTGACACTAATATTTAGCTGGAAGGCAAGATATAGTGTCAATATAGCAAACCTATTGTATTTTGCTATACTGGCAAAAAGCAATTGGAAAATGAAACTTAAGTTATGTGCCATTTATAATAGTATAAAAAATTACTAGGAACAATCTCAAAAGACATGTAAGAGCTGTACATTGAGATTTCCAAGTCATGGATAAGGAAAAGTAGACCTAAATTAGTGGAGAATTATACTGCGTTCATGGAAAAAAATATGTAAAATTGCTAAGATGTTAATTTTCCCATAAATTAAATCTATAGATTCAATCTAATTCCAATCAAAATCCCAAAAAGATTTTGAGCATAAAGTTGATTTTAATGTTTATATGAAAATGAAAGCTCAAATGGCCAAAGCAATCTTGAAGAAATTGTCCAAATTTAATAGAATCACACTACCTGATTTCAAGATTCACTGTAAAGTTATACAATAAAGACAGTTTTGTGTTAGCCCAGGACTAGAGAAATAGATCAGTGGAACAAATTTGTCCCCAATACATTCATATGTATGCAATAAATTGATTTCTGATAAATGCATGGAGGCAGTTCACGGGGGAAGGGTTAGACTTTTCAGCGAATTATGCCAAAGTGAATGGATATTAATACAGAGAAATATGAAGCTTGAGCACTATATTATGCTGAAAAAAAATTTTATTTATGACACACCAAAATCTAAATGTAAAAGCTAAAGTTGCAGGTCTTGTAGAAGAAAACATAGGTATTCAAGTTAATCTTTATTCATATTAATCTTGACAAGCTTGGTATTGAGAAATATTTTATAGACAAGACAAAAAACATTAACCAAGAAGAAAAATTGATAAAAAAGACATCTTCAAAATTAAATACTTTTGTTCATCAAAAGGCAGTATTTGTAAATGAAAGACCATAAGCTGGGATAAAACATTTGCAGTAGATGTGTCTGATGAAGGAGATATCTAGAATATATAAAGAATGTCAAAAAATCAGTAATAAAAATTCATAAAGCAACAAAAGATGCAAAATGAAATTGCACTGAATAAAATATGTACATGATACATAAGTACATGCAAATGTGCTCAACATTATTAGATATTAGAGAAGTGAGAATTAAACCCACAATGAAATGACTATGTGGCTTCTGAAATCACAAATATTAAAAAGACTTCAAACCAAGTTTTGGCAAGGATGTGGAGAAATTGAAGTGCTTATATGTTGCTTGTGTGATTGTACGAAGAGACAACTATTGTGCAAAAAGTTTTGGTAGTTTTTAAAGAGACTAAACATATAACCACTTTATGACCCAGGAATTATGACTATGCGTATTCATCCATGGGACATGAAAACATACTTCTGTTAGACACTATTTTGATGATACTGACACTAGATCCCAAATAACCAAAAGAATCTTGAAACAGGAGAACAAAACTGGAACACAATTAGTGTAGACTGGTATATAGGGGCTACATAGATGTTGTCTACTGATGAAATAATTGGACTTTCTGAAAAGTTATATTTGAAACATTTTACTTATATTAGTAAACACTGTCTTGGGAAATAGGAAAATACTTGTTTGAAGGGAATCATGGCTTCTTATTTTTAAAGGCTTAAAACAAGTATCTTAGTAGACATATTTTACTAGTGTTTGTGATCACAAAAACTTTCTGCTGGGTGACTTGTTGATGACAAATCTACTTTTTCAGTGGTGCCAAATTCAGAAAATATTGTAAGGAATTTATCCAGCTTGAAGTACTTTGTCCAAATATCCTGCTTTGTTAAATATAAATGCTTTATTGTCATGTATTCTATTTATTATGAGGTACCTCATTCCTAATGATAAAATCTCCTTTTTGTAGCCTACAATCTCAGCAGCTAATACTTTTTATAGAAGTCTTCCAAAAACATACCAGTGCCCCCTTTAAAAAAAATTCTCTCCTTTTCTATATGACAATTGTATATGATATATGTGACTTATTATGAAACTATGGTTAAAAGCATGACAGGATTCAGGGGCACCTGGGTGGCTTAGTCAGTTAAGCTTCCAACACTTGATTTCATCTCAGGTCATGATTTCATGGTTGTGAGATCTAACTGCATCGGACTCTGTGCTGGACATGGAGCCTGCTTAAGATTCTCTCTGTTCCTCAGCCCATTCCTCCCCTGCCAAAATAAATAAATAAAAATAAATTTAAAAAAGCATGGTAGGGTTCAGAGATGGGTGCACAGTAAGGTGAAAAAGGTGCCTGGAACATATATTATTGTTGATAGTTGCCCTATCACATAAAACACTTCATGCCAGACACAAGAAACTGTGGTTCAGTAGCTATCCAGCTGTATAACCAGATTTTCCCATAACTTTTCTGAGAGTTACTGTTTTTATCTAAAGATTATACTGTAGTTCTGTTTGGTTCTGAAATAATAGTATCCTCAACCATAGTAGTAACTGTTTTAGATCAATTTACAATGTTCTTCACATTTTAATTGATTCTCATAGAAACATTATTAATTTTCAAGTAAACCCCATTCTTATCATTTCCCCCCAAGGAATCCAGAATAACAGAAGTATGATTTGTATAAGTTTACAAGGATAATCATAGAACTGGATCTTAAGATCTGACTGTTACATTGCATAATTTCTTACTCAATAGAACTCTTTTAATACTCTTTTAATTGGAGAAGTGTCTTCTTGCTTTTGCTTTCCTGAGCCTTTGCTTTCCTATCATTCATCCCTAAGAATAGTCAATCAGGGTCCAGCATGCTAAAGAATAGTACTGAAGAGGAATTTCATTCCACTTGTGGACCCATTTCTAGAGGAAAGTCATATGGAAATGTGACTTATCTATCTTATTTTCCACCTGATTGAAATTTAAGAGCTTTTGATAAAAAAAAAAAGTCTACTAGAATGCAAAATGTTACAAAACCTCTTCAGGACCAAGTGAATGACCCAAGACAAAGGTGAAGAGTACATTTGAGTATACAGAGAGTTTTGTAGGATTATGCTGAGATATAGGTGAGTTTCAGGCCATAATCAGACTTGCAGATCTTATTAGAATTTTATGCCTTATAAGATTACCTGGAAAGTTTTGAGGTATTTTAAACAAGGGAATACTCTTTGCTATGTGTGTAACTGATGGGGTGTTGTGAAGTAGGAGTCATGTGGGAGCATAATTAATAAATGTCCTAGAAGGCTGATGCAGTTTTCCAAGCAAAATATGATAATGGTTTGGACTAGGTAGTGGTGGACTCAGAAAGATTCAAATTGATTTAAGATACATTTTAGAGGGGTGCCTGGGTCACTTAAGCATCTGCCTTTGACTCAGGTCATGATCCTAGGGTCATGGAATAATCCCATGTTGGGCTCCCTGCCCAGTGGGGAACCTGCTTCTCCCTCTGCCCCGACTCCAGTTTGTGAGCTTTCTCTCGATCTCCTGCTTTTTCTTTCTCAAATAAATAAATAAAATCTTTTAAAAAGATACATTTTTAGAGACAAAATCACAATGACCTGGTGTTAGGTTGATTGTAGAGAGATGTCAAAGATAGTTCCTAGATTTTAGGTTTGAAAAACTGGATGGTGGATGGTTCCTTTTATTCTAAGATATGAGCAATGAGGAAAGGATGAGTGAAATGAACCTATTTATGATAAAACTCTTAGCAATCAAGAAATTGAGACAGGGATATTTATTTTTTTTAAAGATTTTATTTATTTGGTGGGGGAGATAGAGCACAAGCAGCAGGGTGGCCGGAGGGAGAGGGAGAAGCAGACTCCCCTGCTGAGGAGAGAGCCCAATGTGGGGCTCCATCCCAGGACCCTGGGATCGTGACCTAAACTGAAGACTTAACCGACTGAGCCATCCAGGCAGGCACCCCTGAGACAGGGATGTTTAAATGAAGTGAATACTATCTATAAAAATGTATAGGAGATATAATTCTTAGCAGTCAAACATTGAAATGTTTCCTGTGCAGGCAAGGAGGAGACTAGGATGCCTATATTATCAAGACATATATTCAATATTGTACTAGTGTAAGAAGGCATAGAATGAAAAAGCAGAAGAATGAGAAATAAAGAATTAAACTATTATTATTTGGGAAACAATATGATTGTATACCTAGAAAATTCTAAAGAATTATCTAGCAAACTAGAGTGGTATGTTTACATATTATCCATTTATATTTTACATATTATATATTCATAAACTATATACTATGATTTACATAGTATAGTAATATAATTTATAGTAATGTAGTAAATTTAGCAAGGCTATTAAGTACATGGTTCAAAACAAAAGCAAATATAGTTCTTATATAAGTAACGAATTTAAAACAAAATAATAGCTGCCTCAGTCAGAACAGCATGCGACTTTTGAGTTTGAGCCCCAAGTTGGGTGTAGAGATTACTTAAGAAAACTTAAAGTGAATAGAATAAAATTTTAATTAAGATTTAAATAGAATCCACAAACATCAAATATCTAAGAATAAATACAACAATTTTGTAATACCTTTGACTTGAAAATTAAACTTCCTAGTAAAAACAAATATAAATAGAAAAATATCCTGTGTTTTTATATTTAAGACCTCTTGGGGAAAAATTAAAATTTAAAAAAAATTAAAATTTTTAATTAAAAAAAATTAAAAGTACCCTACAATTCCAATAAAAATTTCAACTGATGCTTAGATTCTGTTAGGAACTGATGTGAAAATAGTGACCAGCTGTACATTATGAAAAATGAAGTTTAAGAAAAAAATTAAGGAGGGCCTGGGTGGCTCAGTCGTTATGTGTCTGTCTGCCTTCAGCTCAGGTCATGATCCCAGAGTCCCATATCAGGTTTCCTGCTCCACAAGAAGGCTTTTCCCTCTCTCATTTTCCCTGCTTGTGTTCTCTTGCTGTGTCTCTCCCTGTCAAAAAAAAAAATAAAATCTTTTTAAGAAATTAATAGAATTGATAAACCTCTAGCTAGACTTATCAAAAAGAAAAAAGAGCCCAAATAAAATCACAAATGAGAACACAACAACTACCACAGAAATACAATTATAAGAATATTTTGAAAAATTCTGCCAACAAACGGGACAATCTGGGAGAAATGGATAAATTCCTAGAATCATATAAACCACTAAAGCTGAAACAGGAAGAAAGAGACTTCAACAGACCAATAACCTGCAAAGAAATTGAATCAGTAGTGAAAAAGCTCCCAATAAACAAAAGGCCAGCGCCACATGGCTTCCCAGGGGAATTCTACCAAACATTTAAAGAAGAGTTAATATCTATTCATCTCAAACTATTCCAAAAAATAGAAAAGGATGGAAAATCTCCAAATTCATTCTACAAGGCTGGCATTACCCAAAAACCCCACTCAAAAGAGAACTATAGGCCAGTATCCCTGATGAACATGGATGAATACTTCTCAATAAAATACTAACAAGCTGAATCCTGCATTTAAAAATCATTCGTCACAATTGAGTGGGATTGTTCCTGGGTTGAAAGGATGGTTCAATACTTGCAACTCAATCAATGTGATAGACCACACTAATAAAGGGTAATAATCCTATCATTTTAATGGATGGATAAAAGGCATTTGACAAAGGACAATATCCACTGATGGTAAGGACCCTCAATGAAATAGGGTTAGAGGGAATGTACTTCAACATAATAAAGGCCCATCTGTGAAAAACCCACAGCTAATATCATCCTCAATGAGGAAAAACTAAGAACTTTTCCTCAATGGTAAGGAATAAGACAAGGATGTCCACTCTCACCACTGTTACTTAATATACTACTGGAAGTCCTAGCCTTAGCAAACCAAAAAAAGAAATAAAAGACCACCAAATCAGCAAGGAAGAAATCAAAACCGTGTCACTATTTGCAGATGACATGATATTCTACATAGAAAACTTGAAAGAATCCATCAAAAAATTGCTAGAACTGATACAGGAATTTAGTGAAGTTGTAAGGTACAAAATCAATGCATAGAAATTTGTTGCATTTCTGTACAGCAATAATGACACAGCAGAAAGAGAAATCATGGAATCAACCCCATTTACAATTGCACCAAAACCAATAAGATACCTAGGAATAAACCTAACCAAAGAGGTGAAACACCTGTGCTCTGGAAACTATAAAACACTGATGGAAGAATGACCCAGAGAAATGGAAAGACATTACATGAGCATGGATCAGAACAAATGTTATTACAATGTCTATACTATCCAAAGCAATCTACACATTTAGTGCAATCCCTAATATGGTCAACGTTACTGATGATCAGGGAAATGCCAATGAAAACCACTATGACCTATAACTTCACACCTGTCAGAATGGCTAAAATCAACAGCACAAACAACAGATGGTGGCAAGGATGAAGATAAAGGGGAACAGTGTTGCATTGCTGGTGGGAATGCAAACTGGGACAGCCAGTCTGGAAAGCAGTATGGAGGTACCTCAGAAAGTTAAAGATAGAACTACCCTATGGTCCAACAATTGCACTATTAGGTATTTACCCAAAGAATACAGAAATACTAATACAAAGGGATACATGCATCCTGATGTTTATAACAGCATTATCTGCAGTATCCCATATGTCCACTGACTGATGAATGGATAAAGAAGAGGTTGAAATATTACTCAGCCACAAAAAGAATGAAATCTTGCCATTTGCAACATCTTAGATGGAGCTAGAGAGTCCTATTCTAAGTGAAATGAGTAAGAGAAAGACAAATAGCATATTATTTCACTCATGCAAAATGTAAGAAACAAAACAAATGAGGAAAAGGGAGAGAAAAAGGAGAGAGGCAAACCAAAAAACAGATTCTTAACTATGAAGTACAATCTGCTGCTTACCAGAGGGGAGAAGAGTGGAGGGATGGGTGAAATAGGTGATAGGGATTAAGGAGCACACTTGTGATGAGCACTGCATTGTATGGAAGTGTTGAATCACTATATTGTACACCTGAAACTAATATTATACTGTATGTTAGCCCAATTTAGGTAAAAACTTTAAAAAAAATCATAAACCTATTAAAAAGTCCTTAACTGTATTAAACATCAAGGAAATAAAAATTAAACCTACACTATGATACCATAAATATAAGAATGGGAAAACTAAAAATACTAAAAAAAATATAAAAAGACTAAACTTCCAAGGAATATGAAGGATGTGAAGCAACTGTAATGATCCTACATTCATTATACATTAGTGTGAACTCTTTGAAAAATTGATATTATCTACAAAATTTTATAATACTCAATGATTTACTAATTTAACTCATGGAAGAAATGCATATGTATGTCAGCTAAAATATACATACTAGAAGGTCCATAACAGCACTATTCATAATAGTTCTGAACTGGAAGAAAACAAATATTCAATTGTATAATAGGTAAATATTTTCTGGTATATCACATATTAGTATACTATACCAAGATTGGCAATGATTGACAACTATGCTTAATATGGGTGTTGTTTTTCACATATTGTGTTATGTGAATAAATCCCTATACCAAAGAGTACGTACAAAACATTTATATGAGGTGCAAAATTTGTCAAAATGTATCTATACAGTTAGAAATTATTATCCTGATTTTCCTTAGGTAGTTTTTGGAAGGGAGTATGTAGGATCATCTTTAGTTTTTAATATTTTTTCATTCCTTTGTATTCTTTTCACTACACAGGTGCATTCATTTTGTGAAAATACTGATCTGTTCATGTGATATAGATTTCCTTATGTTTAGTACATTTTTATAACATTAAAAAGTAAGAGGGTTTGGATGCTTGGGTGGCTCGGTGGGTTAAACTTCTGCCTTAGGCTCAGGTCATGGTCTCAGGGTCCTGGGGTCGAGCCCTGCATTGGACTCTCTGTTCAGCAGGGAGCCTGCTTCCTTCTCTCTCTCCGCCTGCCTCTCTGCCTGCTTGTGATCTCTCTCTGTCAAATAAATAAATAAATAGAATCTTTAAAAAAAAAAAAAAAGAGGGTTGGTAAAGTCAAAATATCAAATTGTACATCTGCTACCTAAAAATATAATCTAAGACTATAATAATTATAAGAGAAACATATATCCATAAAGTAAAATTTAAAGGTTAGAGAAATATATATCATGCAAAGCAGGAAAAAGTTAATAGCAAGGCTTAGCAAATGTAAAGAGATTGAAGTCATACCTTATATATATACTCCAACCATAAGATACGAAACTGGAAATCCAAATGGGAGGAAAGCTGGAAAATTCGCAAATGTATGATGTATTGAAATTAAGCAATACAGTCCTGAACACCTAATACTTCAAAGTAGAACTATAAAGTAAATTGAATAGTATCTTGAAGCAGAAGGAAATGGAAGCACAATATACCAAAACATAATGGATGTACCAAGAGTAGTTTGAGAGGGAAGTTTTTAGCAATGAACACCTACAGGTAGAAGTAGAGATCACAATTAACCTAATTTTACACTCAAGGAACTAGAAAAACAATAGATGAACCCCAACGTTAGAAGCAGAGAGATAGGAACACAAATAAACAAAGACTCAAAAAACAATAGAAAAAAACTTAGTAAAACCAAGAGTTGGTTTTTTGCAAGTGCAACGAAAATCAGCATAGCTTTAGGTAGATTAAGTTAGTATAAAAGAAGACCTAAAAAAAAACCTCATAAAAAGGACACATTACATCTCAGAAGCTCAGAAATACAAAAGATCACAGGAGACTGCTTTGAACAATTAGTTGGATACAAGCTGGATAACCTGGAAAAGTGGATAAAATTCCTAGAAACATAAAACCTACCAAGTCCAAATCAGGAAGAAATAGAAAATTTGAAATGACCAGTAACATGCAAGGTGATTTTGATAATGAAATCTTCCAACAAAAATATGTCCATAACCACATGGTTTCTGTGGTGAGTGCTACTAAACATTTAAAGAGGAATTTACACCACACCTCAAGCAATTCTAAAAAAAGTGAAGAGGAAGGAACCTCCAAAACACATTTCATGAGGTTAGATTAACTCCAATACCACAGCCAGGAAAGGACATTAATTTTTTTAATGTGTACATGAGTGAAAACAGATCATAAAACTGCACTAGGTAAAAGTGATAAAATTGAAAGAAGAAATAGATAAATCCACTATCATAGTTGGAGATCTAAACACCTTGCACTTGGGAAAGGACAGTCTCACCATTTAAGGGAGGGAAAACTGAAAGGGAAGAAATCTGAGAGGGAGATAAATCATGAGAGACTCCTAACTCTAGGAAACAGATTTGTTGGAGGGGAGATGGGTGGAGGGATGGGGTAACTAGGTGATGGGCATTTAAAGAGGGCACGTGATGTGATGAGTACTGGGTATGATATGCAACCGATGAATACTGAATTGTACATCTGAAACTAATGATGTATTGTATGTTGGCTAATTGAATTAAAATTTTAAAAAATAGAAAATCAGGGCTCCTGGGTGGCTCAGTGGGTTAGGCCGCTGCTTTCAGCTCAGGTCATGATCTCAGGGTCCTGGGATGGAGCCCCACATCGGGCTCTCTGCTCAGCGGGGAGCCTGCTTCCTCCTCTCTCTCTGCCTGCCTCTCTGCCTACTTGTGATCTCTCTCTGTCAAATAAATAAATAAAATCTTTAAAAAAAATAGAAAATCAGAAAGGACAGAGTTGACCTTGGCAGCAGCAACAACAAACTGGATATAGTTGACACCTATAGAATTCTTCATCCAATAACAGCAGAAGACATATTTTTATCAAACTTGATGGGATACTCAATGAGATATACCACATCTGGGGATATAAAACTTACCTTGACAAATTTGAAAGAGTAAAAATCCTACAGTGTCTGCTCTCAGACCACAATAGTATTTAACTAGAAAACAATAACAAAAAGGCAACTGCAAAGTCTGAAAATACTTGGAGATAAAACTATACCCATCTAAATGACACATGGATCAAAGAAAAAAATCTTGAGAAATTAAAATGTGTTTTCTTTAAGTAAAAATGAAAACAAATTTAACAAAAGTTTTGAGATACAGAGGAAGCAGTGCACAGAAGAGAAATTTATAGCACTGAAGGTATATATTATAAAAGAAGATCTAAAAATCAGTGATCAAATTTCTCACTTTAGAAATAAGAACATCAACAGCAAATTAAATCCAAAGTAAGCAGAAAACAATAAGGGAATATAAACCAGTAAGATTGAAGACAGGAAATAGTAGAGTAAATCAAGAAAACTGAAAGCATGTTCTTCAAAGAGATCATAGAAAGCGAAACTCAGGGAAAAAAAGGGAAAGGGACCAAATTAGCAATATTTCAAGTGAAAAGTCACCACTGTACATCCCATGGAAATTGAAAGCCTGTTAAAGAAATACTCAACAACTTGATGCTCACAGATTTGAAAAATATGATGAAGTGGGCCAATTTCTTGAAAGATATCGTTTGCTAAAACTTACACAAGAACCTCTCCGTGATGTGAATATGCCATATCTATTTAAAAATTTGAATGAATAATTAATAAATTTCCAAAATAGAAAGCACCACGACAATTATGTTTACTGGTGAATTCTGTCAAATATTTAAGGACGAAATTGTGCCAGTACAGTGTCTTCCAGAGAATATAAGCAGAGGCAGTACTTCCTAATTCATTGTATAAGGCCAGCATTACCTTAGTGTCAGAACCATGCAATAATATTACAACAAAATATAACTACAGACAAATATATCTCATGAGCTTAGGTGTAAAAATCTTCAACAAAATTTTAGCAAATAGAATTCTTGACCAGGTGGGATTTATCCCAGTTGTATAAGGATGAGTCAACTTTATAAAATCAATCCATTAAGAAACTAAAAAATTAAAACTTTATGGTCATATTAATAGATACAGAAAAAGCATTTCTGAAAATTCAACATTCATTTATACTAAAATTTCATTAAACTTGGAATAAAAGCAGAATTTATCAACTTGAGAAAGACTTCAGAAATACCTACAGGTTATGTTACAATTAATGGTGAGAGATTTAAAGCTTTCCCTAAGACCGAGGTAGGAGGTGAGGATTCCCCCTTTCACCAGTCCTTTTCAGTTGTATCAGAATTCTTTAATAATGCAGTAATGTAAGAAAAGGGAATAAAGTATATAGAGATTCAGAAAGAAGACATAAAACCTTTTGTTCATGCTTCATTTTGTACAAAATGCAAAGAAATCAACAAAAAAATCTTGAAACTACTAAATGATTGTAGGAAAGTTAGAGGAAACAAGGTTAATATAATTTCCTAGGCCAGTTACCTTCCTAGATACCAACAATGAACATGTTGAACCTGGAAGTAAAAACACAATCCTATTTACATGAGCACCCTCCCCCAAAATGAAACACTTAAGTATAAATCTAGCAATATATACAAGATTTATATGAGGAAAATTGCAAAACTGATTAATAACATTGAGAATTAAATGAAAAGATAGTCTGTATTTTTAGATGAGAATAGTCATTGTAGTATTTCATTTTCTCCCAAAATTGTACTCCTTGTTATAGGCCTTGGGTAATTCTAATAAATATATACATCATGATCCATCTGAAAGAATGTTCATATCAGCATATTTATACTTAAGTTGTAAAATGGAAAACAACTAAAATGACTGCAAATAGCGGAATGTGCTGGATATATTTCTTTTTTATAAAAGATTTTTAAAATTTATTTGACAGAGATCATAAGTAGGCAGAGAGGCAGGCAGAGAGAGAGGAGGGGAAGCAGGTCCCCTGCTGAGCGGAGAGCCTGATGCGGGGCTCGATTCCAGAACCCTAGGACCATGACCTGGGCTGAAGGCAGAAGCTTTAACCCACTAAGCCACCCAGGCTCCCCTTTGTGCTGGGTATATTTCTATAATGGAATACTATACGGCAATGAAAATAAATAGGTTGTACCTATACTGAATAGCATGAGAAATCTTGCATCTATGATCTTAGGCATTGTGTTGAATGAAAAAAAAGTAAGATACTTGTTATTTATATTTTTAATAATTCCATTCATATAGTTAAGAAAAAATATAAGCCATATATATATATTTAAATTTATTTCAGGGATGCATATATTTAAATTTACTTCAGGGATACATATAGGTTGATTGTGTCCTGTCAGTATTTTATGTTTTGATTTGGGTGACACTAATACATATGTCCTCTTTATAATGGTTTTGTATATATGTATGTACTTTATTCATTGTGTCCATGGTAAGAAAATGAATATTATGTATTTATTAATTAGTCTTCTTTAAAACCAGAAAGTGCTTTAAAATAGAAATGTCTCATCTTTTATTCCAAGTAATCATTCATAAGTATTTGCTCACAGAAATGTAGATCAAATACTGAGGTCGAATAAAAGGTTAACATTTTTGAAAAACAAGTATAGTTCTGTGCTTCATAGTCATGATTATTACAATAATCAAGCCTAAAAATTACCTCCTACAGTTAAATAAGTGCAATTTTTTTGAAATCCAAGGTAACCAAAAGTAAGATCAGTAGCTGAAATTAACAGTATTGCATTGAATGCAGATAATATGACTTCTCAGGAAACTCCATTTTACAATAGTTATATGCCTTTATCTCAAGGACCCCTGGCTTTTAAGCTATTTGCTTTTGAAAAAAGATTCAGGAAATATATCTGAGCTCTTGAATGTGACTTGAATATTAAATAAATATATGTATATCACCAAAGGAAAAATAAGTGTGTATATACACACACACACTCATACCTCATATATACCTGAAGATAGCATCAGATATTTTTGGCCCAAGAAAAAGGAATCAATGTTGTTACTGGCACATTACCAGGGATTTAAGCCATCTTACTATTGCAAGACTTAAGCAGCTATGGTGATAACAGTGACCATAGAACATAAATTGTATTTTGCCAAAAAAAAAAAAAAAAGTTGCATTCAATTTAAAGATTTTACACAAACTTTTGTTTTGTTTTGTTTTATTAGAATGAATGCATTGTCTGGTCTACAGTCTGACAAATCAGTTATTTAGCAATGGGCTGCTATCAGCATCTGCCAAACCTCTTTAGGTTCAGAGTGAAGTAAAGGTAAATGCAAATGAAAGCCCATTAAATCTGTTGCTGGACGTTGTCTTCCTAGTTCACAAATGCAACACTTAAAAAAAAAAAAAAAAACTTTGAATGACATTGAGGGCCAAAATATACCTTCTTGGAAAATAAATAATAAAAATCCTTTTGGAAATTCTCTCATGACCACGGGGAGAAGACAAGAGAAAGAGGGACAGCAGCCTATAAAGATAAAGAAAAGCAGAAGTAGGCATTGCTACATTGACCGTTTGCGATGAGCAGCACATTGGTGTATAACCCAGGTAAAAACAAGGTTCGGTTCCTAATGTTTGTGATCTTACATCATGTTGCCTCAAAAGAGAGTTGGCCTTTCAAAACTCCTCTGTAGGAAGAATGCCTCTGGGGTTTCTTTGAAAAGATTGACGACGTTTAAAAGGAGCTGAATATTTTTAAAGTATGAACATTTTATGTATAAAAGCAATCTTTAATTTCAAAACCGTCACCTGCTTGCTAAAAATAGGGACTCCTAGCAAGAGAGCATCTCATTGAATATAATTTCTATTGGTGTATTTTTAGTACATCGTATGATAAGTTGATTAATGGGGAACTTTAAGCGTGTATTTTAATGGTGGGAAAATTCGAAGAGGCTTAATTCTGATAAGAATTCCCAAGCATTATTCTGTTAGGTGGGCAAAATGAAAGTATAACTCTCACCCCCGAAAGATACTTTTGAGTGGTTCCACTCAACATCTTTTGTTGAACCCAGTTACCGGTTTCATTATTTCTATATCTGGAATTTGGAAACCACACTTAAGAAATAGCAGGGAAGAAAGTTAAGCTGTCAATTTTCTATTTTTAGCTCTCGTTACATAGTACACTTTCAATAACATCTTTAAAAAGATATTTTAGGGGCATTTGTGAAATTGCTTAAGGTAATTAATTCAAGTTCAAATTAGAAAATGAACTCATCAGGGACATTTCTCAAGAAAGAATTCCTTCAGAGTACAGCATGTCTGAGTGGAGATATTTTGGGATTGCAGTTGATTGGATACTCTTAGAAACATAAAGTAATGTTTATGCATATATTTATATAAAACTATCCCTTTCTCATTTGCCAAAGGAGTTTCTTCTTTCCTTCTACCTCCTTCCCACATTTTGTTTCTGTGTAGTGTCTACACTGCTGTTGAGATCAGCATACTTCCTCAGCAGAGTAATCCACACTTACACTTGCTCCTCTCCAGAACACTGCCTAGTGCCTAAGGCAGGCTGGCCCCTACCAGGGGAGCCTCAGGTGACCCCACACTGGTCTTCCCAATAACTAAGCTATGTGCTTTCTGCAAGGGTAGCTGTATATATCTGTGAACCTGATTATGCCACTTCTATCTAGTATTACAATGATCAAATTTAATTAAATATTACATATGTTGAAGAAGAAATAATTTGAAAAGTTTCTATGGAAAATTAGGATGTATATCTTAAAAAGTATGAAAAGGAATCATTAAAACACAAAATATATCATTAAAATTAAAAAAAAAGAAATTAAAAATAGAACTTCCCTATGGCCCTGCCATTGCACTCCTGGGTATTTACCCCAAAGATACAGATGTCGTGAAAAGAAGGGCCATCTGTACCCCAATGTTTATAGCCACGGTCATGTTTATAGCCAGCAATGGCCATGGTTGCCAAACTATGGAAAGAACCAAGATGCCCTTCAACGAACGAATGGATAAGGAAGATGTGGTCCATATACACTATGGAGTATTATGCCTCCATCAGAAAGGATGAATACCCAACTTTTGTATCAACATGGATCGGACTGGAAGAGATTATGCTGAGTGAAATAAGTCAAGCAGAGAGAGTCAATTATCATATGGTTTCCCTTATTTGTGGAGCATAACAAATAGCATGGAGCACATGGGGAGTTAGAAAGGAGAAGGGAGTTGGGGGAAATTGGAAGGGGAGGTGAACCATGAGAGACTATGGACTCTGAAAAACAATCTGAGAGGTTTGAAGTGGCAGGGGGGAGGGTGGGAGGTTGGGGTACCAGGTGGTAGGTATTACAGAGGGCACGGATTGCATGGAGCACTGGGTGTGGTGAAAAAATAATGAATACTGTTATGATGAAAATAAATTTTAAAAAAAGTTAAATTAAAAATAACATTAATTATAAAACAACTTGCAACCTTTATACACTATTATATAATTATTAGTAATAATTTGTTGTAATAAAGTATTTTTATATAAAAAAACACACAAGTTGTCAAATTAGATATACGAAGAGAAAGGTAGAAAATATTGGGAGAAAATACAAAATCCTCTGAGTTTATGTCTAGCCTTCTATACAAGTTTCTACCCTTTAAAGAAGCAGAAACCAAAAATGGTAGTATTTGCATTATGGTTGAGATGTAGGCACTAAGGGCCTGACACTTGACAACATATCCAAAGAAGCCCTTAGCCTGCATCAACTATTTGGAAAATTAATATTCATTTATATGTTTTCTTTTTAAAAGGTTTAACATGTGTTTTTACATTTTTTCAATATGTGTTTGCTTTGTAAACAGTGCTGCTTCAATAAACTTTCAAGTAACCAAGCAGTTGCAGTTGAAAGAAAGAACATGTCATGTAGTAAATAACACTTTGCACCCCCCTAGTTATTTTCAATTTCTTTAATGAAATTTAATTTTTTAGTATATAATTTTAGCAGAAAAATGAGTTCAGAAAGACCATGTGTTAGAGTAGATGTATAGTGAAACAAGTTTAGAGGAGGGATAAGTTATAGAAGATGACAAAAGTAGTCCACTCATTATTGTCTGGTAATGGAGCAGCATTTTTGTAAGGTACCAATGTACAGAAGAAATTATGCTAAGAAATATATTGTGCTAAGAAATACATTGAAACTTCCTCAAGGACTAGAGCAGAAAAGGTAATCGAGAATTCTTTGATTTGCTACAAAGGCTTGTCACATCTTTGTTTTTCTAGTCATTGATGTTTGAAACCTTTTCTAATGCTCAATAGATGTATAAATAGCACATAAATATAATATCACACGTAAGAAACACTGAATTGTACATAAATGAACAAATTAAGATTTTGTCAGTAGCATGTAGTTTGAGGAAATTAGGCTAAAAAGAAGAATGTAATGGTGGGAAGTCTGTGGGAGAACAAAGAACAAAGGTATGTTTGTTGAGCAATCTAGAAAGGCAAGAGAGGCACAATATATTTTTTTTCTTTTCAGTTAGGAATCAACTTCCTTCAGTTCTAAGTGAAGACACCAAACCATTGCACTTGCTCCCTCTCAGCAAAGATAGGCAAAGAGCATAAAGATTCATAGAAAATTTGGACAATTAAATAAGCAAAGAATATGTTTTCCTTAAATGTTCATTTAAATACTTATTTTTCTTCAGTGGAAATTTAGTTATAAAGAAAAACCGGTCTGATCTAATACATTTCTAAAGAGAGAGAGAAAGAAATTTCCACTTGTAATTCCAGACACTTATAAAAATTTGACCAATTACCAAGCCTGAAGCAGAATGTCAGTCATTTTAAGTGGAACCTTTCCTTAGAAATTAAAGATTAAATGAGTTTAATGAGTATCCAGTGTAGATATTCCATGAATTTTAGGATTTGGATCCTTCAATGCCTTTAATCTTGTTGAGTTTTTTAATGTAATGGTACCTTGGAAGTAGGCACATTCCAAGATAAAAATAATCATATTCCTAATTTTGAAGTTTAACACTGAATTCTTACTTTCCAACAAACTAATCTGTATTATGTTTAGCTGAAACATATTGCTATGACCACTATGGTATACTTCCATAAGTTAATTAGATCTTAGTTACATAATTCCACAAGGGCAGCATGGATTCCTCTTAGAACAAGAAAGTAGGAAACAGACCACAGCCCTCCCCACTCCCCAGAGAAAGACCTACTTGTACATTTTACCTTGAATCCTAATGTCAGTCGTGTGCAAATGAACACACAGGAAGTAATCATCAAGGGACAGCTCAGCTGTTAATAAATTTCAGACAATATTCGATGCAAAATATATACAGGACTGTGGAAAGTCTCTGTAAGTCTATTATAATTGAATTCAGTTGACTGTTGACATCACTAATTTCAGAATACTTGTATGATTTTTGTCCCCGTCATGTATTACCTAATATATACTCACAAATATGTAAAAACAGCTAATTTATTTATATCTTACCTCATCATTTTACTTCATTACCTAATTTTGTTTAAGTGGCAAAATTGTCTCAAGTCTGCGAGTATTTTTTGGTTTAGAGAAGTGATGGGAGGCAACATGGTATCATGGAAAGATCTCCAGGATTATAGCTAATAAAACTGGGCCTGAATGTCAAAGCCATATTTACATGATATGGCAAACCACATCTCTTTTCTGACAATTGTGGCTAAAATGTATTGTCAAATGAGAAATGGCATGGTTAACTATTGTGGCAGGATAATTTACTGAAATGCCTCTTTTTATCCTACTGTGGACAGTGGAGGAAAGAACAAGAGTTACCTCATCTTGCCTATCCTTAAAACTTTTCTGTTAAGAATCTAGACTTCTGATGCTTGTGGAAGATCTTAATTTTCATTTCTTGGGCCCAAATCAAATTGCACTAAATGCAGTGTGGCATCCTGGATTGGGTCTTGGAACAGAAAAAGGGCATTAGTGGAAAAATTGGTGTAATTTGAATAACATCTGGCGCTTACTTAATATTAAATGAATGTTGGTTTCTTAATTTTGACAGATGTACTATGGTGCTATATCAACAATAAAGGAACTAGATTAGATCAATTTATTTTCAAAACATTATAGTAAATCCATAGCTATTTCCTTATTTTAAAATATAAAAATGTGGGGCGCCTGGATGGCTCAGTGGGTTAAGCCTCTGCCTTCGGCTCAGGTCATGGTCTCAGGGTCCTGGGATCGAGCCCCGCATCGGCCTTTCTGCTTGGCAGGGAGCCTGCTTCCTCCCTCTCTCTCTGCCTGCCTCTCTGCCTACTTGTGATCTCTGTCAGATAAATAAATAAAATCTTAAATATATATATATATATATATATATATATAAATTACTTGAAGAAAAACCCTTCCAAGGCTTTTGTTAGGGGAGTATAAGGGATATATGGAGATGTGTAGGATTGTGGGACAGAACCACTTTCTGCCTTTGAGTAGAAAGAGATTCACTGGGTTTGTGAAGGAGGTTGGTCCCTGTGCTGGAGACATCTACCCCACTACCATGAAGCATCCTGAGTTAACAGCAACTCTGATTTATAGGTAGGTTGAAAGAATTGAATACTAATTAACAAGAGTAATTAATTCCAATAGCCTTGATTTTGTGCTAAAAGAACCCTTTACCCCCTCTTAGCACCAAGGGATTGTAGTTTCCAACAGAATTGAACAGTAATGCTCCTCAACAATTTATGTGACATGTAGATATGAGAGTCCTTCCTTGAGGTCTGGTTTAGCAAGTACTTTTTAGTATCCTTTTTTTTTTTTTAAAGATTTTATTTATTTATTTGCCAGAGAGAGAGAGAGAAAGGGAGAGAGAGAGCACGAGCAGGCGAGCACACAGGCAGAGAGAGTGGCAGCAGAGGCAGAGAGAGAAGCAGGCTCCCTGCCGAGCAAGGAGCCCAATGTGGGACTCGATCCCAGGACGCTGAGATCATGACCTGAGCCGAAGGCAGCTGCTTAACCAACTGAGCCACCCAGGTGTCCCTAGTATCCTTAGAAACCGTGGAGAGGTGGGGCCCCCCAAAAGAAGATTGAATTTATCACCATCCTGGTAAAGATTTTTTATCTCCTAAGTTGGCAGCAGTGGGGGTGGGGAGAAGCATACATACTACGTTATAGATCAGTAATTATGTATAGAATCATTATTTCAGTAGGCAGAGAATTTCTGCTTGGAAGAACCCTCCTTTTAGCATACAGTCCCCCCACTGGATGAAGAACACTTCTTGTGAAAATCCACAACAGGCTGATTAAACATAGATATTGGCAGTTGCAGACTGGACAATAAAGGTTACATTATGCAATACAAGATATGAAATAAGACATGTTATAAAATTTAGTGAGATTAAAGTTCTTTTATTGCATACATTATTTTCCAATATAATTTGGAATATAGAAACATAATGAGTCTTCATGAAATAATTCTTTTGTCAGTTGGTAAAATTTAAGTTTTACAAGCTACAGTGATGAAAATGCATGCAAAAGATTTCAACCCGATTATGTAACAATCATTTAAAAGAAGAAAATCATCAACTTGCTTGGATGTTCTTAATGCGTGTAAATCAATATCTAAATGCCTAATATATCCCAAAATATATGTAGCATACAACAGCTGGATGTTAAATGAATCTTTCTAAATAAAAAAATAAATTGGGTGCCACCAGGAACATAAACTTTTATTGGATGAAACGTTTTTATTTCATAGTGTAAAATTGGCATCTTTGGTGATTCATTGTTCCTGGAACAGCTTGAGATCAGTGCTAAAGTGTCGATTATTTTGTTTTAATAGTCTAAGCTTTCTAAACCACTACAGATGTTTTAAGTATAATGGGAGGTCGAAAAAGAATCTAAATGAATTTTTGAAAGAACTGAAGCTTCATTTGCATCATCATACAGAAACTGAGAATAATTCATGAAAAAGTAATTCATCTTGGTTGCATGTATTTGATTAATTTAAATATTTTGAGTCTCATCAGTTTCATAGAGCTGTTATGCTTGGAGAGATCTTAAGAGAAGTAGACTGTTATTAAGTGGGTATTGGATGAAAAAAAATATTTGAATCAGTTTCTGAGGATATTATATATGTTAGATTAATGGAGAATAAATTAGAGTCCAACTCTGTAGAGGTAGTCACAATGGTTCTGATTTGAAAGAGGTAAGGAGTGTAATTACAAGTCTAGAGTCTAACATTTGGAAATAAAGATTGAGTTTTGAGGAAATTTTCCCCATGTTGCTCCCTATTTTACATGAGTTTGCAGATGTAGACACTCTTCATTTTTAGTTTCTTGAATGATTCACAGATCTGCATTTTTCATTAACAAGCACTTATGCAGATTTAAATATTACACTCATTTAGTCTTTATAACTGTGCTATGACATAGGTAATTTTCAATTGCATTGCTACAAATTACCATAAACTTATTGGCTTAAAATAACTGAAATTTAGTACCACATGGTTTCTGGGGGTCAGGAGTCCAGACTCGGCTTAGCAGTGTTCTCTGCTCAGAGTCTTTAGCCCAGCTGTGTTTTCACCTGGAGGCTTGACTAGGAAAGGTGTGCTTCTAAACTCCTTTGGGTTTTTGGCAGAATTTATTTGCTTGAGTCTGTGGACTGCAGCCACTGTTTTCTTGGTAACTGTGGATCAGGAATTGCTGTGGGATCCTAGAGACCATTCTCAGGTGCTTGCCAATGGCCCCCTCTGGGTACTTACATAATGGTTGTTTGCTTCTTCAAATTCAACAAGCGAATATCTCAATTCAAACCACCCTCTTCAGTCTAAGACATTCTTAGATCCTATCATATTAATAGGTCCCACTCAATGAGGTCTGAAAGGGTTTGTTCAAACACCTTAAGTCTTATTGCTAGTAGGTAGCACCACAATTTGAACTCAGGAGGTCTACTGGCATCTTAGTTTCCTACTAGAAAGCTTTTGTAAACACTTTACCAGGACACTATTTCTATTTAGGCATCAAAATATTGAAATGAGGCCACGTTTAATTTCTGAAAATGACAAAAATCTTGAACTGGTTTATAAAGATCAAGTTTAGCCTCAAACACTTGTCAAAAGTGTTATTCTGTTGTTACCATATTTAGAAAAGAAAAATAACCAACTTCACAGAATAATTATATCTACCTTTCTGTATGCAGGGTGCTGGATATGCATGCTGTCTGCCACCTCCCTTAGGCCATTAGAGAAAACATAATGTTCATTAATTCCATCTTTGTATTATGGGAAGTAACACTATCCATTTTCTAAGGCAGTTTGACTAGGAGACCAAAACTCAGTTGAGTATAGTGAAACTATGCCAGAGACTACAAAGGTCTCCATTCTGCTGGCGTGGACAAGGACCCACTTTTGATGTTTGAGAAAATACTTTGTAAGGTAAAGGGCTTTATTTTTGAAAAGTAAAACAATAAATGCTTTTAAAAATTTATTTCATAAACAGTTGCTCAACATTTATTATAACTCGGACATTCTCATGTGTATTTATAAATTAATAACAGAATATCCCAGCCTTAAGGAGTGCACTGTCTGGGAGGAATACTGAGAATACAATAAGTGATTACCACGTACTCTGCCATTTGTTTTAGTAAGGGTGTATATAACAGAACCCCTACCCAAGAACTATGAATCTTTCAGCTGTAGCTTAATGATGATGATGGCATGAAGGGCATTTCAGACTGGAAAACATGTTTAATGTGACAAAAGCACGTAGGAGAACAGAGGGTGAGAAAATTTGCAAAGTTTGGATTTGTGAAAGGAGCACAGGGGATATGTTGGGAATGGCAATTTGTCCTAAAACAGTAGGAATGAACCAGGGTATTAATGGCCCTGTAGACCATACTCTTGTATTAGTGCTTGGAGATGATTTTGATTTCTCAGAAGCAGATGGTTTAGTGATGTGTAGGCTTTTTCATTTGAATTAGCACATATGTTAAATTTTGCTGCTTCTAGATGTAGATTTGAGCCAAAGTATTTTAAATTTTATTTTTTAACTGAATAAGAGTATAACTGTTACTTCACAATCCACACAATCATCATCATAGACATCATGATAGCCAAGATCTTTCTTTTATGTCCTGATGTATCCCAAGTTCACAAAACAGTGACAGACACTTGTCTCACTAATTACTTTTTGAATGAATGTGGGTATTCTCAGTAGCAAGTAAAAATAGTCAAACCTGGGTGATTTTTAATCTTCTTCGTTTGTTGCAGTATATTCTAAATGCTGGAAATAAACATGTATGGTTTTCTGTGAGAAAAAAAGATTTTAAAAGAATATACACATGTTGATACTGTAATATGATTGTACTCTACTTTTAGGATCTCTCCAACTTTTCGTAATGAAGATATATTACTTTCCTGATGAAAAACATTTAAGTTTGATTATTGTAATTTTCTCACAGACACTATAAATGGCACTTGCAGAGTACTGTTTATTTCCTCTTACGATTGGAATATAATGTTTCCATTGAACAACACTGCAAAGAGCAGAATAAGGTACTCTTGGGGAGTCAGATGAATTAGTTGCTTGTGGTTTGACACTACCCATCATGGAACCTTGGAAAAGTCTTCCTTTTGAGTCTTCATATGTTGAAATAAATTGGAATAATTTAGAATAGAACAATCCCAATTGGATATTGTGGTCCACAAAGGAGTTTTTAAAAATACTAATATTGAAGACCTACTTCCCAAGATTCTGATTTAAATGGATCTGAATTGGGGTGGAGTGATGGATGGAAGGATAGGTACACCTTTTAGGTAATTCTATACAAAGGCTACCTTCGGAAGCTTGGAGCTAGAATTTCAATGTTCCTTAAGGTCTGATGTGCTGTAATCTGCTTGACTACACCAATTAAACCCCCAAAAAGAGACGTAATGTTTCATTCATTTTCTATATTTTTGTCTTACAATTTTCTACATTATGCAGAACTATATCAAATAGCCCCTGAATCAATCATGCTACGTATCTTAGTATGTCATGTTGTTGTCTGTTCCTAGCTGGTTATTAAAGGAGCAGAATTTGATTATTCCAATTGCGAGGATTCTCTTCAGTTGTTCAGAGGCACCTGAAGTTTCCTGACTCTCTAAGAAGCATATTTTCTAATGGCTTAAAGTGCTTTCTGTTATAGCACAGGGTTTCCATATATCTAGTCTACCATGAAGACTAACCACAGGACTCACTGAGTCATTGTGTTGGCGGTTATGTTTTCTAATTGAGGCAGCTTGAACAGTTGGGTGGATTACTGGGGAGTGGTGGAATAGGCAGTTCTAGAAGAAAATAAAACAACTTTATTAGGAAGACTTAGTCTCTGGGACTGTTCTCCCACTTCTGCTTTCTTGATTTCCTCCAAAAGGAGCCCCCTGAAAGCTTTAAGGTGGTAATTCCTCATGAAGTTTAAAATATACAGTCATTCATGATTGTCTAACTAAAAAGGCAAAGTCAGCTTGGAGAAGTATGCAAGCAGGAGGGAATTAGGAGCCTCATACCCACCTAAGCATCCTCCTTGTATTTTTCTCATGGAGAGGCAAGCTGGGAGGGGGGGAGGTGGTGGATAAAGACTTGAACTATTGAAGTGCAGAGATGAAGTCAAATCAGAAACAATTAACTGCTAATTTTCCACAAATTGGCAGCATATGTGTCTATCAAAATCATATAACTACATTTTCAGTTAATTTGAAAAGCATTTAGTGACCATATAGTATGCTCCATACTGGCAGGGTTGGGGGTGGGGAGAGGAATAAGGAAATTTTAAAAAGAGCTGTGATTCGTGCTTTCTCGGAGCTTACAATCTAGGGAAGAAGAAATGCATATACACATTGTGATAAAGACAAATATCTACTAAATATTACTGTCAAATGGGCAGGTGGTAGATGTAAAAGATACTCTTCACTGGGGAGAAACACCTAAACAGCGTGGTTTCTAGTTTAAAAAAAGGGGGGGCAGCAGAAGAATAGTGAAATGGAATTACAGATCCCCCCTTTCTTCTTGGATAGACTATTACCACTGTACAGAACACTGCCAAGTAAGGAATAGGTGCTCAGTAAAATGCTGTTTAATCAAGAAGTGAATGAGTTTCTTTAAATTGCCTTCATGAGTTTTGATGACTGATCTTTATAAACAGTATGAGATGAGAATTCATTTTTATTGTTGTTCTTATTTATTTTTACAATATTTGCCTCCAATAAATTTTACTATTTTTACCCATGCTCTTTAATGACTTTTGACAAAGCTATACATTTGTGTAGCCACCACCACAATCATATGATAGCAGAAAACATTTCCATCCACCCAGCAAGAACTCCTTTTACCTTACAGTTATTCACACCTGTGTATCTCAGCCCTTGGTATCTACTGTCCTGATTTCTGTACTCTATTTGCCTTTTCTCATATTTGGCCTTGGCATACTGTGTTAAGAAATATTCATATTCGTTGACATAGCGTAAAACTTTAGAGATGCACCCATGTTGTCAGTTTATCAGAAGTGTGTTCTGTGGATGAACCACATTTTTGTTTATCTAATCACTAGTTGATAGGCATCATATTGCTTTCAGTTCATTTAAACAATGAATTGAGGTATTATGAATCATTTATCTTAAGTAAATAGCTAAGGTTGAGATTGCTAGATTAGGTAGTGATATCCATTTAACACTTTAAGAAGAGCACAAACAGATTTCCAGATTGGCTCTACCATTTTGCATTTCCACCAGCAATGCATCAGAGTTTCTCATATTCTATAACATCATCCATACTTCAGGTTTTTTTTTTAATTTCTCTTAAATTTTAATGGTTCTCATTGGTATATAGTGCTAAAACATGATGCTTATAAGTTACATTTACCTGATGGCAAATGATGTTATCATGTAACATGTTTCTTGATTTTCTGAATATTTTTTTTCAGTAAAATTTCTTTTGAAATAGGTTACCCTTGATTTATTTGAATATTGGTGCTTCTTGCTGTTCAGTTATAACTGTCTTGTATTATTATGGATACAATTTCCATTATGGAGTTTTTTATTTAGGTAAAGCTCACATAACAAAATTCACCATTTCAGCAATTTTAAAGTCTACTGTTTGGTGTCATTTTGTCTATTCGCAGTATTATGCAACTGTCACAACTACCTAAATCCAAACATTCTGACTACCCCAGTGGTAGCCCTATACACATTAAGTGGTCACTTCCCATTCCTTCTCTACAAGATCCTGTAAACCACCAATATGCTTTTTATTTCTGTGGATTGACCTATTTTGCAAATTTCACTTAACCAGAATCATAGAGAGATTTTTTAAAATAGGGACTTTTTTTTCTTTTTTTTAAATTTTTTATTTTTTATAAACATATATTTTTATCCCCAGGGGTACAGGTCTGTGAATCACCAGGTTTACACACTCCACAGCACTCACCAAAGCACATACCCTCCCCAATGTCCATAATCCCACCCCCTTCTCCCAAATCCCCTCCCCCCAGCAATTGCACTATTGGGTATTTACCCTAAAGATACAAATGTAGTGATCCAAAGGGGCACATGCACCCGAATGTTTATAGCAGCAATGTCCACAATAGCCAAACTATGGAAAGAACCTAGATGTCCATCAACAGATGAATGGAATACTATGCAGCCATCAAAAGAAATAGACTTTTGAATCAATTCTTTCACATAGCATAATATCTTTAAAGTTCATTCATGTCGTAGCATGTATCAGTACTTCATTCCTTTTTGCATCTAAATATTCGATCATGTATAGACTGCATTTTATTCGTCTATCATCTGATGTACATTTGTCTTATTCCTAATTTTTGGCTATTTTAAGTAGTGTTGCTATGAATATCAATGTACTTTTGAAACCTGTTTTCAGTTGTCATAGTTAATTTTATATGTCAACTTAACTAGGACACGGTAACCAGATACTTGGTCAAATGTCTGGATGTTGCTATGGGCCTAATTTTTTAGCTGACACTAATAATTTTTTGAGAAGCTTTTCACATGTATTTTTAGTTGTTAACATTTATTTCTGTTGTGTAGTTGACATACAATATTAGTTTCAGGCATACAACATAGTGATTCAGCACTTGTATATATTATGAGGTGATCACCATGATAAATCTAGTTAGCATCTGTCACATAGAAATTTGTTATATACTGTTAAGTATTTGTCCTATGCTATACATTGTATTCCCGTGTTTTATTTATTTTCTATGTGGAAGTTTGTAGCTTTTAATCCACTTGCCATATTTGGTCCATTCTCCCCACTCGCTTCCCCTTTGGCGACCACCAGACAGTTCTCTGTATCTATGAGACTGTTTCTGTCTTGTTTTGACTGCTTTTTTTTTTTCTTTAGATTCCACATATAAGTGAAATCATATGGTATTTGTCTTTTCTCTGGTTTTGTTTTTTGTTTTTTTTTTTTTTTGGGTTTTTTTTTTTTTTTTAGTTAGGTATAACTTCTAGGTCCACCCATGTTATTGCAAATGACAAGCATACAATTGTGTATGTATGTGTGCATGCACACATATTTACATATACACTGCTTCTTCCTTATCCACTCAGCTATTGATGGAAATTTAGGCTGCTTCCATATCTTGACTGTTGTAAATAATGCTGCTATGAAAATAGGGGTGTATGTGGGTTTTTAAAGAATCAGTGTTTTTGTTTTCTTCAGATAAGTACCCAGAAGTGGAATTGCTAGATCCTATGGTAGTTGCATTTTTTTTTTTTTAGGCTTTGCCAACTACTTATATTTATTTTTTAATGAGTTATTAGAAAATTATAATTAATAAGCCAGAGACATCCTGTTAACTTTGTTATTCTTTGGGAATAAAAGGCAATAAAAAGGCAAGAATTTTGACCTTGGAAGTCAGAGAGAAATGTGCTCCCAAAGTACTTTTCCATTGTTAATGAATGATGAAAATTTAGGAATTTTCTTCTACTTCAGTCAAACCAACTTTGAAATAACTAAAAGCCAATAACTGCAATCAGATCCTCAATTACACCAGGACAAAAATATATTTTACTCAGGATACTGATGCCATTAGGAGGTCAGAATCCCCAACCACTTCTTCCCAACTATAGATCCATAGACTTTGGTTTTTAGCCCATGTTATGAGTTAAGTTGCTGAAGCATCATCGCCTTTGATTTTCTACCAGCCCCACTGATAATTCTGCCAGAATGGTGATGACTAAGTAGTTGTATTTTAAATTTTTCAGGTAGCCTTCATATTATTTTTAATTTTTTGAGCAACCTTTATATTGTTTTCCATAGCACTTGCACCGTTTTGCATTCCCGTCCGTAGTACACAGGGTTTCCTTTACTCCACTTGGCCATACTTGTTTCCCTTTGTCTTTTTGATAAAATACATTCTGACAGCTGTGATAAGACATCATATTGTCGTTTTGATTTGCATTTTCTCTGATGAGTGATGTTGAGCATCTCTTCATGTGTTTGGTGGCCACCTGAATGTCATCTTTGGAAAAATGTCTGTTCATGTCTTCTGCTTATATTTAAATTGAATTGTTTGTTTTCTGATATTGAGTTGTGTGAGTTCTCTATATGTTTTGGATATTATCAGTTATATGATTTGTAAATATCTTCTAATAAGATTAACATTTTTTAAAATTTAAATTCTAGTTGGTTAATAAATAGTGTAGTATTGGTGTCAGGAGTAAAATGTAGTAGTTCACTGACATATAATAGCCAGTGCTCATCACAAGTGCCCTCCTTAATACCCATCACCCAGTTAGCCCTTGAGATTAACATTTAAATAACCCCATAGCCCTGTCAGGTTGGCAGATAAGAGTAACCATCACAAATATGTCTAAGGCAATTCTGGTGAGATGTCAGAGAGGAAAGAGGAACACTGTAGAGAGAGCTTCTGTGTTCTTAGAGAATATATATATATTGTCATGGACAGAGTGTTGGTAGAAATATTTATATTAATGGTGCTCATGTTGAGGTCTCAAATGGAAATGAGGACCACCTATTGGCAACTGGAAAACAGTTGATCCATTTTATAAAATAACACAAAATGTGGCTAAATTATGTTTTATTTTTTACTGGAAAGTAGAAAGTTGATCACTTCTGGGTGATCACCTTGAATATTTAGCCTAGTAGATTTCCCTGCAGAGTATGAAATGAGTGTCTAACAGCAAATTCCCTTTTTATTGTCACACATATCTCTGTCTTTAAAAGGAACTGATGTCTCCAATTCCTGAGTGTTTCTTGGGTGCTACATCACAAATTGGTTTGCTCGCTGGGTTTTCCTTCTGTAGATGCTTAAATTTCTCTGGACTACTAAGTCAATTTCCAATTGTCCATCTCCTTTCCATTTTCCAAAATTATTTTCCATGTCTTGTGATCTGTTGTTTCTTCTCTTGTTTCTGACTTTGCAGATTTGTGACTTTAAACATTTTACTGTCATTTTAGTGGGGTTCGGTTGAGAACAGAGGTTAATGTATAGATTAAATCTACAATGTTGAATGAAACAAATGCCTATAAATGACTGTCAGGGATCTTGGAAGCTCCTCATTCTCACATGATAAAAATTCCACACTTTCTGAATTAGCCTTCATGTTGAACATTTGACCTATACCTTTAAAGTGAATTAACCATTAATTTGGGTATTACAATATTCCAATGCATGAGTGAATTCAATCATTTGTATGCTTTCAAAAAAATGAAATACTCTCCTATGCATAGGTTTCTCATCTTTACAATAACCATGTGAATTAAGAATTATTTTCCCTTTTTGAGGAAATGGTGAATGAGAGAATATTTGTAAATTATGTAAGAACACATAGCTAGTAAATGCAGAGCAGGAATGCAAAAATACATTTTCGAAAACATGCTTTTAACAACATCCCTCATTCTTGTTACAGTGCTTGCTCCTGTATATTTTGTAAATTTATTACACTTTTAAAAAAATCATGTGTTTTTCATATATCTAGTCTTTGCTACTATGAGTAGCTCTAATCGGTAATGGTGAATGCTTCAATGTGTTTGCCTTTTTATGTCTCTGTGCTCTTTAGGATTGAAAACAGAGCTTCATGGTCTAAGAGGCTCCTGAATGATTTCTTTCTGCTAAATCCTGTAGTACTTCACTACCTGGAAGTTCTGCATAGAAGCTGTGTGCGTGAATGAAGGAGGAGGTAAGTGAGATTATATAACTTGGTTCATAGATGACATAATTTCTTATTGTTCTCACTGTCTGAGAGAGAAGGAACAAAGGAGAAGACATGTGGGAGTGTAGAAAATGCACGGTGGTGGTATTAATGCTACGGTATAATCTTCCGTGGGTGTTTAGCCTGGGGACTAGAAGACTAAGGGGAGACATGCTAGTTGTCTTGAAATATTTGAAGAGCTGTCATGTGGAAGAGGGAGTAGACTTTTCCCTGTAGGCCCAGAGGGCATAGCTAGCATTAAGAGGTGAATGTTACAGGAAAGAAAATTTTCATTCAATATAAGGAAGAACTTCCTAATAGTGCACAACATTAGAACAGTCTGCTGCATGAAGTCACAGGAAATGTTCATTCCTATGCTGAGTACCTGTAAACTAAGTGTCCTGTTGAGAAGCATCTGCAGGGAAGGAGGGATGAGTCAGAATTTCATCTAACCTCTTCTCAGTAGTATGTCCATCTCATTCGGTCTTTTCCCCTCTCTGTTTGTTCTATCTATCTATCATCTATCATCTAACTTTCAGAGAGAGAAGGTTAGGAGAAAGAAAGTTTAAATGTGAAAAAGAATAAATTTGTGTGGGCGTGTCTTGAGTGTATGTTAGGGTGTTGGGTGTAGTTTCTGTATATATATTTCCTCCCTTTATTTTAACCAACAGAATAATGACAAGGATAATTCTGTGATAACATACTAGGCTTCAGAGGCGCATTTTTGTAGGATGAACAACTTTTTGATCCAAAAAATCTGGGTTCAAATTCTGTGTCTCACAATTTTAGCTTGGTGATCTTGGTAAAGCCATTGAAACTTTATGAGCCTCTATTTCCTTACTATGAAATTTGAATCCCATATCATAATCATACAGTTATTATGAAATTAAATGAAACAAGGCACATAAAACACATTGCAAACCGTCTAGTGTGGTGTCAGTAATAGCAAATACTTTTTCATACCTTACCTTACCTTGGTTTTTATTGTTTGTATAAATCTATTACATTAGGCTGATAGAATTTTAATGTAATAATTTAAATTTCCAAGTATCTGATGTCAGTAGAATGCAACTGCTTTTCTGACTTCAGAGAGTTTAGCCAATGTGAATTTTTCTTCATAAAGACAATTTTGCATATCCCATCCCTGTTTCTAGGAAAAGGAAATGTGAAGTGTGTCACTTTCACTTTGCAAAATTGAACACAAAGCCAGCCTGTAGAAATATTTCCCTTAAAATAACACATCACATATTTATTTTTAAATTTTGACTTGAAAATTAGTTACATTATATCTTTACTAATTTGCGGTTGCTTTGAAGATGTTTTATTAAGGGTAAACAATTTTGGTGCTATAATTCTCATAAAATATTTTAGTTCTTAGTCATCTATAAGAGTCTATAGTTTTCTTTTTCACAGCCCTGCTTATCTGTAGATACTATTCTCAACATCTGTGTAGGAAAGTTTGTAGACACATGCTTAAATGCAGAATTAAAAATAGAACTATATATAAAATCAAATTTTATACCTCTGATTGTGCTGTAATGATACGCTTAAGAAGTTCCTTTAGTGGAGGCAATAACAACTATATATTCAAATATACTAGAGAAACTTTATGTGTGTGTTTATTTGTGTATAGTTTCAGATTTCATTATGACAAATATATAGGGATTGATGACAGTCATATGTGTGAGTGTATTTATATATGAGTACGTGCTTATCCTCAAATTTGTGTGGTTGAAAAATTATGAAGATTTTCGGTGTTTGTTTGCTTTCAGAACCTATGTCTGGCTAGCCAATGAGGAATGTTTGTATAAATTCTGCTACGTTAATTATTTCTAATTGACTTACATAGCTGATCATATGAATCATGAATTAGAGTCTCAGATTAATATGAATAAAAGTATCAACTAGCACATATTTTCAGTTTAATTATTTTTTTCATAGTTCACATCAATATTTCTTAGTTCTTATTAATTTTTAAAATTCTTTTGATTAAAATATAATGGCATTGAGGTGCCTGGGTAACTCAGTCATTAAGCATCTGCCTTTGGCTCAGGTCATGATCCCAGGGTCCTGGGATCAAACCCCGCAAAGGGCTCCCTGCTCAGCGGGAAGCCTGCTTCTCCCTCTCCCACTGCCCCTGCTTCTGTTCCTTCTCTCACTGTCTCTCTTTTTCTGTGTCAAATAAGTAAAATCTTAAAAAAATATAATGGTATCATAAAACTGTTGAAAAAATAATGAAGAAAATGAAAATAATTCAGTATATCAAAATCCAGACAATTCCAGTGATAGATTTTAATAAGATTTATTCTGTGTGTGTATGTGTGTGCACAGCAGATGGAAAAAATATCCATAGCAAGTGACATGCATATGAAATTGAGATGTCAATAGGACGAAAACATTAGAATCATAAATATCAGAAAAACACTAGTATCTAGTAATTTCCTATAATCTTGAGGCGATCTTTTCATTTCTATAGAACATGTGAAATGGGTTGATAATGAATTTCCCTTTCACCAAAATGACAGTCACCCAGCTGATATATGGTTATAGATAAAAATGTGTAGTTATATAGTTTATAGCCTGAAGCTTCACATAATATGTTAACACAAGCTTTCTGTGTCCTTCAGTAATCATTGAAAATGTGGCTTTTTTATGACCACAAAATAATAAATTGCAAGAATAGACAGAAATGTTTTGTTGATTCATTTATTGAACATTTAGATTGCTTTCCATTTTTTGCTTATATTAACAGTGGTACAGTGAAGATATATGTGCTCAAAAGTTTTCATAATGTCTTTTAACTTCTGGTAATTATATTTTTATGTATTTAGATTAAAGCATGTTCAAATTTAAATTTCTTTGATTCTTATCACCATACCACATTCTGGAGCATCTGTGCCAATTTATAATTCTATAACTAATTTAATATGAAAAAAATTAGGTGTCTCTGAACCCAATAAGAACAATATAAATAACAGAAAAAGACGTATGCTGTATATATTCAGGCAGTGACATTACCTTACAGAGTTTAAAGTGGAAATGGCTTTGTTTTCAAGAAAATAGCAAAATGGTAGAAATTATGGAGAAATTAAGAAATAATTAGAATTTATGAGAAGGAACCAAATTCATGCTTTAGAAATACAATATCTCAAACTAAGGCCATATTAGGTATGTTTAACAGAAGATGGGACCTAGCAGGAGGCAAATGAGTGAAAAGGAGAAGATGTGAATTGGAAATGCTTAGTATGAAGCACAGGGCCAAAAGAATTTTAAAAGATGGACATAATATAAGAAAAATATGGTGACAGTAAAAAAAAAAAAAAAAGCGTGACATATGTAATTTGAGTTCCACAAAGAAATGAGAGAAAACAGAACAGATGCAATATTTGAAGATGAGATATCTAAAATTGATAGAAAGCCTCAACTCACAAGTTTAAGATTCCCAGTGAATCCCAAGCAGTATAAATGCAGATAAAACAACACACATGCATTAGTCAAATTTCTCAAAGACAAATAAAAAAATATATCTTTAAAAAAGGGAGGAAAAGATGTATATGTTTACTTTCAAGTAAGCATCAGTAACATTAAAAGATGAATTTTCTCCGAAAATAAAAGGAAAGCAGAATACAATTGAAAGGCATTTGTTACAATGCAGAAATCAAACAAAACCTAAGCAACTGGAAAGTCTTACCATCCTATGATACTGGCCCTGTCTTAGACTATTTGGGTGTTATAATGAAATACCATGAATGGGTAGCTAACGTACAACAGAAATTTATTTCTCATATTTCTGGAGGTTGAGAAATTCAAGGCCAAGGTGCCAGCAGAGTCCCTGAGAAGAGCACACTGCCTGCTTCATAGATAGCAACTTCTTGCTATCTCTTCACATAATAGAAGGGGAAGGCAAACCCTTTGGGGGCCATTTTTGTAAGGGCACTAATCCCATTTATGAGGGCTCTACTACCCTAATTACCTAATCCTCTTCCAAAGGCCCCAGTTCCTAATACATCCCTTTGGAAGTTAGAATTCCAGCATTTATATTTTCAAAGGACATTAGCAATTGGGTCATAGCAATCTCCAGGGAAAATATTCTTCAAAATCAAAAGTTAAATAAGTAATCTTCAAAAGATGTTAAGATGATTTATCAGTCCAAGAGAAAAAGCAGAAAAGAATATGCAGTGGATAAAAACAGTCTTTTCAACAAATGGTGCTGGGAAAACTGGACAGCAACATGCAGAAGAATGAAACCGGACCACGTTCTTACACCATCCATAAAAATAAATTCAAAATGGCTGAAAAACCTAAATGCGAGACAGGAAACCATCAAAATCCTAGCGAAGAACACAAGCAGCAACCTCTTTGACCTTGGCTGTAGCAACTTCTTACTAGACCCATATCCTGAAGCAAGGGAAACAAAAGCAAAAAACACTATTGGGACTTCACCAGGATAAAAAATTTCTGCACGGAGAGGGAAACAATCATCAAAACTAAAAGACAACCTACAGAATGGGAGAGAATATTTGAAAATGACACATAGGATAAAGGGTTAGTATCCAAGATCTGTAAAGATCTCAAACTCAACACCCCCCAAAAAACAAAGAATCTAGTCAAGAAATGGGCAGAAGACATGAACAGACTTTTTTTTTTTTTTTTTCCAAAGAAGGCACACAGATGGCCAACAGACACATGAAGAGATGCTCAACATCACTCGTCAGGGAAATACAAATCAAAACCATGATGAGATACCACTTCATACCTCTCAGAATGGCTGAAATTAACAACTCAGGAAATGACAGATATTGGCAAGGATGTGGAGAAAGGGGGGACTTCTTACACTGTTTTGGGAATGTAAATTGGTGCAGCCACTGGAAAACAGTATGAAAGTGCCTCAAAAAGTTAAAAATAGAACTACCTTGCAACCCAGCAATTGCACTATTAGGTATTTAGTCAAAGGACAAAATACTGATTCAAAGGGGTACATGCATCCTGATGTTCATAGCAGCATTATCAACAATAGCCAAATCATGGAATGAACCTAAATATCCATTGACTGATAAATGGATAAAGAAGATGTGGCACGTGTGCACGTGCGCGTGCGCACACACACACACACACAGGAATATTACTCAACCATCAAAAAGAAAGAAATCTTGCCATTTGCAAGAACATGGATGGAGCTAAAATGTATTCTAAGTGAAATAAGTCAGAGGAAGAAAAATACCATCTGATTTTGCTCATATGTGGAATTTAAGGCAAAATAGATGACACAGGGGAAGGGGAAAAAACAGAAAGGGAAGCAGACTTAAGAGACTTTTAACTATAGAGAACAAAATGAGGGTTGCCTGAGGGGAGGTGGGCAGGGGATGGACTAAATGGTATTAAGAAGGGCATTTGTATTAAGAACTGGGTGTTATATGTAAGTGATGAATCACTAACATCTACTTCTGAAACCAATATTATGCTATATGTTAACTAACTAGAATTTAAATAAAAATTTGAAAGAAGATATATACATATTCATAGTGGAAAAAAAATGCATAGGTGAATTCTTCACCAACATGGAAAGCAAAATCTCAAAAAAATGAATAGCATCAGTCTGTTAATATGTAGATAATCAAAAAATATTATGTAAAAATATAGTGAGGTTTATAATGTATATGTATATATGTGACAGATATCACACAAGGCACAAAAAGAGGGTAGCTGTCGGTGTATTTGTACGTATGTGAGGATCTTGCATTTTATAAAAATAGTAGAAATAGTAATGGAAAAATTAGATTATAATAGCTTAAGGGTATATATTTTAATCACATGATGTTAATAGAAGAATAATAAATAACAAAAACCTAAATAATAATAAATTATATTTGAGTATATAATTAAATGAAAGGAAATGTATTTACCAAAATGAGATAGGATATTATAAAATAGGTAGAAAATGGCTGACTTAAGCTTTCCTTTATCAGTCACTGTTTTAAATGTAAATGTGGTAAACTTTCTATTAAAAGGCAAAGATTGTCAGGGTAATTTAAAGAATATAATTATATGCCCTTTAAAAGAGGAGATACTTTGGGGACACCTGGGTGGCTTAAAGGGTTTGGTTTTGGTTCAGATCATGATCTCAGGGTCATGAGATTGAGCCCTGCATTGGGCTCCACACTCAGCAGAGTCTGCTGGAGATTCCCTCCCCGCCTCCTTCCTTTCCCGTGGCCCTTCTCCTCCTCTCTCCACTTGTTTCTCTCTCTCTCACATGTACTCTCTATCTCTCATAAATAAAGTTTAAAAAAACAATAAAATGGGATAAACATTATAGTAACACAAAAATGTAAGAAAAAAGATGGAAAGAATATACCATAAAAACTATAATCTAATGAAAGTATATCTTAATATCTTTAAAAATGATTATATCAGACCTTGATAAAATTAAGAACTTTTATTTTTTTGCAAAGGAAACCCATACATACAAGTCAAGAAGATAATTAAAATATGTATTTAACAAATGGCTCTATCCAGAATATGTAAAGAAATCCTGGAAGTGAATAAGACAAGACAGACAGTGCAATTTAAAATTAGATGGTAAAACAGCATGAACAAGACTTTCAGAAAACATATCTTTATGATCAAAAATCACATAGAATGATGTTCAAAGTCATTAGTCATTAATTAAATGCAAGTGAAAGCCAGTGATACACTAGTGAATGTACAGATGACTAAAATTGAAAAAAAAAATAATACCAAGTGTTCACAAAGATGTGAAAGAATGTACAGATGACTAAAATTGAAAAAAAATAATACCAAGTGTTCACAAAGATGTGAAAGAACTGGAACTCTCATACAATGGAATTGTAAATTGCTGTCAGCTTTTCAGAAATCCAATTAGCACTGTATCATGGATTATATACATTTGTTGACCCAGCAATTTCACTGCTTGGTGTGTAACCAAGAGAAATGAGTTATATTCATTATGATATAGTTAAGAATGTCTATAACAGTTTTATTTATTATAGTCATAAACTGGAATCAGCCCATTGTCCATCAGTTAAAGATGAATAAATTAATTATGGTATATTTACATAATGGAATATTACATGGCAACAAAAATATAAATCATTGCTACATGCAACAACATAAAAGAAGAAAGAAAGAAGCTTACTACAAAATAATGCCTGCTATAGGTTTCCATTCCTATGAAGAAGGCAAAACACATGTATGACGATAGCATTCAGAAGGGTGATTACTTTAAGTGGGTGGTTAAATGGGAGGTATAAGGAGGGAACTAGAAATCTATTTCAGTATCAAGGTATTGATTATACTTAACCAACTGAGCCACCCAGGTATCCCTCAATATATGCTTTTTGTGCATTTGGTACACCTAGAAGGAAACAGAAGTTCATAAAATGATTGTCTTACCAGGAAAGGACAGAGGAATGGGAAATTAAAAGAAAAGTAGAACTACATTTGTAATTTTGTATTTGAATTTTTATTTCATAATAGGCTCATTTGCTATACTCTAATTTTTAAAAAATAGACTTAGAGTCCTAAAAATATCTAAGACCTACATAATAGAGTGGTTGACTTTATTAAAATTTTTAATGAAAGATAATTGCTTTGTACTTTATTAAAATTTTTAATGAAAGATAATTGCTTTGTTATTAAAATTGATCTAAAAACAGATTAAAAGGATAAGCAAAATAAAGGACAGAACACTTTCGAACTCATTCTATGAGACTAATATTACTTTAATATTAAAACCAAACAAAAACATCATAATAAAACTATAAACCAGTATGTCCTATGAATATATACCAAATGGTTCTTTAAAAAAATACTTATAAACCAAATCCAGCAGTGTATGAAAAGGATATACCATGACTAACAGGATTTATTCCAGGAATGTAAGGTTGGTTTAACTTCTGAAAATCATATATTTTACTATACAATAGAATAAAGAGGAAAACCCACAGAGTATCCCAATAGATGTAGAAAAAGCGTTTGAAAAATTTAAGATTAATTCATGAAAAGATAAACTACTCAGCAGTCTAGGAATGGAAGGGAACCTCCTCAACTTGATAAATGGCTTCTATCTTACTTAACTGAAAAACACTGGATTTTCTCCCTAAGGTTAGAAACAAGAAAGGGAGGTCCACTGTAGCCAATTCTGTTCAACATTATACTGGATATTGTAACCAGGGTAATCAGACAATAAAATGAAGTAAAAGTCATACACACGGGAAATAAATAGTAAAACCATCTTTCTTGTTGATATGTTATGTATAAAAATCCTAGAGAATATACACACAGCTACAAGATAGAATACAGAGAGAGAATTCTAATGTGATAGGTTTTAGTTAATAATATATTGAAACTAGTTTATTAAATGCGTGTATCCAGGAACATTCTATGCTAACACAGGATTGTTAATAGTAGGAGAAACATAATGTGCATGAGAGAGGGGGTATGTGGGAGCTCTATGTATTGTTAAAGTTTCTGTATCCTTAAAACTGTTCTAAAAATATGGTCAGTTAACAAAATAGAGCTAATAAATGATTTTAGCAAGGTTGCAGTAGGCAAGATACATATATAAAAATCAGTTGTATTTTAGTATACTTCAAATGAATAATCTGACAATGAAATTAAAAGGCAATTTTATTTATAAGATCAAAAAGAATGAAATTCTTATGAATAAATTTAACAAACTAAGGGGAAATTTTATGTTCTTAAAAAATAGAAAAAAAAATATTGGGGGCACCTGGATGGCTCAGTCGGTTAAGCCTCCTTCTCTTGATTTTTGGCTCAGGTCATGATCTCATGGTTAAGGGAAAGAGCCCCACATCAGGCTCAGCACTCATCAGGGAATCTGCTCAAGAGTCCCTCTCTCTTTTTATCCCCCTACTCCCCATGCCTAATCGTTCTCTCTCAAAAAATAAATAAATCCTAAAAAAATTAAATTTTTTTTTTAAATAAACTGTCAGAGACCTAAGTAAATGGGATATCATTTCATGTTCACGGATTGGAAGACATAATGTTGGTTGACAATACTCTTTAAAAAGATCTACAGAATTAGTGCATGCTTTGTCAATATTCTAGAAGCTTTTCTTTCTTTATAGAAATTTAAAAGCTGAAGCTAAAATTCATTCTTGAAATGCAAGAGACTCAGGATCTCTAAAACAGTCTAAAAACAAATTTCGGGACTCATAATTTCAAGTTTGAAAATTATACCGGACAGGGGAGGGAGATAAACCATAAGAGGAAACAAACTGAGGGTTGCTGGAGAGTGGGGTGGGAGAGATTGGGTAGCTGAGTGATGGATATCGGAGAGGGCATGTGTTATGGGGAGTCCTGTGAATTGTCTAAGACTGATGAATCACAGACCTGTACCTTGAAGCAAATAATACATTATATGTCAATAAAAAAATAAAAATAAAGAAAATTACAGCAGATAAAACTATAGTAATCAAGACAGTTAAGTACTAGATGAAGATAGACATGTAGATCAATGGGATATAATTGGAAGTCTAGAGGCAAATCCTCATATTTATGGTGAACTGATTTTCAACAAGGGTACCTCTACAATTCAGTGGAGAAAGAAAGTTTTTAAATAAATAGTACTTCAAACACCTCAGATTGTTTTTCAGAGTCCATAGTCTCTCATGATTCACCTCCCCTTCCAAAATAGTACTGGTATAACTAGATAGCCCCTGTGAGTGAATTGTCTCAGGTATCTGTCTCGCACCATATGTAAAAATCAAGTTAAAGTGAAACAAGAACATACTATTTATTAAAAATTTTTAATGTACAGATAATCACTGTCATTAAACACTGATTTAGAAACACTTAAAAGGATAAGTAAAATTGAAAAAGGCAGAAGTGCTAAAGAATTATGATCTAAAACCATAGAAGTCTTAGAGGAAAAATAAAGGTTTAAATATTTGTGACTTTGGATTACATAGTATTATTAGATACAACATCAAAAGTAACAAGTGATAAAGGAAAAAGGGATAAGCTGTCATAAAAAATAAGAATTTTTATTTTCTGAAGGACACAAGAAAATGAATCCCTAAGCCAGGACTAGGAGAAGGTATTTCCAATTTATATATCTTATGTGCAGCTTATATGTAGAATATATGTGTGTGTGTGTGTGTGTGTGTGTGTGTGTGTGTATGGAGAGAGAGAAAGAGCGTGTGTGTAGAGGGGGAGAGGGTCCAAGGTGGAGGGAGAGAGAGAATCTTAAGCAGGCATCATGCTTACTGGGGAGCCCTACACGGGGCTTGATCTCACAACCCTGAGGTCATGACCTGAGCCAAAATCAAGAGTCAGAGGCTTAACTGATTGAGTGACCCAGGTACCCCTAGAATGTATATGTGTGTGTGTGTGTGTGTGTGTGTGTATTTTTTTTAAAGAAATGTCTAGAACTCCATAGTGAAGAGACAACCTAATGAAACTATAGGCAAAGGATCTGAATAGACATTGTGTACTAAAGAAGAACATGTACACATAGCCAATCAACAAATCAAAAAAATTGCTCAAAGTCATTACCCATTGAGGAAATACAGATCAAATCCACAATGAGATACTATTTAAACCCAACTAGAATTGCTATAATCAAAAGGAGAATTCGTGACAAGCATTGGCAACAATGTAGAGAAATTAGAATAGGTGTGAAATATAAAACATATGTCCACACAAATACAAGTATATAAATGCTCATAGTAGCATTGTTTATAAGAACCAATGAAAACACTACAGATATCCATCAAATGATGGATAAACATGTTCCAGCCATACAAAGGAATGAAGTACTGACACCTGCTACAACATGGATGCTCCTTGAAAATATTATGCTAAGTGAAAGAAGCCAGAAATGAAAGACCACACATTGTATGATTCCTCTTAAATGAAATGTTCGGATATCTGAATAGGCAATTCTATAGATGGAGAAAGTAGTAGATCATTTGTTGCCAAAACCTGAGGGAAGCAAGGTAGGATTGGAGGAATTAGGAGTGAGTGTTAATGGGTTTTGGGTTTCTCTTTGGAATAATGAAAATCCTCTAAAATTATTTCTGATCATAGGTACTCATTCTTTGAATATGCTAAAATAAACATTAAGTTGAATTGTATATTAATTATATCTCAGTAAAGCTAAGTAATCATTCTGAGTTCACCAAAACTATAGAAAGAATTGGATATTGCTATAGAGAGAATAGCACAGAAGACAGGAAACTATAAGCCTATCTTACTTAATTGTATGAACTAATCATTAATAATGTATTTGCAAACAGAAACAATATGTTAAAAAAGTGTTAAACTGAGATCAAACAGGGTTTGTACCAGTAGTTCAAAAATGTCTCAACATTAGGAAATTTTTAGATGTAAAATACTACATTAGCATATAAAAAGAGAAAACCCATAGAATTCTCTCTTGTATTCTGAAAAGGCTTTTGTTACTATTCAGTCTAGGACTTCCAGTCCCAATATCATGGTGAATTAAACCAAAATGCTTGGAGACCCTTTTATTTAAAAAGCATGCTGGATAAAATGTGAGAAAAAATTTCAGAGCTTAGCTTGCAGGGAAAAAAGTCTGAAAGTACCAGGTGCTATAAATAAAGAGGGAACAAAAGCCAGAGAGGTGAATGTACAAGGTTTCACTGAAGATGCTCCCCCAAATGAGTGGGGAGATCTAAGTGAAATACAAGTCATAGGAATTACAGACATTTTGTTTAGCATCCACAGAGGAAAAATTACAAAACCTTGTCCTCTGAAACATAAGACATTAGGAGATAAATCCCACAATACAGTCAGAACTCAAATATCCTTGCTGCAAGTGAAATGATCATACCAGAGAAGTCCTTTTTGAGAAATGTAAAATCCAAGTGTATGCCACACAACAACTGAATAGACTTATTGTAATGTAAGTTACGTAATTCCATATATATATATATATTTCTATGATGAAATTTCAGGCCCAGATATTTTCATTGCTGAATTCTGTCTAAAACTTCAGAAATAAATAATACCATTGTTACAGTATTTTGAAAACACAGAAGAGGGAAGGAACACTTCTCAACTCCCAGAAGGAAGCCAGCACTGTTCTGTTATCAAAATATGACCTAGAAATTGCAAAAGAAAACTAGAGACAAATCTATATTCTAAATATACATGCAAAAACTCTACAAAACACTAACAAATAGAACCCATCAGTGTATAGAAAGTATAATACATCATGACAACGTGGATTTTTTATAACCTGGGATGTAAGATGGGTTTAACACATTTGAAAGTCAATCAGTGTTATCTAATACATGGACTTAGAAGTGGAAAAACATTTACATTACATACACATTTACATTACATACACATTTGTATTATGTGTACCTTAGAAAACCAGAAGAGAAGGGTGTTTCCTCTACCTTGTAAGAGACATTGTAAGAAAGTCTTCACCTTCCATGATACTGAATGGTGGAAAAGAGTCCTAAAATCAGGAACAAGGAAAGGACCTCTCAATTCAGCATTTATAGTCAAAATTGTGCTCCAGACCCTAGCCAGTGAAACAGGCTAAGAAAAAATATAAAATATATACGGCTTGAGAAGGAACTCTGAATATTAGATGATCATGAATATTGAAATTACTGAGGAATGCACAAAATACCAATGCTAGTTAGTGCATTTTGCATACTAGCAACAATGAATTGGAAAGACATTGAATTACCATTTATAAGAGCATAATAATATATGGATTAATAAGGATAAACTTAACAAAACATAGAAGACTTACACACTGAACTATAAATATTGCTGAGAAAACTAGGAAGTCATGGATTAATGCTAAGATGCGGCCTTCCGGAATTTGAAGAGTTAATATTTAGTGTGTAATGGGATGAAGAGCATTTCTCCCCTTGTATTCAAATTGCCCCAGAACCTGTGAATATGGCCTTATTTGGAAATAGGGTCTTTGCACATTCATTTGAGGTTTTCACATTCATTTCACATTCATTCACATCATTTTCACATTCACATTTGAGGTCCTACTGGATGAGAGTGAGCCCCAATCCACTGACTGGTGTCCTTTTAAGAGTAAGGAATTTTTGACACATCCTGTGACTGGTGTCCTTTTAAGAATAGGGAGATTTTGCACATATTTAAGGCCAGAATGAAGACAGCCATGTGAAGATGGAAGCAGAGGTTAGGGGTATACTGCCATAGCCAAGAAGACCAACGATTACCAGGAGCCACCAGAAGCTAGAAGTTTTTTCCCTGGAGCTTTTGGAGGGAACACTGTGCTGCCAAGTTTGATTTTGTAACTCTAGCTTCAAGAACTATGAGGCAGTGCAACTGTTATTTTAAGCCACCCAGTGTGTGGCAGTTTGTAACAGCAATCTTAGGAAAGAAATCTACAATGGGATACTTTATAGGAAAAAAAAGAGTGAATGAACAACTGATACACAAATATGGATGCACCTTAAAAACATTGAAAATAAATAGGAATAAAAAAATACGTTCTATATGATTTTCTTTATATGAAATGTTAGATAAAAATATAATGAGATAAAGCCTATCAGTATTCTCCTGGGTCCAGGTGTGTGAGGAATGTACTGAAAATGAGCATGAGCTAACTTAACAGGGTGAAGAAAATATTCTTTCTTGCTATATAGTTAGTTATATATAACAGCTGTCAGTATTCATGACACTGGACCCACCAAAGGGAACCGTTTTCTGCTATTCAACGCATATATCAAGAAAGATAAGGGCACCTGGTGGTTCAGCGGGTTAAACCTTCTGCCTTAGGCTTAGGTCATTGTCCCAGGGTCCTGGGATCAAGCCCCGCATCAGGCTCTCAGCTCAGCAGGGGGCCTACTTCCTCTCTCTCTGTCTGTCTCTCGGCCTACTTGTGATCTCTGTCTGTCAAATAAATAAATAAAATCTTAAAAAAAAAAAAAGAAGGGTAATTTAAAAGGCATGTGCACTCACTCTGGCAAATTTGAAAATAAAAGTAAAATAAAAATAAAGGTCTCAATTTTATTGGTTAGAAGTTAATCGCTGTTCAATTTTGAGAGTTGAAATCATATTTTACAAAATTCTGTTTTATCCTGGAATACCTCTCACACCAGTTTCCCAGATTGATAAAAGATTTTCAAAGAAATATAGTTTTTTAATTTTCATGATACTCTTATGATATGATTATTATCATTTCTTTAAATTTTCCATTTTAAGAAAGACACCTATGGTTTTTGCTTTTAATTATTTAATTTATCTGTGATTTATGTGTGATTATCAAAATAAAAGTAATTAATAATAGTGTGTTATAGCCAGTGGACTTTTTATTCCCGAATTGTTTGAAACAAATAGTTTTTATCATATAATACATTCATGAATATTCTTAGCTGTTTGGACATTATATTCTATCCAATGGCTCCGTGTTTCCAGCCTTCTGTCAGTATATCTACTCTTGCTTTCATTTGTTTATTTATATGTTTAAGTAATCATTCATGCAAGATTTTTTGTCTTGGTTTTCATAACTTTTAAATGTTAATTTTAGATGAAATTCAGAAAAATTTGTGATGTCTTAAAAATAAGGTGCATTGATTACTTTTGGAGAAAGTGGTATCTACATGGGTTCATGTGATTCCATCTTGGAAGGTAGAATTCTAAAAGTCCTTTTAAGTCTCTCAATAATATATTTTAGATTTCTCAAGGTATTAAATATGTTTGTTAATTTTATCATTACTGTATAAATTTATTGCATTTTTGAGTAAGATGTATTTCTGTTTTCTCATGTATAAAGAAGTTATTGATTCTTCTGTTGCTCATACTTGTAGTATTTTATTGATGCCTTGTGTATTTCTTATATAGCTAATATTATCAACATAATTATTATTGTATCACCAATATTTGAAGAGTTAAATCAGTTACTCTTCTCATAGCTTGAGTAAGTCACTCAGACTAGTATTAAATAACAATTATGATGGTGGACATCATTTCTTTTCCTTCAATGGATGGAATTTGGCTTCCAAATCAAGATAAATATCCTTTATCTTTGAAAGACAGCATTGTACTGCGGTTGAGAATATGGCCTTTGGAGTGATTCTGCATTTACTAGTTGTCTGACTTCCTTCTGAAGTTGTCTGACTCAGCCTTCTGAATCTGTCTTCATTTGTAATGGAGGTGTTGCTAATGCCTATCTTAGAGAGTGATTGTGAAGATTAAATTAGATAATGCAGTGTTTTCTACAGTGACTGACATACAATAAGGGACAGTAGTAGCAGCAGCAGGTGCAGATGCTAAATAAAATATCTTTTAGGATTCTCCTAAGGAGCTTAAACCTTTTTTCTCCCTATTCATATTACAGATAATAAAATATAATAAAATATATTAATTAACATATTAATAGAATTCATGACATTAAGTCATGTATTGATGGAATAAAAATGTATTCGTCAGGAATAGCATCTTTTAATACAAAAACAGATTTGATTTGCTGAGATTGTATTAAAGTGTTTTTTGATCTGTACATGTATGATCTGTACATCTTCTCTTTCTGCAAGATCATAGTGTTAGTTTAAACTGGATTTGTAAAATGTGGGGCACCTGGGTGGCTCAGTCAGTTAAGCATCTGCCTTCTGCTCAAGTCGTGATCTTGGTATCCTGGAATTGAGCCCTGTGTTGGGCTCCCTGCTCAGTCAGTGGGAAGTCTGTTTCTCCCTCTCCCTCTGCCCTTCCCCCTGTATCTGCACTCACTCACTCCCTCTTCTCTCTCAAATAAATAAATAAATAAAATCTTTAAAAAATTTTTAAAAACTAGGTTTGTAAAACATGAATTTTAGTTCTTTTTGTAGGTGATGGATTATCAGTATCTTGAATTTTGAAAGATATTTTCTGTAAAACAGTTCAAGCATAGTGCTTTATTTGAGACAGTACTTTCATGTTTTCCATGTTCTCCATTATCATAGTCTTATTCAAGTTCTCTTCCTTTAGATAATCTGTATCTTACATAGAAAATCATCCTTTCAATAGAAAATTAATAGTTACTAGCATATAATTGTTGGTAGCATTTTTTTAAATAATTTACAAATGTCCATCTTCTTTATTGTGGTTTTATTTCCTTTCTAATTAAAATTGAGTTTGTGTTCACCTTCTGTTATTGATTACAATTTCAAGAAAGCCTTTTCTTTTTTTGTATTGTTTTTCTGATGTATTTTACAAAAGGGAGAAAATTACATTGTTCATAGTATTTTGTAAGCTGCTTTTTTTCCACTTAATTTCTTCAGATGTCACTAACTTTTATATTCTGATTTTTCCTGTGAGGAGTTTCGTGGATTTTCATAGTAACAGATTTATTGAGGTAGCTACTGTACTGTTTGCTTATTTAAAGAGTACAGTTGAATAGGTTTAGTATATTCAGACCTATGTAACTATTAACATAATCAATTTTAGAAGATTTTCATGACCCCCTAATAAAACCCCACAATCATTATTTTTAATGCTTTCTTGGCATTCATTGTGAGGGCATGCTGTGGTTATTTCAATATCCTCAATTATTGAACAGTTAGATTATGTATACATTACAAAATTATAAACAATATTCTGACGGGCATCCTTATAGCCAAAGTTTATGTTAAAATTCCCTGAGCATAAATGCAAAAGCGCCAGATATATATATGCCAAAAGCTTTAAAAAAACTGTACAATTTTTAAGGGGAAAATAGGTTTCTTCCAAATTGTCCAACACGGGTATTGCCATTAAGAAAGCAATTCCAGTGTAATGCTTGACAAATGATAGTATATTTCTGTATTATTTTATTTTTCTTCAGATGTTAAAAGGTGGGATATATTTTCATATGTTTATTGACTGTTCTGGTTTATTTTCTGCTTTAGTAGTATGTTAAAACAATTTTTCTTTTTTTCTCCTTTTCACTTTTTTATAGCAACTTTGTTTCTTTTTCAATTTCCATATATCTTGTTTAAATCATTTGTCTACCTTCATTTTGCAGTTAAGGCGATACTAGGTTTCCCTTTCCCAAATGTTATTTGATGAGAGTGCAGTTGCTTTTTAAGTTCTTTAAGAATGATCATATTCTTAAGTTATAAAGAACTTGTTTTTCATCAAGCATGGTAATTGTATTTTAGAGGTGCATTGAAAACTTGAGAAAACAACATCCTTAATTTTTTCCTTAGTAATGCGTCTCATTTAATAATGGTGATGATATCTGATTGCACTCTAAATTTGCACTTAAGGGATTGACAAAATTGAACAATGATTACAGAAAATGATGTGTTTCACAGCTTCATATTTGCCCACATTTCACAGCTTTGTATTTGCCTGCTTATAAAAGCTCAAAAGCAATATATAGATTCTTCAGAAATTTAAATAAGAGATTACCCTATGACTCAGCAATTTCACTCCTAGATCTATACCCAGATGTAATGAAAGCAGGTATGCAAACAAACACCTGTACATGAATGTTCACAGCAGCACTATTCATAGTAGCCAAAAGGTGAAAACAACCTAAGTATCCATCAGCTGATAAAGGGATTTAAAAAAGTATGTACAGGTGGGAGTGTGCAGATGCATGGGGGAGAGACAAATATTATATAGCCATAAAAAAGAATACCTGGTGCAGCCCAGATGACTCTTGAAAAAATAGTGAGAAAAGAAACTAGACACAGGAGATCACATATTGTATGATTTTATTTATATGAAATGGCTAGAGTGACAAAGACATAGAGACCGAAAATAGATTGTTGTCTTGGTGGGAGGGGCATGATGGCCTACTGGGTATAGTTTCTTTGGGATGATGAATTGTTAGAACTAAATATAGGTTGTGTTTTCACATTGTTGTAAATATTAGTAAATGCCACTGAACTGTATACCTTGAAATGACTGATTCTCTGTTATGTGAATTTTACCTTAATGAGAAACAAGAAATATGATTGTAGGAAGAACATCCGTGTATTTGAAGATACAGTGAAAAATGAACTCCTGTGGGGTTAACTGAGGTTGCTTCTCTTTAACTTGTCTTCTAAATTCATGGTTTTGCTTCATCTCATAAGAATCATAAGAATTGATTTAAGAACTCATTGAATATAAAATTATTTCAGGAGAACAAAGTACTACGTTTTTGTTTTAGGAGCCACTCAAATGTAGAAAATAAATGTTGATTTCTGGCTTCAGTACCAGGGTATTGATTTAAATGATGAAAAGACCTTTGTGTGTTTCAGAATCACATACTATTTTTTAATTACTTATACTACTGTCATAGGAAGTGATATAACCTATTGACCCTAGAATTTGAATTGTTGGATCTACTTTATAAATAAATATAATATTATTGCCTAAAACTGTTAAAAGTCTGAAAAGGGCACTAAGTATTAGAAAGAAAATGCCCATCAGACGGTATCCATCTGCAGTAGAGAAACTGAAAGATGGGAATATTACAGAATAATTTTAAAGTTAGTTTTTGGTGTCCCTGACCTCATGTTGCAGTCGTTGGAAGCCTTTTTTTTTTTCCTTTTCTTTTTTTTTTTAGGAAGGACTTGTTAGATAGTTTTGTCGAAGTAGAAGGGTCTGTGTTTTCATCTGGAATCTGTTCATCCTTTTCCCTTAGAAAAGAGACCTATTTCTGTTCTTGTCTTTCAGGAGCTCATTCTTTTAAGAGAGACCGGAGGGATATTTATTTTATTTTATTTTATTTTTTAATTTAATTTATTCCAAAATTCATTGTTTATGCACCTCACCCAGTGCTCCAAGCAATACACAACCTCCTTAATACCCACCACCACAGACTTTAAAACATGTAAATCAAATTGTATCACCATCACTACAGTCAAAACCCTCCAGATTTTCCTTTCATGGAGAGGGAGATCCACAGCTCACAGTGGCTTATAAGGCCTTTCCTCCTTTTTGCTCATTCCATTCCTGGTATGTAAGCCTCTGTGCTCTAACTTATCCATATTTGGCACCTGGTCACCTCAGGGGTTTAGCATTTGCTGTTCCTATTGCCTGGAATGTTCTTCTAAAGATGTCTGTATACTTAGTCCCTTAACTTCTTCAGATCTCTGTTCAAATATGACCTTTATTGTTAGAAAGGCATATTCTATCCTATTGAAAATACCAACTTCCCCAACACTTCCTGTTCTCTATCTGACACACTCTGTATTTCACTCATTTCTTTCTTTATTATCTGTCTCCCTCATCTAGAATGTAGGCCCCATAAGAACAGGGTGATTTTTGTGTTTAGTCTGTTACATTCATTACTGTCTCCCAGCATCCGTAAAAGGTCTACACCTGGTAGACTCTGCAAAAGTACTGGTTGAGTCAACAGATACATCCTCTGGTACATGATGAGTGTGTTCCCTTTAAAGACATTACTGTCATTATTTATGAGTAATAATTTCCCCTGGAATCTCTATTAATCAGATTTCTCCAATGTGTTCTGTTTTTGTCATTTTACTTTACTTTTAAAAGATACACTTGACTATACATTATATCCTTTTTAAGGACTTCCCCTTTTAAGATTTGGTGATATTTAATTTCTACCAAATCTTATTTGTTCTTAGTTGCCTTTTTAAAACATTCTGTCCTTTTATTTTATTGATGCAATTGATATCATTTCAAATCTATCTGAGGAGTCTAGATTTTTTGTTCCTTTTCCTTGAATTGCATCTGTTTCTTCTTTATATTTTTTTACATTGATTTCTTCAAATATATGCTGATCCTTGATGATGAATTTTTTTTTTCAATGAAAGCCTAGATTACTTATTTGCAGTGTGGATTGTTTCTCTGATAGGCTGCTTCCTTCTTTGAAAGAATCCTGTGTAATTGAATAAGATATACTTATATATTATATAATAATATATCATAAGTTATTATGATATATTATTATTATATAATAAGATTTTGCTTTACTGTGCTTTGGAGAATTGGTTACTAACAAGCAATGTCACAAAGTAGTTGGTGTGCAAAAGCCCTCTAGGAAGCCCATCTCTTCCAGGCCAAACGTGCGATTTCTTTAGAGAACAATCTTTTGGTGGTCATCGCAGGGCTGATTCTGCATTGACACGTCCCCTTTACATATTCACCCTCTTTTCTATTTTGATCCCATGTGCGTATATCCCTAACAGGAATATGTGGTTTTTCAAATGCTATGCTAGAAAGATTGGCTCCCACCTCAATTGTAAGCTTTCCTTGTGTCTATTCTGGGTGGTGGCTTCTTCCTCTTTGTTCTAGGCTAGAATGTTCTATGTTCTATGCATCTACTTTTTATCTTACAGAATTTTTGAGTAATGTTACCTTCTAAGGTTTATCTCCCATTACCCATTACCCTTCATTTTCAATAGAGCTATGTTTATTTCCTTGCATTCATAATTTTAATGGGCTTTTGGAAGGTAGGTCAATACATACATATGCTCAGTTTACCGTCTTGATCTAAAGCCAATAAGTATTACTTTGGGTTTGTATGTTAGTCATTTTTAAATAAAGTAAAACTCTCATTTCTTTCTCACACCCCTGCTATGGACTGAACTGTGTCCCCTCAAAATTCATATTTTGAAGCCCTGATCCCCAATGTGACTATATTTGGCGGTAGAACTTATAGGAAGGAATTAAGGTTAAATAAGGTCAGACGGGTGATAACCTGATAGTATTAGTGACCTTAAATACAAATACCCCAAAGAAAGGTCATGTAAACCTATCCCAGGGACGTAACCACCTTCAAGTCAGGAAGAAAGTTCTCACTGGAAACTGACCATGTTGTCACATGGATCTTGGATTTTCAGTCTCCAGAACTGTGAGAAATTTCTGTTATTTAAGCCACTGTGTTTATATTATTTTGTTATAGCAGCCTGAGCTTAAGCGACCTGTATTCAGGTATTGACAGTTACCTATTCCTTCCTTTGGTACCTAAGTTAGCTCCTTTGAGATTCCTTTATACCTAGCAGACAGTCTTGCAAAGACAAGGGACTGTATCAAAGTAATGTAAGGGCATACACTTACTTCATTTTGCTTATTAGCGTCTAGCACTTTCCCTTTTTACTAATACTCTCTACTCTAGCCTTTGTTATCACTTTGTGGAGTTTCTTTTATTCATCTAAGGCAAAGTTCTTAAAAGCTATTTTTTTTTAAATGATTTGACTCAGGTAATATCAGAAAGTGCTTTTATTTTAGAATACTCTGCAATTTCATAGTTAAGCTTTTAACATCTTATCAAATCACATTTTTCCTTACAAATATTACATGTTCTCCTACTAGCCTAACATTTCACCCTAGCTTTAGCTTCTAAAAATGTCAATAAATGTGTTAATAATTGCTTTTCTTTGCTTAAGGAGTTTTAATGCACTCAGGAAGCTAAAATGTACTCTGTTGGCAGGTGGGGGGTGATGTGTAATTTTTCTTTTTGACCAAATGACTAGTGATATTTGGGAATAATCAAATGAAACTCCCTTAAGTTTTAAAAAAAAGAAAAATAGAATCATAAAATTTGAAGGGATAGGACTTTAGAGATTATGGTATCCACAGCTTTCACTTTGTTGTTCTGAAGACAGACTTAAAACTACAGTTACCTGTATTTTGAGGAGTGTAATTAAGACTAGATTACGTAATTGTTATGTTTTAAGATTTTTTGGTTACTATTCTGTTTTACTATGAGGTTTTAAAATTTTGGTTATTTTTGAAGAGCTATTTATTAGAGAGAGAGCGCGCGCAAGAGAGCGTGAATGCAGGGAGAGGCAGAAGGAAAGAATCTTCCAACACATTCCCCACTGAGTGGTAAGCCCAGTGCAGGGCTTGATTCCACGACCGAAGAGATCACCACCTGATCCACAACCAAGAGTCATATGTTCAACCGACTGAACCATCCAGGCACCCCTATTTTGATTATTATTTTTTAAAAGATTTTATTTATTTATTTGACAGAGAGAGCACAAGTAGGGGAATAGCAGGCAGAGGGAGAAGCAGTCTCCCAGCTGAGCAGGGAGCCCAATGTGGATCTCAATCCCAGGATCCTGGGGTCATGACCTGAGCTGAAGGCAGATCCTTAATGACTGAGCCACCCAGGTGCCCCCCCCCATTTTGATTATTAATAGACTTTATTTTGGGCGTGGCTGGGTGGCTCAGTCAGTTAAATGTCCCACTCTTGATTTCAGCTCAGGTTGTGATGTCATGGTCATAAGAGGGAGCCCTCTGTGGGCCTCTGTGCTGAATGCGAAGCCTGTTTGAGATTCTCTCGCCCCTTCCCTCTACACATCTCCTCCTGTGCTCACTTGTGTGCACATCCTCTCTCACTCTCTCTCAAATAAATAAATCTTTAAAAAATGGATTTTATTGGGGCGCCTGGGTGGCTCAGTGGGTTAAAGCCTCTACCTTTGGCTCAGGACATGATCCCAGGGTCCTGGGATGGAGCCCCGCATCGGGCTCTCTGCTCAGCGGGGAGCCTGCTTCCCTTCCTCTCTCTCTGCCTGCCTCTCTGCCTGCTTGTGATCTCTGTCTGTCAAATAAATAAAATCTTTTAAAAAATGGACTTTATTTTTGAGCAGTTTTAGGCTTACAAAAAATCTAAGTAGAAAGTGCAGAGTTCCCATATTACCCTGTCATCAACACTCAGTGTCCCCCATTGTTAACATCCTGCATTGATATGATACATTTGTTATAGCTGGTGAGCCAGTATTGATATGTTATTAATACCTAATTTACATTAGGGTTCACTTTTGGTATTGTACATTATATGGGTTTTGACAAATATGTTGTGACAAATATCCACCACTGTGGTATCATACAAAATAACTCCACTGCTCTAAAAATCCTTTTTGGTCTACCTATTCATCCTTCCATTCCCCTGCTGAACCCTTAGCAACCACTGATGTCTTCACTGTGTCCATGGTTTTGCCTTTTCTAGAATGCCATATGGTGGGAATCCTGCAGTATAAAGCCTTTTCAGACTGGTTTCTTTTACTTAGCAATATGCTTTAAGGGTTGCTCCATTTCTTTTCATGTCTTGATAGCTCATTTCTTTTTATCTCTGAGTGGTACTCCATTTCATGGATGGACCACAGTTTGTTTGGTTGTTTGTTTTTAATCCATTTAGCTATTGGAGGGTATTCTGGTTGCTTCCAAGGTTTTACAATTATGAGCAAAGCATCTGTAAACAATTATTCACACTTTTTAAAAAAATTTTACTTCTATTTATTTATTTATTTTGTGGAAAAAGGTTTTTAGTGCCTTTGTGTAAATGCCAAGGAAGATGATTGCTGGATCTTATGGTAAGGGTGTGTTTAGTTTTGTAAGAAACTATGAAACTGTCTTCCAAATTGGTGTACCCTTTTTCATTCCCATCATTAATAAATGGGAGTTTCTATTGTCTACATCCTCTCATTTTAATACATTTTTATAAAAGTATCATTATTGAAGAATATAAAGTTTTCCCACTAGAGAAAATCAAAACATCCTAATCCTAATCCTTTAATCCTAATGACAAAACTATTTTCTTCTAGTATCTTGTGAACATTTTCATTTCCACAATAATACATCTTCATTTTATTTTCTGTTTTTTTTCATTTACAGATAAATTATAAAAATGTCATATTGCGTAGTCTTCAGAAAAAAACTAGAGTGATTAATTAATGCTATGTTGTATGAGTTTGCTGTAAGGTAACCATTTTCCTATTGTTTGGAATTAAAGAGGTTTCTAGTTATCTCTTAAAAATAATGCTGATATCAGTGTATTTGTACATGATGCAATATCCTGTCTTAAAATCCTGTTCATTTTGGATATGGTTAAGTTCTTAGTCTGATATTGATATTGATACTGATATTGATATTGATATTAACAACAGTCTGAAAAGGTTTGGAGTGTTATTAGTGTTATTAGTCTCATTGTGCAGCTACAGGAATGTAAGTAACTTGAATGTAAGTAACTTGCTCAAGACCTCACATTTAATAAGCTCTGGGATTGAGTATTCACATCAATTCATCTTGTCTCTAAACAATGTTTTTTAACAGCTTGCCTGTAATACTGAAAGAAAATTTGACTTGCAAAATTTAAGGGGATATCATCTTTTGAGGGTCTTATAGATCCCGCTATGGCCTCTAGTCTTGTGTATGTCCTGCCATCTCTTTGGAATGCCTGTCTTTCCTAGGTAAACATTTGAGTTTGCTGCTCTTGGCAAAATAGTGAAGTACTTACTGGATTATGAGGTGACTGGTATGGTGTGAGAGAGACATGCCTCAACTGCATATGTTGCTGGGATTTGGAGGACTTACCAATTCGCTAATGTCTCTTCCCTGCAACTGTATTTTGGTGGATGAGTGATGCTCAACAAATACCAAACAACTGGATAGACCTGAGATCCTGATCTGATCTTTTCACTTTCATGCCTTTCATTAAGGATTCCAAATCCTCACAGTATTGTACTATTGGAAGATGTCTATACCGTCCACTTCCCCATAAAAACCCAGAACCCTACTCAAATTGTGGGGAACGTACTACTAGCTCCTTTAGTTTGTTATTCTCTGACATTCTTGTTGGAAGAACTGAGGCTTCTACTCCTGGCAACAGTCGGTAGGTTTAGAAAGGATGAATGGGGTGATCCATGAATTAACCAAATTAGGAATCCAATTTGACGTCAAAAGAGAGACTTAGGGATATCAAGTCTTTGCTTTTCGAGCCTGACTATGCTATGAAAATGTGAATGAGAAGAAGTATTTGCCTTCTGAGGCAAGATTTAGATAAAAACATTTAACTAGAGGAAAATCAATTCCACTGTGAAGTCCATTAACTTTGTAGAGGGATCTTTATTTTTGTACAAAATTTCCTGTCCTGTGCTATTCATTCTGTCCTCTTACATCACCCACAGAGATGATTCTTTTTTATTTTCTCTTCTTATTTTCCTACTCCTTTTTCCCTTAAGTTTATACATCTATATCCACATAGCCCATTCTAACACATACTACATTATCATAATCTCTTCCCCTTAACTCCTCATTTTGTCCAGCTCTTGCCTTATTTTTTTCAGTTTTAAATCAAAACATTTTAATCACTAGTCAATATTTTCTTTTGTGATTTTCTTAATTTTTTTGCCCTTGTCAACCACTTTAGTATTACTCTTCTCCTTACAAACAGCAGGAACGAATTTCACTAAAGTCTTTAGTTTCAAAATCTGACATCTCTCATTAGTTTCCTACTTTTTGGATGCACACGACCATATTACAATGTATATACATATAAAATCAAGATTGGGATTATTTCTTTCCCTGTATCTCCCTTACTAGATTATAAAAATGTGAGAGCAAGAGATATAATGTGTTAGTCACTTTTGTAGCCATAGTGTTTAGATCAGTGACAGTATATAGTAGAACTTGAAAGGTTTAGAGAACTCAGTTTTACCAGTATTTATTCAGGTCTCCTGTGTAGTTTTGTAGTTGGTGTGCTGATGCATTTAGGCCACATCTGTCTAGTTATCATCTTCATGTCCTACAGTAATTCAGAACACAGAGTGTTCAAAATGTTCTATGTTCTGAATTGCTTTATTTTTTTTTCTTTCTCTGTGATACATCCTCATTACTGAGCTGGTATAAATGTTCGAATCAGTTCATCATTCACGAGGAGTTTTGCCATCTGCTGGATGGAGATGTTATGAGAAGGGAATTAAAAACTCCACTGTTGTGGATGGAATCTTGGCCTTCAAATTAATGGGATTATGGGAGGATTTTGAAATTTTCAGTAGTTGTAAAAATTTGATTTGAGGTAAATTCTGATTCTTTTTTATTGATTTTTCTATATTAATTTTTCTTTCTTGTATTCATCATTCTCTGTCTCTCTTATTTCTCAGTCTAAGTTATATATATACATCATTTTCCTCTAAAACATGTCATTTATTCATTGTTTACTATTCTTATAGTGGATATTCTAGAAACTACAACATGCTTCTTGACTTATTACAATCCAATAAATGTTAATTTTACTACCTCCCTCACAATTTTACAGTTTCAAAAGATTTTTACTCCATTACTCTCCACCCCGAGACTTCCGTATTCTTGTCATCATACAGTTTTATTCCAGGTATATTTCAAGTCACAAGAGGCATTGCAAGTTTAATAGAGATCAATAGTAATTTATTTTTATGTTAGCCATTGTTCTTCATTCTTTCCTGGATTGTAAACTTTTCATCTTAGGCCCTTTCTCTCTGCCCCAAGAAGATTTTGGATATTTCCTGGTGACATATGTCTCAGTTATTGTCTGGAACTATATTCATTTTTACTTTATTTAGGAAAGATAATCTGGCTGGGTAGAGAATTCTAGGTTGAGAGTATTTAGTTTTAGCTCTGGAAGAAACCCATTCCAGGGGGTGACATCAGCAAGATGTTTAGAATAGAAGGTCTTTCAGGTGCCCAGTGACTATGGATCTAGCTGTAGGCCCAGAAACAGCCCCATCTTCCTGTAGACTCAGCTTCAGCACAGTTTCGCTTTGATTCTGCCACCAACACAATCTGTCAAGGTACTTGGGAGGAGTCATGCATACCCACGCCTGGACTAATAGGCCCACAGACTGGACTCCTGGCTTTGAATGCAGAATTGGCCCATGCCTCAGTTGTAGCTCCTCTTGGCTATTATCTGGGAGCCCTTGGAGGCAAACTTGTTGACCTATGTCCAATTGTACATTCTGCAATTGCTTTGTAACTGGGCTCACCCTGCCCCCCACTCCTAGCCATGGTGGCAAGCAGTCCTGCTAACCCAGGGACCCATTGGGAAACAGTCATCTATGCACCTTTGGAGATCCTGAAATGACCCTCTACTAGCCTCCAGGCCCTCTCAGCCACAGTTAGGGACGGGTCCTTCCTGCTACGGACCTGACAAGAGATATGCCCTTCTGTCCTTCCAGAGCCTGGTGGACAGTTATTGATCCCAGCTATTGACACTGAACAGCCCTGGGACTGGATTCTAGCCCCTCAAGGACCCCTCACGCCCCCCACCCCACAGTGTCCTGGCAACAGTCTCTCAGGAACCTGTTTGGGGCCACACCCATCAACACCCCTGCACACTGCCTTCAGATCTGACTGGAGACCATAAAACAATTGTTGTCCCAGCTGGACTCTACAGAGCAAAGTCCAGAGACAGTCTTGTCCCCCCAGGAACCAGACAAGATCCTCACCTGTCCAAGCCCCTGGTAATAGGCTCACCTACTGTCTTGTGACCTGGCTCCAAACAGAAAAACTTTCTGCTTAAGTCACCCTCATTTTCCCCTTTTTTCCACCTTTGTCTTCCATCTGCAGTATTTTAGGTGTCTCTGCTGTTTCTGTGTAATAGTCATAGCGTCCTGTCTCTTGGTGGGAGTGAGATCTTTGTAATTCGATATTTAATTGATGACAAGTCACTGGTTTCATGTTTGAAACTGCAGGTGAGGTTTCTAGTTTCCTCTACTAAGCAGTTGGAGTGGGGACATTCATTTTAATGGCAGTATGGACTGATTGAAATAGGGGTTCAATTGCTTTGGGTGATGTTGGGTAGATCTGTGAGCTGCCAGATGTCAGATGCCAGATGCCAGATGCCAGAGTGTAGCCATCTAGCCCTTTTGTCTGAGAGCCTCCCGTGATAACCAGGATCCTTTTCCCTACTAGGTCCTGAGCTTTCATTTTCGTCTCTCAGCAAAAGTTAACTGTGGAAAACTTGACACAACTTTGCAGAAGATTTTTCGGCTTGTGGCTTCAGAATTTGGCAAATTTCTTGAAGATAAAGCCATATGTATGCAAGGACCAGTTTTCTACTTTGCCCTTCTTACTGGGGATTTCATGCCAGAGAAGCTTTGAATTTTCTCTCCAGTGGGTGATACTGACAGACACTTTTCTTGTGTCTTTGTTCCTCAGCAACAGTTTTCACTGGTCAAAGATTGCATTTTCTTGCCCTGAGCCCTTTAATGACAGGGCCTCCTGGGGGTAAAAGCATCTACTGCTTGTCAGCTGGCCTCTTGGTGTTTTTCCTCTCTTCAGAATCTTGACCCCTCTGGTCCCTGTTTCTTCAGTAGTTCCCCGGTGCTTTTAAGTAGACATTATTCGTGTTTTATATAGCTTTTGTATTTTCTTGCTGTAGTCCTTAGTTGGCTTCAAGATGCTTTATCCTTTTGTCTTCATTACTTGTTAAACATGGAAGCACTAAAACAGTAACACAATCAATTTTGTTTACGGTTGCATCTTGCACGAGGCTACTAATATTACATAATGAATTTTGGAGATAAACATAATGCATTTTACAAGATAAATTAGCCACATTTTTCAATTCTAAGTCACAGCAGGCTGCTTCTATGGAATAAAAAAATATGGAAATTTTTGTCCTTAGATATGTATAATCATAGCCATTTCAATTTTTTAAATCTAAATTTATATATTCCAAGTGGAATTGAATGGACAAGAGGAAAATTATTTGATTGCAAATCATTGAAGTCATTAACAAAGTTCCTGATTAAATTATGTGAGCTACTCTGTACACTTGAATATTCAATGATAACTTTCCAGCTATTAAATTGCTGTGTTATAACATTTTGCATATTATGACACATGTTAAGTTGACTAACCTCCTAGCCTATTTGTATATTAAGTATAAACTTTTTAAAAAACTTATTTCTGAAGTAATCATTGGATAGACTTTTTTTAAAACACATTCAGTAAACTAAGAAAACAATTAAGCCTTAGAAGAGGAATCAGCTAAAATTTAGATTCCATTCAATAGGTTGAACATTTTTAATTGTTATGGTTCTGTTTACAGAAGTGATAGTAGCAGAAAACTCCCTGAATAATTCTGAGTTTCTGGCTACATTTCCTTCAGTGCTAATGCTTTCTATTGGGTATGCAGAGCATTCAAGCTAGGTTTTATGAAAATTAAATGAAAAATTAAAGTTGGTAACAATATACATTTTTTATATTTGCCAAGCAACTTGTTTACTTTTATTTCTCTTTATTGCTTTGTTATTTAGGTAGTTAGTTACAGCAACCCTTTGTTGTAGTGTCCAGCAGAAGGTTATATGTCATTAGGTGCCATTCACTTTTCATATTATTATCATTTTGACAGATGAAATGTATATTCGTTTTTATTTTTTTATTAGTTGAGTCTAGGCGACACACAATGTTACATTAGTTTCAGGTGTACAACATAGTGAGTCTGCAAGTTTATGCATTAAGCTGTGTTTAGCATAAGCATGCTACAATTTGTCCTATTACATGCCTGTGATAATATCATTGACGATACTCTTTATGCGCTTTTATTTCCATGACTTTTTCATCCCATAACTGAAAGCTTGTATCTCCAACTCCCCTTCACCTATTTTGCCTATCCCCCTCCCACACCCACCTCCCCTCTGGCAACCATCAGTTTGTTGTCTGTATTTATAGGTCTGATTCTGCTGCTTGTGCATTTTTAAATGTGGCAGATAGTGCAAGTGGTTGGGAGTGGAATCTCAGTTACTGCAAAAAATTATGTCAGGCAGTGAGAACAAGCTGCATGGAGCCTGAACAAATCCACAGCTTAGACATACAAAGGGGACAAAGGTGAAGTTTATCTTCAGAGGTGCTTACATAGAATAAACACAAAAGTAATTGATAATCTAGACAGTATCTCAAAAGCACACAGGATGTTTCTATGCTCTCTGTTTGCATTTCTTTTGTATAGTCCTATTTAGACACTAGTGAGTTAATCCAGTTATATACTTGTAAATGAGAGAGAAATTTAAAACTCAGTCATGGATCATGAATTGTTTTAATTTCTGAATATACTGGGATACAGAGTATGACATTTTGTACTATAAATGAGTATACTATTCATAGTCTTATCTAAAGTAGAAAGACATTAACTTAAAGCAGATCAAGCCAGGGTTCTGAAAGAATTATTAAGAGGATGTCTAACTCATTCAACTCAAGCACTGAAGACCTAAATGCCACATGGGCCCCCAGTAATGATAGACCTGTCTTGCAGTGGCCATGGAAGCTGATCTCTTCCCTTGTGTGATATGCAAATTTCTTTGCAGTTCAACATGATATAATCAAGACGTATTTTGTTTTTGTTTTTGTTTTTGTTTTTTACTCAGGTTGGTATTATCTACTCAGGTCGAGACAATCAATATTCTTCTTGGTGTATTTTGAAGAATACACAATAGGAATCAACTTATACATTTTTTATGAGCCCTTTTGCTTTTATGAAGATATTACCAATGCAAATGAAGGCTAATTAGGTTTTCTTCCAATTTACAATGAGGGGGTCACCATCCCTGAAACATAAGAAATATATGAAAGTCAAATAAAAAAGTTTGACACTCATATAAATTTAAAAAACCACTTCTGTTGAATTCTCATCAAATTATAATAATAGAAGCAAGCATTGCCTTACAATTCACACTCAAAACAACTATGCACCAACTTAAAATCCTATTTTTGTATAAATATGGTTGGGACATTGGTTAGGTTTTGAAATACCAAAGTGTGTTATATTTTAAATGAATGCTTTTTCTTTACTGTAATTCATAGCTTTGGAATCTCTTGGATATTTTGTTGCATAGCCTACAGAAAATAATGAGATAAACAGATGATACAAAGCATGAAAAAGTAGAAAGATCAAGTTATTCAGTGCTTAGACATTATGTTGATTTTACTAAATGAATATACTATTTCTTTTAGTCTCAGAGGCTCTTTCTTATGTTTACTTCATATAGAAATTTGATTATTCACTTTTCGAGAGGTGAAGCAGTAATTTGGAACATCTTGTCAAAGAAATGACTCATCAAATTCAGCAGCTTCATTCTGTATTGGTCAAATCTTTGGTTTACCTTGGAGATCAGAAACAGAATTGTATATGATTTTAAAAATTTTTTATGGTTATAAGAAAATGACTTGTTTTATTTGGTTAAAAAAGGCTCCGGGGCCCCTGGGTGAATCAGTGGGTTAAGTGTCTGCCTTCGGCTCAGGTCATGATCTCAGGGTTGTGGGATCGAGCCCCACATCAGGCTCTCTGATCAGCAGGGAGCCTGCTTCCTTCTCTCTCTCTCTCTGCCTGCCTCTCTGCCTATTGTGATCTCTCTGTCAGATAAATAAATAAAATCTTTAAAAAAAAAAGGCTCCTAAATAGAGGAATACTATATATATAGAGAGAGAAAAATGCTATATATAGTATATATAAATACTATATATAAATTATGTATATATATAGAGAGAAAGAGATCTCTCTTATTTTTTTACCCTAAGTTCAGATGGAAGGTTTTGAGTTAGATATGTGAAGATGCCCCATAATGGTCAAATATATGTAAGTCAAGATTTTAAAGAATAGTCCTGATTTCTAGTAGTCTGTGTATTATCATTAAGATAAATTATGAATTTCCATATTTGATAACCTTAAGTATATATCTAAGTCCCATATTTTCTTGACACCCCAAAGGAGATTTGACCAGTATTGAGGCAGGATATAGGTTAGAGTGATATATTCCAAAGATTATTTTCAGACTGACTTTGACATTCAGTCTCCATGTTTTGTGACTAGAAAAATGGTATCAACAGATTGTTTGACCCTAACAGTAGTGATAATATCCTACCTTTCTCAAATCATCAGTTGTTGCTTTGAAAGTTTAGCTACCCATTAGAAAGAAGCATCTAAAATCAATGCTCTTTGGTCACCATATTTTATAAATCTGTGTTTTGGTGGGGTCTTTTAAATAACAATTCATATAATTACAGTAACTTTGCAGATCATCTGTATTGTGCCATACAACATCTTAGACAGATGGCTGTTCACATATTCAGCCTCTGCTTAAACATGTCAACTTAAAGGATGCTAATCCTAACGTAGCATATTTTACTGTTGGACAGATCTACTTAGAGAACCTAAAAGGGACTGAGAAATAGGGAACAAGGCACACTTTTTATCTGAGCTAAACATAAAATCTGCCTTCTTATAACTCCTGATATGAGGTGGATACAACTGTGATGATAACAAAAGAACTGGTGGGGAAACTCTAAGAAGTCTTCCTTGGTCCTGGACATCTGTTAGCTGGAAGGCTACTTTCTCAAGTTAGAAGAATCCAAACAAGCAATGACAATTCTATCTTAGCACTAAACCCCTAACAGATTTTCAAAAACCCTCAAATAATTAGTTTACTTCTTTTTGTCCTATTAACCTACATACCCATCTCTTAGGAAAATGAAAGAATAATGAATACTGTCTTTCTGTAAGAACTAAAACAGAAAAGCAATCTGATGATTTCTTTTTTTTTTTTCTAAGCTATTTTATGGTTTAAATGTACAAATACAGCTTTGTGCTGAGAAATTTCAGACTGACCCCAAAGTACCGTATTGGCCCTTAATTATAATGTTCACCAGCATGGGTACGAGGCTGATTTACTGTAACAGCTATATATTTTAATTGCATGAACTTCTACTTGTTTAGAATGAACCTTATGACTCATTGTCATTATAAAAATTTAATAGACATCTAATTAAATACATTATTTAATGAGATTAATTGTGTGAATTAATTTGTGGAAAAGTGAAAATCCAAGGGTAAAGCATTACATTGCTAATGGGAAAAAAAAAAGAGAAAGCTGAATTCATAGACAATTATGATGCCATCGAAAGAGACCTTGACCTGTAAATTTAATCACAAGCATTTATTTTTTGTGACTGAACCCTTAGGCTATATCAGTAAGTTGTGGAAAACAAATTTTATCAGTTTAATCAGATATGCTAACTGGTTGAATAAACCCATCACATAATTTCTTTTGGAATCCCAGAGATGAAACGGAGTATCAGTTGAAAAGCAAATAATTCAGTAAGCTCAGTAAATTGGAGTCTTGGTTCTGCCCAGTGGAAAGATTTATTATTAATGCACGGATCACCTTTGAGGCATGTGTGTGGTTGGCTGTGCTGTGAGCATAACCTTCTTATCAGTAATTGTTGTCATCTTTATATTCATTAATTCATTTAAGAGAGTAAAATAAAAATATCTAATTAACAGTTAATTAATAATTATTCATTCAAGACAGTAAAATGAGAATAAAAGCATCCCTGCTTCATAGGGCTGTGACGATGATTAGGTGAGTTGGTATGCATAAAGTATTGGGAGAGATATTATTAGCACATAAGAAAAATTCATTCTGGTTATCTTTTCTCATTTAGTTAATATATAGCAAATACTTATTACAGGCCAGGTGTAATGCTAAGCAGGAAGATAAAATATTGTAAGTCAGTTGTGGTTTCTCATCTCTTGGAGTTTACATTCTTGTGGAGGATTCAGACATGGATCACATATTGGGGTTCTCACATAATTGTGAAATTGTAACTGTTAAGTCCTAGGAAGGACAGTTACATGGTGCTGCAGAGCCTCTTATTAGGGAAAACTGGTGAAATTGCTACTGTTCTGTGCCAATTATTGAACTTCGTGAAATTGACTATGCTGACAATGTTCATTTTGGGGGGATTCACATCAATTTCTGCAATGACCATCTTTTTTGGCATGATGAGTGTAGGGAATTTCTTTCATTAATGTTCCCGCCATCTTTATGAACAAAGACAACAAATATTTATTGAGTAAATACTATATTCAGGGCAGTATTTCACATAGTATAGGAGATGTAAGAATGAAAAAGACTAGGATCTTATCTTTGCAAAGCTCATAATCTCATGGGAGAAAGACAGTCTTATACACAGTCTGAACACATGTGTACTATGAAATATGTTATGCCTTCACTTCTCTTCAACTATTCCCTGACTGCTTAGAAAAGCATGTGGAGCATAACATGTACTCAGCTAATAGTTTGTATTATTATTGATGGTATTTGTTGTCCTTGGGCAGGACATAATGGGAATTGATCCTGGAGAAATATATCAGGTGCACATTACAGAAAAATTTGTACCACTTCTCACCACAACCAACACTTCAACCCTGATCTCTCTGCCCGTGTTCATCCACACTCTCTTACCTGGACTGGTGCAATAGTTTCCTCACTGTTCTTTCTGCCTCTTCATTTGCCCTGCTCCATTTTCAAAACACAGAATTATCTTTAAAATATAAGACAAATCACTTCATGTCTCCGCTAAAAATCTCCAGTGGCTTTTAATTTCAATCCAAGAGAAAGCCAAAGAAGACTTACCTTGGCATAAAATTCCCTGCAAATCTCTTTCTCCACTATTTCTTTGACCTCATCTTTTACCAGTCTCCTCTTCACTCTTTTTCTCTAGTTGCAAAGACCCCATTGCTGTTCCTTAAACTCAGCATACATGTTCACATCTCAAGACCTTTGCCCTTGCTGTTCCACATTCTCTGGAACACTCCTGTCCTAAATATCAGCATAGCCGATTTCCTCATTTCTCTTTGGTCTCCATGCAAACCTCCGTACAGAGAGCCTTTCAATGATCATCCCATCTAGTATAGCATCCTAGCTTACCTGTCTTAAATTTTCATCATGATGCTTATCGCTACCTAAATATTGTAACTCAGTACATTTTAAAAACTTTTCCCACTCTGGGCTATAAGCTCTATGACAGAAACTATAACTACCTGGCTCATTGCTATATTCTCAGCTGTACAATACCTGGTTATCAAGTGTTCAATAAATATTGGTTGAATTAATTCTCTAAGGGGCTGTCCCAATTGTATAAACTCAAGTTTAAGGAATATTACAATTCCAGTCTAATCCCAAACCAAATTGATGTGTTGGTCCTTATTGGGCAATAGTTGCTTCATCAGGCAGCCTATTTTAATTAGTATAATTTTGACTAGTCTGATGCTCTGTTTTGTAATTACTTGGTTGTTTCGTGTATATACATTATGTTATACCAGAAATACTAAATTATACATACCCACAAGGAAGCTGTAGTATCTTGTTATTCTATAATAATCTCCAGCTAACTTTTGTGCACACAAAACAAGCTCATAAATGTGAGCTTTCCAACATCCACTTAATGCAGGGAAATATGCTTTATTCTTTAGATTTGTATTTCTCAAGTTATCTGTACTGTTGGAACATTTTTTTTTCTTAATCTGATATGGATTGATGCTTCTGTAAAATCCAATTGAGTGTATTAATATGAAAATAATATGGAAAAATAAAGCAATGATCCAAGCCTAATTTTTAAATTATTATTAGATTTAAGAGCATTACCTTCATTGCAGATGTTTTTGAATACTTCCTCTCGATTTCTGTACTCCTCACAGACCGGAATTAAACAGTTGCCATATTGGCACTAGTATCTAGGTTTCAACCTGAGTTGAACAGCTCTACATATAAGTATTTATTTTCCAGCTTTTTAAAAAGTACAAATTAATGATCATGGGTAAAGTCATTTAGTGAAAACCACTCAAATATTAAGGAAATGGCCTCTGATTTTAAAACCAGCTGATCTGTTTGCAATGCATAATGTTTTCTTTGTTCCCTCCTATTATATAATATTATTTAGATTTTGCTTAATACTTATTGCTGGGCACTGTGCTAAGTACTCTGTGTGTCTGGGTGTGTTCACACAGGCGTTCTTAGCAAATTCTCTTTGAGTACTTACAACAACCTTGTGTAGTCAGTTCTATAATTATTCCCCCTATCACCAGGGAGGACGCTGTGGCCCAGATAGATTAATCAATTTACCCAAAGTTAGAAAGGATTAGGAGTTTCAAAAAGAGCAGCTTGCCTTTAGAGCCTAGACCCTAGTCTCAACTCTCACGATGTGCTGCCTCCAACAAGAGGAACTCCTCCACTTCCTGTCCTAGTTTCCGGACATGTGTTCTTGATTTTACTCCTACCACTCTTTTGGACTGTTTTATCCCTTTCCTCTGACATGATCAAACTCCCTCCTATACACATCTCTACTTACTGGCCTCTCTACTTACTACCCATCCCTAGATTATGGACAGTTGCTTAAACTTTCTATTATCACAGCTCCCATTTTTCTCTTCATACACTCAGATCTGGCTGCTTTTTTATCACTTTACTGAAACTTCATTCACCAAGGTCACCAATGAACTCCACAGTTCAAAATTGAATGCATTCTTTTTTTTTCTTTTTTAAAAATTATTTTTATTTTAAAATTTATTATTTTTTATTATTATGTTATGTTAGTCACCATACAGTACACCTTTAGTTTTTGATGTAATGTTCCATGATTCATTATTCTTGTATCACACCAAATGCTTATTACAAGCCGTGCCCTTCTTAAAACCCAGCATCAGGTTAACCCATCCTTCCACGCCCTCCCTTCTCCTCTGATAACCTCAGATTGTTTCCTGGTGTCCATAGCCTCTCATGGTTTGTCTCCCCTTCTGATTTCCCCCCCTCCAGTTTTTCCTTCTTTTATGTATTCATCTTATTTCATCTCTCAGCAATATTTGATGATGTCAAGCATTCCCCTCTTTTTAAAACAATCTTGTTACTTCGAATTTCATGAAACCATACTCTTTTGATTTTTCTTTTTACCTCTTTTTTTTTTCTTTTCTTCTCTGTGTCCCTTCAGTTCCCCTGACTCATCCTTAGAAGTCAGAATTCCTATGGGATATGTCTTGAGCTCTCACCTTCTCTCTATCTAAATATTCTTCCTAGATCATCTCAAATTCTTCCATGGCTTCAGTTGCAAACTAAAAATCATTGGCACAAAATTTATATCTGAATCTCTGATCTCTCCTTAGGTCTTCAAGCTTGAATATCTTTATTGTATTAAACAATTTTTAAAGTGTTCTGCATATTATGCTCATTTGGCATCTAAAAAATCCTATGGCTACACAGAGACTGCCCATCTTGGCCTAGCCAATTCTTAGGGTTGGTGAAGTTGGGGCACAAAACCAAACAATCCTGGGGTGAGAGCCCCACCCCCATCCTTATTTAGCTCTCATATACCAAGCTAGTATCTTCCTTGCCCTAATTTCTCTCAAAGCCATGTATCAGGCAGCTAGAGACCACCACTTTGGGATATAGTTTGAAGTGCACTGGAATTATTCAAATTAGCCAAATCTATGCTGTTTAGGGGGCCCTGCCTTCCCTTGCCTTTTCCATGGAAATCCCAATAAAAGCTCTGGCCTCTACTATCCCCTGGTTGCTGTCTCCTACCACCTGATCAAAGCCAGCACTCCCTCTATGGCCCTAAGTGGCATGCCGTGACCCCTTCTGCATAGTGATATGAAAATGGAAGTGTGCTATTCCATTATGTGTAATTGAGAAACCTTAATCTTTGCTTGGCTTCTTTTCTCCATTCGTCACTCACCATTCAATCCATCTGTAACAAATCAATCAAATCCATTCCTCTACTCTGCCATTTCTACAAGTATCGGCATAGTCCAGGTCACACTCATCTGTGCAGTGGTCTCCTAACTGGTTTCCTGCTTCTACACTTAATCCTATCATTCTAATCTATTTTCTACCCAACAGCCACATAATCTGTTTTTTTCAAATAAGGTTAATGTTTTAACTGGGTTTCCCTGGAACAGATAAAATTTTCATCTGTTATCTCAGATAATGACAAATAGTACTCCTTCCTTTCCATTAAGTGAGACAGTATATTCATCTTCACCTTACCTAATACTCATTAAAATAATGTATTGAGCCATGACACAGTTATTGGTTCCAGAATTGTTTCCTTTTGTTTAAAAAAAAAAACCCAAACCCAGAAACATATTAAACAAGCTTTCAGACATTGGAAAGCAGGCAATACAGGAGATTAACCACTGAGAAAAGGGAAACCAACGAGGCAAGTCCTATGGTCATCCAGAATTTCTCCCTGGAGGCAATTTCAGGGCTATGGGTGTCATGTCACAGAAGTCCTATTGAGTTTAGGATACAGAGTTCAGAAAAACTCAACAGCTGGAATATGTGGGGAAGAGTAATACACGTACTACGTACAAAAAGACTACTCCAGAAATCTACATAGATATTTCCTTGGATCTTCAACAGAATATTTAAAGCCAAACATTTGTAGGGTGAATTTCCCTGAGGCCAGAAGAGGGAGTTGCCAGGAAGCTGTGCACTGAATAATTTCGAGAACCCATCCAGGTCTAAGATTCACAGTGGAAAGAACTCTTTCAGCACCTAGAGCATTCAGTAAAGACACCAGAATGATCCGGCCTCTAAAGTAGACCTAAAATAGCCTCACAGTAAAAGAGAATTTTGACCCACTATAATAGCACTTAAAAGTAAGCCTCAAAAATACTAGGCTGATGGAGAAATACTTTTAAAAAAATCAACTCTTTGTGAAGGAATAAAGCAAAATCCAGTGTCTAGCAACCAATCAAGTGCCATGAATGTACAACAATGTAGGAAAATGTAACATATAACCAAAACAAAAATCACACAAAAGAAATGGACACAGAAATAACAGAAGTTATTGAATAAATAGACAAAGACTTTAACGTAACTGGTATAGATATGACCAAGAATTTTAAGGAAATATGAACATGCTAAGGAGATACTTACAAATATAAGAAAAGAATCGAATGGAAGTGTGAGAGATGGAAAGTAAAATAATGATTTAAAAAAAAAAAAAAAGGTTGGATAGGCTTAGAAGCAGATTCAAAACTGCTGAATTCAAGATCAGGAAACTTGAATGTACAGCAAAAGAAACTATCCTAACTAAAATAAAGAGAAAAAAAAAACGGCTAGAAAACAGGAATATCTTAGAAACTATTGTTTCTGTGGAGCCTCAGGAGACATGATGACTAAATGATCCTAGAACAGGAGAAGGACACAAGGTATAAAAACTAAGGACATGTGAATAATGTATGCACTTGAGTAAAAATGTATCTTTATTGTTGCTTTGTGACAAATCTATACTAAAATGTTGACAGAAGTGAATGATACCAGCAAGCTGCTGGTATAGGAATTTCTATCACCTGTCCCTCCCAGAATCCTCAACTTGAACAACTATCTGTACATAATGTTACAAAAGCTGAGGGTTTCAAATGAAGAAATATGGCACCTGGCTGAAGCACAGAAAAAAAGAAAAGACAAGTTGAAGAGGGTAAGAAAGATACATTCACATTACCCTGTCACCCCTCTCCAGGACTGGGCAACCCAGCATGGAGAGAGACAGCTTCCCCTTGGAAGAAGGCAAAGGAAGGGAGTACAGGACTTTAGTGAGGAATCCAGTGCAGTCACTCCCTGTAACCAGGCCATTCCCATAGTCCCAGATAGTGGCCATAGGCCCTTGACCTCCCCTGGTACCAGCTGATGCCTTTGGCCCCATAAGCTTCTGTGGTACTAGCCTCCCAGGCAGGCACCCAAGGACATTGGCTGCTCCAATAGCCTCAACTACCAGAAGGCTCACCAGCTTCCAAGAACCCAGGCTCCAAGGGTGCTTTTGTGAACCCTGTGAGCCCAAGGTCCCATCCTGCCCCAGCTCCAGGCCGGATGCTGTGGCCTCAGGCTCCCTGCCTGTCCCAGAGCCAAACAGACTCTGCAGCCTCAAAGCCCTGGTGGGCTCCCATGAACCCAGGCACCAAGCCTGCTGCCCCAGTATCAGCTGTCTTTCAAGGCCTCAGGGTTCAGATGGGCTTCTGAGTTTTTAGGATTCATGCAGGCTCCCATAGAACCAGCCTCCAGAACCTATACTTTATGATTTCAGACTTCATTATGCAGATATAGTAATCAAAACTATATGATACTGGCATAAATGCAGACACAAAGGCTAATAGAACAGAATTGAGAGCACAGAAATAAACCCAAAGCATATATGGTCACCTAATATTTGACAAGGAAACCAAGGATATTCAGTGGGTAGAGGATAAACTCTTTAATAAATGATGCTGAGAAAATTGGATATTCACATGTGAAAGAGTGGAATAAGTCTCCAATCTTGTACCACTAACCAAAATCAACTCAAAATGGATTAAAAACTTAAATGTAGGAACAGAGTTTATAAATCTCCTGAAAGAAATAGGGGAAAGGCTTCCAAGATACTGGTATTAAGAACCATTGTCTGGCTATGACACCAAAAGTGCAAGCAAAAAAAAAAAAAAAAAGGCAAAATAAACATGGATAGCATCCAACTAAAAAACACTGCACAGCAGAAGCAACAAAATGAAAAGATAACTGGTGGATCGGTAGAATATATTTGCAACCCAGATGATAATCACTACCTTGAAGAGATACTTGCAAACTTGTATTCTCTGCAGCATTATTCACAATGGCCAAGACATGTGAACAGTTTGTGTCCATCAGGTGAATGGACAAGGAAAGGAAAGTGTGTGTGTGTATATATATACACACACACACATATATACACATATAATGTAACTATATGTGTAACTATATACACACTATATGTATTTTACATATATATATATATACACACACACACACACATATATGCTTATATGTGTGTGTACATATATATGAGGTTTGGGGTTTTGCTAAAACATTGATTTCTGCTTTAGATCTTACCCTAAAGCATTTACTTCTGCCTAGTATGCTCCCTGCTCTTAAGTTTCTCCAGATAACTACTACTCATTCTTCCTTAAAAAACTGCATTTCATTTAAATCTTTTCTGATACTCCCTCCCCCCTGCCCAATATAAATTGAATCTACCTGTTTTTCTTCCTGTAAAATTTTAGTTAGGCACTTTTCAACATTTGACTTTGCATTTATTGCATTTATTTTATCTTTAAAGCATAGTTCAGTGTCTGTCAATTTTGTGTGTGTGTGTTTATATTACACATGAATTAGTAAATAAAATCTTCAATGCTTAATAACTCAGTGAAAATGCATGCAAAATTTTTTGTGTATGTCCATTTTTATGGTGAAATGATTCATAGCTTTTGTCTCATTTTTAGCATAGTGCAGTACCCAGAAATGATAACAGATAACAATGGCTTTGGAGGTTATCTGGCTTCCTTCCCTCTCTGGTGGTTGTTGTTTTGTAATACACTGTGTAGTATAATAAATATACTTGGTCTTTGTCCTGCTCCATGGAATGAAGCTCCTCCAACCATTGTGTCCTTTGTCATTCTTAAGAACCCCTGTTAAAAAAAAAAAAAAGAACCCCTGTTAAACTTATGCTAATTAGGTGATTTAGGATGGTGTCCTTAAATAGGAAGATGAGTCTGGTTACCTGGTTACCTGGAGGACCAGTTGATGAGAGGGGTGGAACTTTTAGCCTCACTCCCTGAGTCTCTGGGAAGGTGAGGTGACAGGCTACAGAATAAGCTCTTTAAAAACTCTTTAAATAAGATTCGAGGAGCTTTTATGTTGGTGAAGGCATCCACAGGTCCAAAGGGTGGTGCATCCCAGTTCCAGGCAGACAAAAGCTCCTGGGCTGCGGACACTTCTGGACCTTGCCCTATGTACCTCTTCACCTAGGTGTTCATGTGTATCCTTTATAATAAACTGGCAAGCCTTATTAAATATTTCTCTGAATTTTGAGAGCTGCTCTAATAAACCTGAGGAGGTGACAATCTGAATTTGAGATTGGTTTCTGAAAGGGGGTGGGGTGTAATCTAGTGGGACTGAGACCTCTAGGATATGACACTACCTCAAGGAAATAGGGTCAGAATTGAGTTGAACTATAAGATTCCTAACTGGTGTCATAGAAATGTTTGGTGATATTGGGGAAAAACACACATGGACCCTCCAGCATATAATAGGGATCTGTTGCAGTGTGCTGGGGCTTAAGATAAAATAATAAACGAAAAGCAACCCCTACCCTCACAGAGCTCATGTTTAGCACTATATGATGTGGGAAAGATAGGCAAAAGAAAAATTAATTTCCCTACTACTTACAGCCCACCGATAAGTCCTTGAAACAGGCAGAGTGACATTCGTCTAGGGACTCAACCGCCTTGATGTTGATACTTTGCTAAGTACAAAAGTCTCTCTTAGCCAGACCCCCAGGATCCTTAAGTCTACTTAAACATACAAAAATTCTTTTGGAAACTTCCTTTATCTCCAGACCCCCCTAGGATAAAAGGTTAGCAATCATTCTCCAAGCATATGACCCACAGATATACATCTGAAGGGTCTCATGCTAAGGTTTTATTAGACAGTAGTAAGTGACCTTTTACCATGAACAGCTAGCCCCCTCAAGGTCCTGGAAAACTTGCTTCCAAAATTCCTTGGAGACTTATGCTATCACTAACCCCCTCACAACTTAAAAGTATATAATGGGCCACTCTTCAGGACCCCAGGGCAACTCTTTCTGCCCAAGGTCCTGTCCTTGTGCTTTAATGAAACCACCTTTATGCACCAAAGATGTCTCAAGAATTCTTTCTTGGCCCTCAACTTTGAACGCTAACATCCTTCCTATATCACTATATATTTCACATCCACTGTCAAAAAAAATCATTATAACATATTTGGATAATAAAAGAAGGTAGCTTTGTTCATCTCCACCATTTCCTTCCTGCCCCCTGACACAAAATATATTTTTTCTTTTGATTATTATCAGATTTTCTTTCTTCTTCTTCTTTTTTTTTTTTTTTTTTGTTTTGTATTAGGAAAACAGAAAATTTCTTTGAGAGGTCAAATTGTGTGGAACACACTGGAGGGAAAAAAAACACACCCTGAATCATGTCCTCATAGTTGGATATGAAATACTACTGGGAATATTATTCTGAGATATGATCAAAATGTATTTAAGACTGTATACTTTACATTAAGATGGTACAGATGACTTGGAGACATCTTATAAGAGAAAAATAATTATTAAGAAAATGACATTTGGCTTTAGAGAAATATTAAATGAAGCTGAAATTCTTTGCTATACCAACTATAATGTTTTATTTGTAGTCAATTACATGATTTTAAATGTTAATTATTAGACATATATGAATTTCCTTGCAAGTACTATAAAACCAAGGATACCTAGTAGTTGCTTATCATGCTTTTCAAAGATCTAATAGTAATTCATGAGAGAAAATTAATAAAATGAAAATAAAATTTAGGCCCCCAATTTTTAAGAGATTATAAATGCTTAGTTTTATTATATCAATTATTAGTAATATGTATTTTAATGTATTTAATTAATGTAATAATTATATGTATTATTAATAGTAAAATGTGGCCTTTATCATGGTTTTTATGTGCAAAAACTATTTTGTAGAGAAGTACACAACTCTAGATATATCCATCAGCTGAAGAAACAAAAGCTTTTCTTCATATTTCTTTTTAAATTTTTAAATTATTTAAAACCTTTTGAAGTATAGTTGACACACATTGCTACATTACTTTCAAGTGTACACCATAGTGATTTGACAAGTCTCTACATGAAGCAATGTTCACTAGTGTAGCTACCACATGTCCAGATACATTGATGTTAATATTATCATTGACTATATTCCCTATGCTGTGACTTACTCATTTACTCCCCTTCATCCATCTTGCCCAGTCCCCTGCCCCTCTCTCTTCTGGCAACCATCAGGTTTTTTGTCTATATTTATAGATCTCATTCTGCTTTATGTTTGTTTATTCATTTGGGTTTTTTTTAAAGGTTTTATTTATGAGTATGATCACGTGCTATTTGTCTTTCTCAGTTTGACTTATTTCACTTAGAATACCCTCTAGGTCCATCCATGTTGTCTCAAATGGCAGGCACCTATCTTCTTAAAGCTGTGTATATACACCGCATCTTCCTTATCCATTTGTCTGTTGATGGACGTTTAGTTTGCTTCCACATCTTGGCTATTGTAAATAATGCTGCAGTAAACATAGTGTGCAAATATTTTTTTTTGAATTAGTGTTTATGTTTTCTTTGGATAAATACCCAATAGCAGAATTATTGAATCATATGGTATTTCTCCTTTCAATTTTTTTGAGGAACCTCCATTGTGTTTTCCACATTAGCTATACCAGTGGCCCCAAGTTTTTTGATAATGTTTAAGCAATAGAATTCTCTATCCCCATCTGCTTTTACCCAATAATTTCTTTCCCGCCTTTCCAAGGAACCATCATCTCAGACCTAGGTCATTGCAATAAACCTGCTAAATGCTATTCCTGGTTCTATCCATCACAGATTATCTTCAAGCTGTTGCTCAAATAAACTTTTAAAAATATGTGTCAGAAAACATCTTTGTTGAAAATTTTCAGCATCTCCTCACTTCACTTAAAAAGCAAAACAGTCAAATGGAAAAAAAAAATTTTTTACAACCCAAGAACTCACAGTTCTTACCTCTCAATTCATTTTCTACTACTTTCTTCCTGGTTTGAGTACACTCTCTTTGTTTTTGTTTTTGTTTTTCTAAGCATGCTTTCAGGTCAGAGCCTTTGCACATGCTCTTCACTCTGCCTGGAATACTTCCAGATATCCTCAAGATTAGCTTACAATCCAAATTCTCCTTTCCATTCAAATACTACCTTTTTGTTGAGGCCTTCCCTGCTGTCCACTCTACTAAAAAACCCTCCATGCCCCCCACCATCTTCTTCACCTACTTTATCATCTTCTATATCATTGATCTCATCTAACACACTATATATTGTATTTATTTTCTGTCTGCCCTATGCAGTAACTTCCATGACTGTGCAGGCCCCTTAGGTTTTGCACCTAGACAAATGACTGATGTTTAATAGATACTTTCCTGCTGAGTGACTAAATCTCTCCAGTACTTTCTACTTATAGTTTTCTGAGAGCTCATAATACTATACATGATTGCCTTGTTGATGGAACCACTGCATTCTTCTGCATGATTTTAAGTATCTTAATAAGTGGTATGCTAATAAATGCTCTTAACACCTAGTTTTCTGAGGGGGAAACACCCTGACTATAGCATTTGCTAAATTCCATGATGAAAATACTCCCACCATGATTATGTGGTTGGGATGAAATGCGCACAGTTGCTTCTCCTAAGGTGTTATGATTCACCAATAACACATATTGGATTAACACATTTAAGTACTTGGTTACCGGAGGAGATAGACATTATTATTTTAGTCGATTTTCTCATGAGGAAAATCCTACACAGAGAGGTTAAGCATGCCCACAAGGTCACATAGCTGAAGTGATTTTAATTGGATATATCTGAAGATGGGCTCCAAAGCCTATGGTCAGAGAAATTCAGCTATGCTGCAGGCTTTAGACAAATTACCTGAAATAAAAATAAGGTATTAAAATTGGGAAAATTATAACTAGCTGTAGTATATATATTATTTAAGTGTCAGCCAAGAAGCTACATGTTTTTGAAAATCTTTGAACCTATAAAATGTATGTCTGTTTTCCAAGGAGAAGGCCAATTTTGTGTGCTTTGGTTAGGCATCTCTTCAGACTACTGAAAATCACTATTCAGTTGAGAACAACAACAATTTTTTGGGCAGATAAAGTCAGTATCCTTAATACCAATTTGAATTACATGAGTAGGAACTGCAGGAAAAAGAAAACATTTCTGTGTTTCTTAAGTTTTCTCTTTTCCCATTTTAGCAAGATTTCTTGAGGAAATCAGAATCTTAATGAAATGGAAATAGAAAAAAAATCTAGACCCTTTCCTTGTTTACATAAAGATAAGATACCTTAGTGGGGTGCATTTCTTTTTTCAATGGTTCAATAATCCTGACTTATAATGCAATAATTCTGTTACATCTTACATGGTTTTTACATTGTATAGTCATTACAATCAGCCACAGAATCAATAACTCTCATTAGAAAACAGTCTTTCTTTTATTATCATTAATTTAACCTGATTGAAAGTCCTTATTAAGAATTCATCTAGTAAAACCATGACAGTTATATGGATTAGATAAACTTGCTTTACTGCCTTTGAGAGCTGAAAATGGATTTTGTTTATCATATGAGATTAATTAAAAGAAAAATTTAATGCAGTATGACCTTTATTCCTGCAACATGAAACATTGAATAACAATGCCTATTTACTATGCATATTATGTATACAAAGAATGTATTTATAATAGCTGTGCACCAAATTGGTTAAATCTAAACAAATCAAACAGCATTAACAATTTAGCAAAGGTCTATTACATTACTTTAGATATTGATCTTTAGAGATTAAAAGCAAGTATTTTGAGGAAGAATCAGAGTCACCAAATTTTATTTTCAGAGGAGTAAGTACTTCTGGACACCATCTGGTCAATTCATGGCATTTAAAATGATAGTGTTTGAAATATTGAAATCTGTGATTGAAATGGAACAGGAAAATATGGAATTTTAACTAATATAACTTTCAAACATGGTATAATTTTGACTATAGTCTATTTGGGATATAAAAATTCACGAGTTGTAAGTTTTCTTACAGAGCTTTGGTCTAGAGAACCAGCTGCACCAGAAACTCTGGAATGTACTTCTAAAAATAGATTTCCAGCTCCACCTTGATCTACTGAATCAATACGCATAGGCAAGGTCCTCCAAACTTGGGATTTGATGATGCTATTATTGAAAACAATTGAGTAAGCCATTTTTTTTCACGTAAAAGTTGATTTTATCGTTTCAAATAGGATGTATGTATGTGTGTGTAATTTCCTTCTTGGACTATAATTGGGAATTAGGGCAACATTTTCGTAATGAAGGAGTTCTTTTAAGAAAGGAAAAATATTGCAGAAAAACATTAAATTACAAACATTGGACATGATAGGCCAATGTTAAAAGAAACTAAAAATCAGAGCATGGAAAAGTCACTCTCACTTAAAAAGTATTTTAAAAAGCACAAGATGGGGTTATCATTACAAATTAATTCAAGTCTACACAAAGGTAGAGACCTATACCATAATCCAGATTCTCAGTAACTCTAATGCCTTTGATGTGTATTTTAGTGAATTCTGACCAATAAGACATCCATGTTTGTAAAAAAAAAAAAAAAAAAGAGTTGAGTCAGAATACTAGAGATCATGTCTCTTGGCAAATTTTATTTATGTTTAGCTTACTTTCTATAGCCAGAAAAAAAAATATTGATCTGTTTTCTTGGCCAAAGGCATTTAGGGGTCACACCAATCTAGAAAAGTAATAATTTAAAAAGCAACAAAGGTCCATTGGTAGCATAGTATGTAAAATTTTTGATAGAAGTCATCAAGATAGTGAACAAAGTTTCATGGAAAGCTTTAGAGAGAAAACCAAATGATAGACTCAGTAGGAATTTGAGCATTGGTGTCACTTGACATCCTGAAAACAATCTGGAATGTGTTATGAGGCCCTGATTGGACTTTTAATGTGTATAAAAGAGAAAAATGAATTACCCATTCATGGAAGTCATTAAAACAAACTTCACCCAGCATTTTTCAGCGAGTTTGTTGTAAAATTTTCACTGTGGGAGAAAAACTTGACATATAAAAATCGTGATTTTTGCCTTAAGTTGCCACATTTTCCAGGCTACAAAATAGAGGACTTGTCTACTAAAATCTATGTCCTTCTATCCTCCATCAAAGAGTGAACTGATATTAATCCTTGATAATAAGAATTAGGATGATTTGAAGTTGAATCACAGCATTCATTTGAGGTAATTTTATAAGGCTGAAGCAAGATGTTTTGATTTTCTGTGCCTCAGTTTCTCTCAACACAAAAGAGAATGCAATTCTTTTTTTGAAATTTTATTTATTTATTTGACAGATAGAGATCACAAGTAGGCAGAGAGGCAGGCAGAGAGAGAGGGGGAAGCAGGCTCCCCGCTGAGCAGAGAGCCCGATGTGGGGCTCAATCCCAGGATCCTGGGGTCATGACTTGAGCTGGGATCATGACTTGAGCAGAAGGCAGAGGCTTTAACCCACTGAGCCACCCAGGCACCCCAAGGGAATGAAATTCTATATTATTCATCATCCTTCCATAGAAGCTGTGGAGATTAGCAAAGGAATTGATATGCCCTTGAAATATTGGATATATGATAGCAGTGCTTGATAAAATGAGTGATATTTTGTGAGTAGTCGGCAAAATCACCTATTTGCCTTCCTGGTAGAGTGTGCATAAGTTAAAAATAAAGTCAGGGAGAATAATAGTGTTTGGATGGAAAATATTAAAAATTCAAATGATTTTATATCTGTATAATTTAACTAGGATGTATATACATTCAATTGTTTTAAATAGGAATTTTCTTGGGTCAAAAGGGGAATCATTTTTGTGACTGAGCATGTGAAAAGTTCCTTCTAAACACTGAATGTTGTAACTCCAAAACCTATCCATTGCCCTTTTACCTTTTTGCTCTTTAAATTATGTATGTATTCTTGGCACTCAAAGACTCCACACCATGTTATCACTCTGTTTTACATATACTTTTAGCACAGTACATTTGAGGACCTTCCTACTGTGATTCCTCGGGACATTTCAGAAAGAATTATGAAAGATGGTATATCTGCCTACTGGGTATTTATATTTGCTGACAATAAGAATTGGACTACTTCAATTTTTAAGGAGCTCGAAAATCTCAAACAAAATGTAAAATCAATAGCTTGTACATTTTTTATTGAATATGCTAGCTAAGCCAACTATTACAGCTGAGAAGTTAGAGATCAAAATAGACCCAGAATATAGTGATTTCTCTTTTGGTGTCAGATATACTTTCTTAAGAGGAAGTGACATGTTCCAGTCAAGTGTTTTGTCAAATGAACTTATGTTAAGTGAATCGTCCTTTCCAATGGACTTCCAATAGGAAATTAAAAATTTATTCTGCTGGTTATGAAACCAACTCTTACTCACTCTCATATATATATATATTTTTTATTTTTAAAAATTTTTTTTAATTTTTTTAATTTTTAAATTTTTTTATGACTCTCAGATATATTAAAGTCATCCTGAGGAATGCAGATGTTTGAAAGTTGCATTTAGATGCAAAATGACTACATTTTGATAATTAGTCAGTGGCTGGGTTGTACATATATAGTATATGCATTTCTAGGTATTAAAGAAAGGCAATATGGATTTTAATATCTTCCTTTGTAATAATATTTGCTCTCAAATTGAGTTTATAATTGTACAGACTGTGCAGGACAATAATAATGCGCTAAATTCAGAATAAATCAGTAAAAGAAAAAATACAAAGGTTAAAAATAAAATACACAAGGTGCTTGTGTTTCTGGTAATGTGGGAATCTATCTCATTGACTGCTCTATTCCCTCCACAATGGCTTGCTAATTGACTTCCAGTGTGACTGTTGTTAGGTTATTGCAGTGAATGGGGTCCCCATGTCTTGCACAAGTAACAGTCTCAACATTATCAGTTGTTCGAAACTCTTTCTCAGCCCTGTGTTGCCTTAACCATGTTCATATGACAACGTTGACAGTTCTTTCTGCACCCTTCATATCACTTGAACCTATTGGCCTCTTTTAAGGTATTTCCTGCCATCATCCATGTATTTTAATGGACTTGGAAGGGAGACAATTGAAGTATTAAAGTGAAATACTAAAATACTCCCTCCTTACTGAGTAAGGGATGTTTAAGAAAATGCGTGCTAGGACTAGTATTTGCCTGACAACTGTCTGCTAACCATTAGCGTATTAGTGGTTGGTGCCTGTGTTGCCTGCTCTTCTCCCAAAATAAAGACTTGTTAAGTGGCTTGCAGTGGTATCATCATTAGGACATATGAGAAAATGGTGTTTTTTAAACTAGACAGAAGATTATCATGATGCCAAGGATAGCACAGTATTGAGTATTTGCTAGCTTTGATAGGTCTGATGTGAAATCATATATGCATTTATTAGTTAAATATGCTTTCAGGGAAATTAATAAAGTTATGTATTAGCCAGTTGTTAGTGTAGTATCTTAAGTATTGAAAATGATGTTATAGTCTTCAGTTGGATATATGCCTTTGAATGATTTACTAACATTTAGTAGTGATACTTTTGAAAGTAGAATTGGAGACTCTTTAATGTCCTGAAGTTTAAAATATAATTTTTTGAATCATCATTGACCAAATTATGTATGTATAAAATATGTGTTTGCAATTACAGTGCAATTACACAATCAGTGTAAATCATGGGCATAATGTAAAATGTCAAAAAGCACTAATATGTCTATTATGGAAAAGAGAAGTGCCATGAACCACCCCTTCAAAGTAAATACTTTCTCTTCTTTTATCTCTTGATTCTTAACATTTCTTTCACATTCTGAATAACATTTTTAATTGCTGTTTATATTTTTAATTTGTGTGTATTCTCTATTGATTGTTTTATGGTAGATGAAGCTTCATCTTTCTTCCAATTTTATATGATTCAGTTTCAGTCTTAATTAATATTCAACATTTACTTTTGTTAGCACTTTGTAATATTCTCCACAATTGAGCTATATGGGGCACTGTAACTGCATCTTTTTGGTACAACTTCTTTCATGCCAGCATTAAATTTACATGGTTTTTAGAACCAAGGTTTCCATAGTTTTTTCCATTTTCATGATTTTTTTGGCTTCAATCAATTTGATTTTAATATTATTGAGTATGCCAGAACTGTAAAAGACCTTTTCAAACTGTGTGTTTTCTCTTAAGGCCTTTTTCTACAGTCTTTTGTCCTGACCGAAGCTGAGATGGCACTACGACGTTTGTGATGACTTTCCCTCCCTTCTCTTCTCTCCTGCCTTGAGCTTCTAGTTTTTGATTGACTACTCTCCTCTTGTCTTAGATTACACCCTCATTAAAAAAAAAAAAAAAAAGATTACACCCTCATTTTGTAGAGCTTTTCTGTGGTTGATACAATTCTGCAGTGACTCCCAAGATTCCTGGCCCCTTGTCCTCATTTTTCATCTTGTTCCAGTTATTCAATCAAATCTGAATCTAGGTACTACACGAAGGGATTTTTTTCAGATCTAATCAAGGGTTCATATCAGCTGACCTTAAGATGGGGTATGGTGGAAGCAGCTATCACCCACCCTGCTGCTGCTTCTCAGGACCGTGTGGTCAGTGCCCTGGGACTGGAACATTCCTCCACAGAGAAGCCAGGTGCCAAAGCTATTGCTTGGTGCCACATTTTTCTTATTAAGAAAATTCTGAGTATGCAGCAAACTTACTTGTACTGATTAAGAATATACTTCACAGGGGGAGTGCTTGGGGGGGCCAGTCCATTAAGTGGCCAACTCTTGATTTCACCTTAGGTCATGATCTCAGAGTCATTGAGTACCACATTGGGCTCTGTACTTTGTGGAGAGTGTACTTGAGATTCTCTCTCTCCCACCACCCCCTCCTCCCACTCTTTCTCTCTATCTCAAATAAATAGATAAATCTTTAAAAAAATGTACTTCATAGGACACCTGGGCAGGCCTACCAGTATATATAGCCCCCTAGGAAGGAAATAGAGTGTTCTGCTACAGTGTGGGAACAGTGTGTCTTGTCCATCAGGAGGGACCCGCTGGACATGGAAGGCCAGTGCACACTCCAACATTGACCTTGCTGTGTATCTTCTGTTTGTGAGGAAAGCCTTGTTCTTCATTGGTGATTTGAAATCCACAGAAAATGCAGTGGGCCAAGATAAACAAATCCACTTTGGTGGTATCCATTAATGATCTTTGTTTTCCATGGTGGAAATCCTCATTTGGGATTGGTGTCTGGGTCTTTATGTTCAACAGAGCAAGATTATCTTGGTGGATCAGACCAAATCATAAGAGGTCTTTAAAATTGGAGAATTTTCGGGGGCACCTGGGTGGCTCAGAGGGTTAAGCCTCTGCCTTTGGCTCAGGTCATGATCCCAGG